>NC_058133.1:493034426-493056614 GCF_016433145.1 Gracilinanus agilis | reverse complement strand
CAATCCCTCTCTCCCTCTCTCAATCTCTCTCAATCACTCTCTTAACCTCTTTCTTTCTCTCAACCTCTCTTTCTCTCTCTCTCTCAATCACTCTCTCTCAATCTCTCTCTCCTCTCTCTCTCTCTCTCTCTCTCTCTCTCTCTCTCTCTATCACTCTCTCTTAATCTCTCTCTCTCTCTCTCAATCCCTCTCTCAATCTCTCTCAATCACTCTCTTAACCTCTTTCTTTCTCTCAATCATTCTCTTCACCCCCTCTCCCCCTACACATACACGCACCCCTTAGCTTCCTTTACAAAAAGCTAGACTAATGTGACAAGACTAAAAGACGAAGACATCATCAATGCCCTGGGCATCATCTTTCCATTCCTGGAGGAAAGGGAATGATCAGAGATCACAGAATCACAGATTTAGAGCTGAAAGAGACCTTAGAGGTCATCAAGTCAACACTCTCATTTTACATATGAAGAAATGGAGGCCCGGAGATGAGAATTTGAACCTACATCCTCTAACTCCACATTTAGCACTTTCTTCTTCCCCAGTCTCACTTTTGTCTCCTAAAAGGGGGTGATTCTAGTTTGGCTGATTCTTTAATTATAATATAGGACCTTGGGGCTAGAAATTCAAGCCCCCTCATTTCACATGGGAGGAAATGGTGACCCAGAGGGAAGTGACTTACCCCAAATCACATAGGAATTCCCATAAATGGTACCTCCATCCACCAAAGCTGATGATAAGTTATCCATCTGTAATTTACCAATCATTTAACAAGCATTTATTAAGTAAACTACTGTGCGCCACTCATTGTGCTTAGTTCTGGGGATACAAAGGCAAAAATTAGACAAGTCTCTGCCCTTAAGGAATTTATATTATATTGGAATATAGTGTTAGAGAAATGCCTGATGAATGAATGAATGAATGAATGAATTAAAAAGCATTCATTAAGCACCTACTATGTGCCAGGCATTGTACTAAAAGAAGATATAAATATTAAAAAATAAACAGTCCCTACCTTCATGGTAGGTTTTAGACCTGGAATCAGGAAGACTGGAGTGAAAATCTGGCCTCAGATAACTAGCCAGGTGATACTGGCCAAGTCACTAAGCTCAGCCTCAGTTTTCTCATCCATAAAATGGGAGTAAAAATAGCACCTACCTCCCAGAGTTGTTGTGACGATAAAATAAAGTTATTTGTAAAATTCTTCATAATCCTTCAAGTGCTAAGTAAAGGCTAGCTATGTTTATTTTATTTTTTCGCTATTATTAAGGAACCTAACAAATTTAACTTCTAAGCTCTGAAGGAACTTAAATTCTAATGGGGGAATTGAGGATTAAGTGACTTATCCAATGTCTCACATCTATAAGTATCAGAAGGTATATTTGAATCCAGATCTTTCTGATTCCAAAGTCAGCCCTCTTCCCATTATGCCCTGCTTATGATGGATGATTAGAAAATATCAAGAACTAAGGAAGTAGGGGCAGCTGGGTAGCTCAGTGGATTGAGAGTCAGGCCTAGAGACGGGAAGTCCTAGGTTCAAATCCGGCCTCAGACGCTTCCCAGCTGTGTGACCCTGGGCAAGTCACTTGACCCCCATTGCCCACCCTTACCACTCTTCCACCTAAGAGTCAATACATATAAGTTAAGGGTTAAAAAAAAAAAGAACTAAGGAAGTCATCATGTTTTATGCAGTTTGGATTGTTCCCAATCACCCTTTGCTCATAAATTTTCAAAGGACTTGAAAATCTTGCCCCCAGGAAATCCTGTGTTCTCTGATGTGGGGAGGGGAGGAGGGAGTGGTTCTCTTTGAAAGAGAATCTATCAATCAAAAAACATTTATTAGGCACCTTCTACGTGCCAGGCACTGTGCCAAGCCCTGATCGCCAGAGTAGCGATGGGTAGAATTCAGGGGCGAGGAAAGGCTATATAGGGACACCCCCTTGGTTTCTACTTGCTTCCTTAAGACTTATCTTCCACACCCAGGAACTTCTGACGTCTCCCTTTCCCCCAACATCCTGTGTAATCAACCACTTTACAGGAAACCACCTAACCCTTCCAAGAAGATCCAGCCCCTGGACCCCACTTGTTTGCCCCTCATCTATCACACCCCCACATGCCTTTTCTTTCACTCATGTAATCTACTCCCAGAGTTCAGGGGCTGGTCAGTGACCTCATTTTCCACCATATCTCTTTAATCTCAGGATTTATTATTAATATTATTAATAATCTTGTATTAATAGCTGCCCTGGGACAGTGCGGCAAGTCTCGCTTTGGCTAAACATTCTAGAAGAGAACAAATGCATCTCTTTCCAAGTCCCTTTCACAATAGATCAATGAGAATGAGAATGTGTGTGCACACACAGGGCAAAAGATGAGAGAGAAAATTGTTCCCTGGGCCCTAAAAGACTATTTGTGTGCTTGCTTTGCTTCCTCATTATATGATTTGTTTTTATTTTAAAATCCCTTACCTTCTCTCTTAGAATCAATACTGTATATTGGTTCTGAGGCAGAAGGGTGGTAAGGATTAGGCAATGGGAGTTAAGTGACTTGTTCAGGGTCACACAACTAAAGTAGTGTCTGAGGCTATAGTTAAACCCAGGACCTCTGATCTCTAGGCCTGGCTCTCCATCCATTGATCCCCTAGCTTCCCCTCACCCAGTGAATCTTAAGTCACTCATTCCCTTGAGCCTTGGCTTCCCCAATCGTAAAATGGTTTTGAACTTGATGGACTAAGATCTCTTCCAGCTCAGAATCTGTGATCTTCTAGGAACCTCCAAGGTGTCACAGGTTTGCTAGAAAGTATATTGTAGGGGGCAACTAGATGGCTCAGTGGATGGAGAGCCAGGCCCAGAGAGGAGAAGTCCTGGGTTCTGTGGGCTTGGAGGAGATGACTTCTTTTCTCTTTCTCTCTCACTATCTGAAATAGAAGGAAAAGAGGGAAAGACTTGAAGGAGCTTAGTGTTTTCTTTTTCCAACTTGGGAAACACTATTGACTATCTATTACTGTTTTATAGATTGTTTTAACTCTGAGAAGACCAAAGAAAACCCTGGTTTTTGGTTTGGACTCTGAGTCTGTTAAGGCTCAGAGTCCCAACTTGGTTCTTGCTGTGACTCAGTCAGCTAGCCTTTGTTATTTTTATAACTTGGAGGTGAAGTTAAGAATTATAAGGATGATAATTTCAGTTTAATTAGAATAGTAAAAAATTTGGGTTAGTCAGATCAGGAAGGGATCAGTATAGCCTGTGGACATAGGAGAAGTGGTTCCTTGTGGAACCAGGGAGTTTTATTTGGGTGGAGTTAGAATCCCTTAGAGTTAGAAATCCATTTTATCCTTATATTTTCAAGAAATAGTTTATTTTTCGATAACAAGAGTCTCTTTGGTGTCCTTGTGCTTGGTCCTGAAGAGAAGTTCACTTATGAGCTTCACTTCACTGATATAAACTGAAGATACTTTGTAGGTACATCAAGCTGAGTATCTGAAATCAGTTTATAATCAATAATCAATCCATTGCCTATATTATTTTTACAGTTCTCAATTTTACTTTTACAGTTTAAATGTGGCCCCAGACACCTCCTATCTGGGTGACCCTGGGCAAGTAATTTACCCCTCGTTGCCTAGCCCTTACCACTCTTTTGCCTTGGAACCAATACATAGGATTGATTCTAAGAGGCAGGAAGGGTTAAAAAAATACATTGAAGCACCACCTTCTACATGAAACATTTTCTAATACCTCCTCCCTAATTCATTTCCTAGCATCCTCCCTCCCAAGACTACATTCTGCTCATGTACATAAATAGAAGGGCAGAGGAGACAATGTATATGTAAGTATAGGCATATATATATATATATATATATATATATATATATGTAGATGTAGATGTAGATTAGAACCTAAGCTTTTTGAAGGCAGAGACTGGTTTATTTCTTTCTTTGTATCCTCAGTTAGGCATTTAAAAATGCTTAGTTGTTTGTAATTTGTGGCATTTTCTGGCTTTGATTCCTGCTCTGCCTGATGAGGATTTGAATTCGGATTCCCCAACCGTTTATTATGTGCTCATATTCAGGGTACCATGGGAGGTGCTCAGGGGAGATAATGATGATGCAAAGGAATTAGTCAAAGGGTCATAGATTTGGAGCTGAAAGGAATCTTGGGTCCAACCATCTTTTACAGAGGAGGAAGTGACTTGGCCAAGGTTACATAGGGAGTGAACACGTTGGAAGCAGGATCTGGACATATCACGAACTCTTTCAGCCTCAGTTTTCTTATCTTTAAAATGGTAATGGTAGCACTTCCTTCCTAAAATTGGTGAGATGATACCCATAAGGATCTGTCAATCACAAAGTATTCTACAAACATCAGCTCTTATTATTGGAACCTCATCACAATGTCCAAGGGATTAGATAAGAGAATTGTGACTTAGAACAAGCATCTATTCTTCAGCATGTCAGGAAGGGACAAGGCTCAGCCTCCCAGAAGATGGATCCTTGTTCTTTCTCCAGTTTTGGGTTTAAAGCTGGTGTCACCACCCCAAACACCAGGGCTGACATTTTATCTATCTATGCCACAGATTTGAGTGACCTTTGCCTCCTGAGCAAGAGGTTGAGAGGTGCCAATATCCTGTGGGAAGTGGGGAAGACCAATATCAGACAAATGGACTCTTATCATAAGAACTCAAACCTGGAATGGACCTTATCATTCCTTTAGTTTTGAAGAGGAGGCAACTGAGACCAAAAACATCAATTGATTTTCAAAGACTAAGTGCTCAAAGATTATGGATTTGAACTTAATAACCCATAGTCACAAGAGCATAGATCTAGGGTGGGAAGGGACCTCAGAACCCATCAAGTCTCTCATTTTACAGATGAGGAAACTGAGGCCCAAAGAGGGATGTGATTTTATAGGATTGTAGGTCTAGAAACTGAAGGGAACTCAGAAGGTATTTGATTCTACCTCCTTATTATACAAATGAAGAAATAGTCACTAGGTAGTAAGTAAGAGAACTGGAATGGAAATCCAGGTTTTTACATATTTGCATCATGAAATCAAAGTCCAGCAGGAACAGATTGCACTAAATTTGGAGCATGCCATCTCTGACTTCCTCATCAAAGAACTGAATTATCTGATTGGGAGGACTTGCACCAACAGCCTAATGTAGAAAGTAATGCTCCTTTGGAACAGTGGGGTACCCTCAAACCAGAAAAGAGATCATTTGATAATTATCTGGAGGTGGTTAAAAGTTCTACCAGAAGCAGGTTTTGAATTGAGATGACCAGAATTCAAGGGTCGCTCATCCCTGACCCACCCTGGCTGTGTGATCTGGGTAAATCACTCAACCCCTTGCAAGGTATCCTAAGAAACTCTTAAGATTGTTAAGTAATGGAGGTCTCCAACTGCACTAATGGAAGGAGAATCTTTCCTTTTTTGGGAATTCCTGATGCCAATGAAATAACCGGATCATAGGTTTAGAGCTGGAAGGGACCAGAGAGAGGTCATCAAGTCCAACCCAATTTTAGAAAATTTCTCAGGAGATCTAGAGAGAAGTAACTTCCTCATTGCCAGCTTCTCCATTCACCTATCCTTGTCCTCCTTCCTCTCATACAGGGGAAGATGTTTGGTCGCCAAAGTCATTGTACAGTTTATGAGATCATAGACTGGGAGCCGGGATGGCATCTTGGACATTTTCTAATTCAATCCCTCGTTTTACGAAGGGTTAGGGTTCCAGTGCTCTTTCTACTCTAGAAAGGCAATAAGCTCTATTGGGGGTATGTGTGTGTGTGTGTGTGTTGTTTTTTAGTCATTTTTTAGTCTGACCATTTCGGACAACATTTGGGGTTTTCTTGGCAATGATGCTAGAGTTTGCCATTTTCTTCTCCAGCTCTTTTGACAGATGAAGAAACTGAGGCAAGCAGGGTTAAGTGACTTGCCCAAGGCCACATAGCTATTTAGTGTTTGAGGACAGAATTGTACTCAAGATGACTCTTCCTGACTTTCAGGCTGGATGTACTCTCTACTCTGCCCCTTAGCTGTCCTATCAGTGGGTGGTTGTGGGAGGGGTGGGGGGTGCTTGGATTTCCATTACCTGGGTTCCTCAAGTCACCGTGACACCATAGGTCTGGACTTCTCCCAAATGCTGCCCGTTTTTCCCCCTTTCCCCTAAAACCTGTAGTGACTCCCTAGCACTGTTTATTTCACATCAACTTGGTTTTCAAAGACCACTCCACCAACTAGACTCCCCTTATATAAGCAACAGACGTGCTTCATTCAAATAATGTATCTGGAAGGTCTAGATTAGAACTCGATTCCTATCCTCTTGAGGTGAGTTTGAGACTTGACCAGGTCCATTATGGAAAATATAAGAGAGAATAAAATACCTTCTGCTCATTATAGAGAGATGGTGGTAACAAACTCCCCCACCTCAAAACAACTCTAATTTCTAATGCCCAGAATCCTTACTCCAGAGAATTTTGTGTGGTAGGTGGGGCAAGTATCTTTACCCCATTTGATGGATGAGGAAACTGAGGCTGAGAGAGGACAAATGACTTGTCTGAGGTTGCCCAACCGCTAAGGGTCTCCCAGTCTCCTGACTCCAAGTCCCTTCTGTCTCTGAAGATTCTTTCAACGTGAAACTGAAATGGGAAGGGCTCAATCCACTGTCTGGAGCATTTTCCTCCACTAAATCAGAGACAGTAGATTAGGGAGGCAATGAAAGGGTCTAAATGACGTCGCCCAAGATGCAGCTGGGAGGGATGGCCATCCTTAAGGGCTGCCACATATGGAGAAGCCTCAGGAAGGAGAAAAGGAGATCTGGTCAGAGCACACTAAAAGCAGGTGCACTGTGTCATAACCGTTACCAGACAGTTGTTCCAGAATTTTCTCCAATTCCTCTTTTTCTGTCTCTGTGGAAGATGATAAAAAACGTGCTCTCTTTAGCACACAGAGCTAGAAGAGGAGGAAGGGGCCCTGTCATGGTACAGAGGAGGAATGGGAGCCCCAGAGAGAGCCACGATCGGAACTCAGGTCATCTGACCTCCAGTCCAGTGATCTTTCCCGTCTTGTATCCTGTCTCCCTACGTGATTGGCCCACTGTCAGGAGGAGATGTACTCGGAGTTATCTTCCACTAGCATGGAGAGATTAGACGGAATTATCCCCTCTTTCCTCATCCCTCTGTGACCAAATGCACGTATGAAAGCAGGGCTTGGAACTAGGCTGGGGCAACTGGGCCTTTGGCCCCGGACACATCCATTTAAGAGGATGCAAGCATTTAAAATGACTTTCCAAGATGATGCAGTTTTCAAACTCAATACATTTATATTTTGAGACCATTTTTACTCCTTGAACAGCATTGACATTGGTTAGTTAACCAGTGAAACTGGGTAGACTAGGAAGCTACAAGAAGGCACACTTCTCTAATTACCTTTCCCTCTGAAGGCTGGGGGACCTCTTTCCCAGTTCACCCCCTCTTGCTTCTCCCTTGGCAGGCAGCAGCATCTGCCACCCAATGCCCTGGAGTCTCTCTTCCCCTTCCTGCCCTCCCCCCATTCCCACTTGGGCTGCTATCTCCATCCCAAACCCGGCAGGACAGCATCCTGGGGAGTTTTTCCTCCCATGGGATCAGCAGCCTGGGTCTCTTTCGTGTCAGTGTGGTTGGATGGAGGGCATGTGGCTTGTTCTAGGTCACAGTGCTGGTCGTTAAAGCTCTGTACGAGTAGAATGGAACTTCCTAAATCTCAGAATAAAATGTCAAATAGGGACCCAAATCCACAACTTGAGCTTCTTCGGCACCTCATGCTCAGCCCTAACACAGCCCCCTCCCCGCTCCCGGATCACAGGCATGTCAACGCTCTAAACACCAAATGGAAGGGGGGAACTTCATGAGACTGACCGTCACCCAGAACTTCCTGAATTTCTCAGTAAATCAGCGCCATTCCCAGCATGCAGCTCAGGACATCTCCCGAGGGCCCCCAGTTCCTAGCATTTCTGGAATGACTGTGAGCTCTTTGATGAAGGCTCTGACTCCATTTGAGGAGCCACCAAAAGAATGTGGCTCTTTTCTTTAGTTCTAAAAGAAATGAAGCCATCAGCTCTGTCCCCCCAAAACCCTTGCCCTACTCCCCACCCCCCCAGTTTCATTTTGCCCAAGATATGGGGGATACTTTAGGAAATTACAGAGTTTGTGTTCAGTTGCAACTGGCCCAGTTTCCCTTGGGAAACAACCATGAGCTCTCTGTCCATGGTCACTTCAGGCACATATCCATTAGGTAGGGAGACCTGAGCAGCTTCATACTCATGGTGTGTGCCCCTCTGTTTCACTGCCTAGTCATGTGCAGGAGATGTGGCTGTGCCCACAGAAGGGGTCACACATGAGCGTGAGTGTGTGTGTGTGTCAGTATGGGGTATGTGTGTCTGATTAAAGGGCCACAACTGTTTATCCACCTCAGCAGCAGCCCTAGGAGAGGGTCAGTGATCAGGAGAGGCCAAAGGCTCTCACATAGAGGGATAAACTCCCTCTAAGAGGGCTTGCCCATGAACATAGCCAGTTGGCCCGTCTGTCTCTCCATCTGTAAGATAACGCATGGAAAGGATGCCATCTTCTCAAGCTATCCAGAGGTCAAAATATATCGTCTACACATCTGAGCATGGCACTGGACAGTGGGAGCTTCCACACTTAGTCACATCTACTGATGGAACAAAAACTTTCAGGCTTCCGTGGGACAGTCTGTTATCTCTGTAGATAGCAGGCCAAAGACCATGTACCTGTTCTCTGGGACTTGGGGGTCCTCATTCCTATGTGAAAGAAAGTGTGTTCCAGCATTTTTGGAGGGAGTATGGGGCAGGTAATGGGAAACCAAAAAGAGAGTTGAGTGTTTAGAAAGGCTAAGTTCCTTCCAAAAATTATTGTGTGTATGTTTTTTTTTTTTCGGGGCGGTACGAAGCTGAGAACTGATGGAACAAAAACTTTCAGGCTGCCGTGGGACAGTCTGTCATCTCTGAAGATAGCAGGCCAAAGACCATGTATGGAGTGGTAGAATTTAGAAAGTGGAGCTTGGCTTGTTCGGTTAGAATGCAACTTGGTCCCAGAGGAGAACTCTGATATCTAGAATGAAGTTATTCCCTTTAGACACTTCTCATGGAACAGAAAACCTTCTCTAGCTTAGATGTGGCCGTATCTCCATGATTGATGAGGGTGTATGTATGTGTATGTGTGTGTGTGTGTGCAAGTGCACGCATGCCTATGGTAGGCCTTGGATGGGTTTCCATATTTGGCCACTATCTCACTTTCTTTGCAGTTCATTCTGGACCACCAAAAAGTCTTGCTTCGGAATCAGGAGCCTCGGTTGGCTGGCGGAATAAGATGGAGAATTTTTTTCTTTTTGTTTCCTCCGTAAAGTGGTCAAGTGCTTCTGTGGCATTCCTCTTTCTTCTGCCTCTCCTCCTCTTCTTCCTCCATCTCCTTCCACAGGGTTTAGGTCTCAAAGTACTTGTAGATCTGGGCCACATACTGCATCACACTCTGCCAGTCAGGCCGGTCTGTGTACAGCATCTCACTGAGTTCCTATGTTGGAGACAAAGAGAGAGTCAGCTTTCTAGATGGAGGGGGAAGGAATACTGATTAAGAAATGGGGGCTTAAGGTAAGAATAGGGTATGCTTCTTCCTGGAAAGGAATCAGTAGGGCTTTACATGAGCAAAGATCGATGCTCTTCCTTAGAATGCTACCCACATCCAGAGGAAGAACTGTGGGAGCAGAAACACAGAAGAAAAACAACTGCTTGATCACATGGGTCGACGGGGATATGATTGGGGATGCAGACTCTAAATGATCACCCCAATGCAAATATCAATAATATGGAAATAGGTCTTGATCAATGACACATGTAAAACCCAGTGGAATTGTGTGCTGGCTATTGGAGGAGGGAGAGAGGAGGGAAAGAACATGAATCATGTAACCATGGAAACTTTTTCATAATTAATCAATAAATTAAAATTAATTTTAAAAAAGATGCTCTTTCCTATGAATTCTTCAGTCAGGTGATATCAGACCCTGGAGAACAGATTTCTACTCAAGTGTGAAAGTCTACTCTAGTCAGTGAGTTCCTGAGAACTCCCAACAAAGTGAATGAAAAATGTTCCTCTCCTTATTCAGAATATGCTGATCTTTAAAAGAGAAAAGCAATGATTGACCACCATTTTGTTTAACTAAGGATGGGCTAGGCTATTTTAGATGTGAAACAGATGGATGTCTTTTGGTTACTGCAACCCAGCCTTCATCTGTTATTAGCTCATATGGTAGGAAGAGTTGCCAGCAGCCAGAGGGTACAAGGACAAGGGCAGAAAGTGGAAGTGTTTGGTCTCTGGAGGATTAGGATGGTGCCATGCCAGGATATCGGCCAACAAGCACTCATTAAATAGTTCCTATATACCAGGCATTGTGCTAGGCTCTGGGGAAGCAGAAACTAGAATTAAAGAATTTTTGCCCTCTGGGAGAGTAGGAGGAGAAAAAGGTGAAGGTAGAGGAGAAGAGGAGGAGGAGGAGGAAGAAGAGCAGGAGAAGAGGAAGGAGGATGAGGATGATGATAAGGAGGAAGAGGACAGGAGGAGGAAGAGGAGAAGAAGGATGAGGAGGAGCAGGAGGAGGAAATGGAAAAGAAGAAGGAAGGAGGAGGAAGAGGAGGAAGAGGAGGAAGAGGAGGAGGAGGAATAGACACTCTCTTCATTTCTGCCTCATAGAATTCCTCTCTTCCTAAAAGACCTAACTCAAACACAACATTCTACATGGATCCCCTAGGCAGATACATTACACACACACACACACACACACACACACACACACACACACACACACAATTGAATACANACACACACACACACACACACACACACACACACACACACACACACACACGTAATTGAATACAACGTACAACCATATTTTTTTGGTCACTCCCATTATAACATAAGTTCTTTGTGAGTAGGAATTGTTTCATTTTTGTACTTGTCCCTCTAGTGCAGGCGTCGGCAATGTGTGGCTCTCGAGCCATATCTGGCTCTTTTGAGGGCCAGATAGGGCTCTTTCTGCAGGAGCCATAAAGTCCATTTTTTTCAGGTGCTGTTACAGGAGCGGCACTGTGAGCACTGCACGGCTCTCACGAAATTACATTTTAAAAAATGTGGTGTTTATGGCTCTCAGGGCCAAAAAGGTTGCCTTTTTGCTCTAGTGCCTGCACTGGGCTTGGCACATAGTAGGAACTTAATAAATGCTTACTGATTGAATGGAGGAAGGAAAGAAGGCAAACGAACTATTTTTCTGCTAGCGTTGTCCAAAAGTGGTCTGGAAAACTGTGTTGGACTTTAGATGGCATGTAAGAATAGCAAGAAGGAAGTCTGAAGCCAAACAATCCAGGAACAGAGTGCTGTGTGAGAGATTAAGCAAAACCACACAACCCTCTGTATCTGTTACTGGGCACTGCGAGGCCCAACCGGGCCCTATTAATGCACCATTTGTCCACTGTTCAAACAACATCTGCAACAGACTTGACGGACTTGTTCCCTGGCAATGCGGAAAAATAAGCTGTAGGTTGATGTTGGCTTTGGGGTCAGGATGGGGATAACTGAGCAGCGCAAACCAGGCAGAGAGACCTCGTAAGTGAAAACCCAGAATAAGCCCTACAGTGAGTGCAGATGGTGAGGGGACAGTCTCGGTCCCTTTAGAAGACAGAGGCCCGGGTGCTGGGGAGGCTGATGGGCGAATACAAAAAAACGTGCATTCAAGATCATCAAAGGAATGGGGGAAAAAAAAAAGAATGTGAAGGAAGGTGGCCAGCAGGACCAGACCTCAAACTGTATTATAAAGTTGTAATCAAGAAAACAGTCTGGTACTGCCCAACAGTGGCGGATAATTGGACTAGATGAGTTACACGAGATGCAGCAAGTAAATGACCACAATAATCTAGTGTCTGATAGACCCAAAGATCCAAGCTTTGGGGACAAAAACTCACTATTTGATGAAAACTGGAAAGCAATTTTGTACGGACTAGGTGTACACCAATATCTCACACCCCATACCAAGATAAGGCCAAAAGGGTACATAATTTCGACATAAAGGGTGATACCATAAGCAAATTAGAGGAGCATGGAAAAATTTACCTGTCAGATCTACTGAATAAAGGAAGAATTGATGATCAAACAAGAGGTAGAGAGCAATACAGGATATAAAATGGGGAATTTTGATTATATTAAATTTAAAAGGTTTTGCACAAACAAAACCAATGCAACTAAGATTAGAAGGAAAGCAGAAAACTGGGGGAAATTTTATAGCAAGTTTATCTGATAAACACTTCATTTCTCAAATATGTAGAGAACAGAGTCAAATGGATAAGAATCTGAGTCATTCCCCAGTTGATAAATGGTCAAAAGACATGAACAGGCAGTTTACAGAGGAAGAAATCATAGTTATAGCTATAGTCATATAAAAAT
Organism: Gracilinanus agilis; assembly: GCF_016433145.1. Taxonomy (NCBI): domain Eukaryota; kingdom Metazoa; phylum Chordata; class Mammalia; order Didelphimorphia; family Didelphidae; genus Gracilinanus; species Gracilinanus agilis. The sequence goes on along the minus strand of NC_058133.1, from coordinate 493,044,145 downwards.
GCTCTAAGTCACTATTTTTTAAAACTCTTATTTTCTCTCTTAGAATCAATTCTGCGCATAGGTTCCAAGGCAAGAGTGGTCAAGGTTAGGCAAAGGGGGCTAAGTGACTTGCCCAGTATTTGGGGATTTGGGTTTTTGTATGAGTGTGCTCTTACAACAATGACTAATATGGAAGTGTGTTTTGCATGATAATACATGTATGGCCCGAATTAAATTGCTTACCATCTCTGAGTGGGGGGAGGGAAGTAAGGAAGGGAGAAGGTTTGAATCTTATAATTTTGAAAAATGTATGTTGAAAATTATTATTATAAGTAATTGGGAAAATAAAATATATTTAAATTAAAAGAAAAAAAAAGAAAAAAATGACTTGCCTGGGGTCACAGAGCTAAGAAGTGTCTAAGGTCAGATTTGAACCCAGGACCTCCCATCTCTAGGTCTGGCTCTCAATCCATTAAGCTACTTTACTGCGCCCTCTACATCACTATTGATAAGAGAAAATCAAATTAAAACAACTCTGAAGTACTATCTCACACCTATAAGATTGGCTAATATGAAAGAAAAGAAAAATGACAAATTGTGAAAGCAATGTGGGAAAACTGGGACACTATGTACAATTGGTAGAGATGTGAATTGATCCATCCATTCTGAAGAGCAATTTGGAACTGTGCCCAAAGAGCTATAAAACTGTACATATCCTTTGACCTAGAAATAGCACTACTAGGTCTGTAGCCTAAAAAGAATTAAAAAAAAAGAAGAAGAAAAACAGAAAAGGATCTCTTTATACAAAAATGATTCTAGCAGTTCTTTTTGTGGTGGCAAAAAATTGGAAATTGAGGGGAACCCCATCACTGTTGGATGTTGGAATGGATGAACATGGTAAGGTATACAATTGTGTTGGAATATTACTAAATATTGTAATTACTAAATTAATTACTAAATAAAAATGTTGGAATATGTGCTAAAAGAAATGACAAGCAGGATGGTTTCAGAAAAATCTGGAAAGACATGAACGGATGCAAAGCGAAGTGAGCAGATCCAGGAGAACACTGTGCAAAGTAACAGACATATTGTACCCTGGTCAGCGGTGAATGGCTTAGCTGTTCTTAGCAATGCAATGATCCAAGACAATTCTGAAGCACTTATGATGAAAAATGCTATCTGCTCCCAGAAAAAAAAGTTGGTGGAATCTGAACGCATATTGAAGCAGACTTTTTTTTTTTTTACTTTCTTCATTTTTAATGGATTTTTTTTGGTCAGTGTGTTCTTTCCCAAGATGACTAATATGGAAATAAGTTTTGCATGAGTGCACATATATAATCTATATCAAGTTGCTTGATTCTCACTGAAAGGGGAAGGGAAAGGAGGAGGGAGAGAATTTGGAAATTAAAATGTTTAAAAATGAATGTTAGCCAGTGGAATTGTGCATCAGCTAAAGGGGGTTAGTGAGGCTTGGGGAGAGGGAAAGAACATGAAATATGTAGCTAGAGGAAAATATTCAAAATTAAAATAAAAAAATGAATGTTAGGGGGTAGTTAGGTGGCTCAGTAGATTGAGAGTGAGGCCTAGAGATAGAAAGTGCTGGGTTCAAATCTGGTCTCAGACACATCTTAGTTGTATGACCCTGGGCAAGTCACTTAATCCCCATTGCCTAGCTGTTACCACTCTTTTGCTTTGGAACCATCTTAATTCTAAGATGGAAGGGAAGGGTTAAAAAAATGCTAAGTTATTTTTGTTTTTTGTTTTTTTTACAAGTAATTAGGGAAAAAAGCATGCATTGGGGAAGACTTAAAGAAAGCAAAGCCACTGGACAATTAAAAACAGTGTTTCTAGTCAAGGCAGCAGAATAAATGGGGTGATTTTGATACCACTCATATCCTAACAGAGAGAGAACTTTTCTGTAGAATGGGAAAGTCAGAGAATGTCTTGGAAAATCCCCAAATCTCCCTGCCTTCAACACAGAGCTCAACCGGCAGCTCTGGGAAGTCCAGTGAACAGTCACAGCATCACTCAATCAGGATTTGGTTAAATTGCACATATTTATCAATACTAGTTCCCTAATAAGTTCAAGAGAGATAGGGTGGCTTAAATGGACAGAGATAACCTCAGAGTCAGGAAGCCATGGGTTTAAATCATGTCTTTGACACAAATCAGCTGTGATCTTGGGAAAGGGACTGAATCTCAGTGCTTGGGGGCAATCCTCTAAGTCTAAGTGGTGGAGAAGGGACTGACCTGCTTTGTAGAAACAGCTTCCTCACCGGGAAGTTGCCTGAACCAATGACATCACAGGTGCCAACTCTAGTCCTAACTTTAAGTCAGTGAGATAGAAACATCTTCAATTCATGGTATATGAGAGATAGAAGAGATGGAAGAGATCTTAATGATCACAAATCAGGGAGAAATGTTCTAGATCTGGGAGGGACTTGAAAGATCAATCTTTCCATCCTTCCATCCTTCCTTCCTTCCCCTCCTCTCTCCTTCCTTCCTTCCTTCCTTCCTTCCTTCCTTCCTTCCTTCCTTCCTTCCTTCCTTCCTTCCTTCCTTCCTTCCTTCCTTTATTTACAAGTCACTTAACGTGCTTGAATATCAGTTTCCTCTGTTATAAAGTGAGGGAATTGGATTTTGATCCTAAGGATCCTTTCTTGCTCCACTATGGACCTATATGACACTGGGAAAGTCACCATCTCTGCAGGTTTTGGTTTCTTTCTCTATAAAATGAGGAGATTGGATTAGTTGGTTCCTGAGATCCCTTCCAGGCCCAGATCCAGGTGCATGATGGACAGAGGTTTTATTTCAGACTAGGAAGAGTCAGAGTAGGACTTGGGAGAGTTCTGTCCTCAGGCCAAAAACTCATAGCTCTAGAGCCAGAAGAGACCCCAGAAGTCTTTGACTTCAACCTTCCGATTTTACAGATGGGGAAACTGAGGCCCAAAGAAGTTAAATGACTTGCTCAAGGTCACACAGGTAGTAAAGGGGAAGAGCTGGGATTTGAAGCCCAGGCCCTCAGACTCTTAATCTAGTGCTCTGACTGCTGTACTACTACTTCCCACCCTGGGCCACTGGAGAACAGCTGTGGCTCTTTTTGTTCCTCTTCCTTCAGCTCAATGTATGGAAAAAATTATTGGTTTGGAAGCAGAGGACATGAGTTCAAAATTGCCACTTGATCCCTATGTGACCCTGGATAAATCATTCAACTTTTTGGGGGCCTCAATTTCCTCATGTGTAAAAAGATGAAGCTGACCTCTACGACCCTTTCCAGGTCTAAATTGATGACCTTCTGGCTTTCCTAATCTGGGAAGTTCCTAAATTCTTCATCTTATCACACCAGTGAGTGTGAGCAAACCCAAACTAAAGCCAAGGAGCCTCCATGAACCCTTCATCACTTTCTTTTTGTTTTCTCAACTTACTATGCTGCGTCACAGCACACTGGGGGCCTCTGGATTTCTGGGGAAAGGATGTGATGCTTTTGATGGAAAGAGCACGGAGCTTGGAGGACAGTGAAAACTGGAAAGCATCCAGAGAAAGGGAAACCAGGATGGTTAAGGGCTCTGAGGTCAAGATCAGGCCATACGAGAAGCAGTGGATGGAACTAACTGGAGAGGATGACAGCCTCTGAAGTCTCTCCCACCCTAAAGAAGAAAAGGCTCATGGGATCTGTCGTTGAGTATCTGCAGCCTTGATATGTGGGAAATGGGGATGAGATTGGACTCAGAAACAACTGCTCATTAGGAGAGATGCTCATGCGTGATGCTCCCATTCATCGGAGGCCCCTGACCTCCTTTCATTGCAGGGGAAAGACTGAAAGTTCTTTTAATGTTTCCTCTGATAGGAACAAGGCTCCAAGTCCTGGTTCTGAGTTTCTGGAAGCTTTCATGGGTCTGGGAGCTCACGGACGTCATTACGTTCACCGGGAAAGCAGATCCCGAACCATCCGGGCTTGCCTCTCTTGGGCAACTCTTGGACGTGGCCAACGCCAAGTCAAATTCTGGATGGCCAGATCTGAACAGATAAGATTTGAAATGAATGGGGCCTGGCCAGTGGGAAGCCTTAAACGTGGGGTCTGTGAATAATGAGCTTCTTTGGAGGAGGGGCTTCGAGCTCTGGTCATAAATGGTCCCACCTCAAGGATGCGAGCGAGGATACTCACCAGGCTGGGGGTGATGCCGACGCTCTCTGCCGCCTGGAACGCCAATAAGAGATTTCTTTTCTGGTGGTTGGGGAAAACGAGAAAGATGGAGGTTATCGGCTACGGAATAAAAAAGTAGGGTCGACCCTCCACCCCACTGACCCTCCCTAAAAACCAACAGAGTCCCAAATGCCACTGAGAATCCAAATGCCCTTAGATTGAACCGCTTTGTGTTCTGTCGTTGGCTGGTTATTTTTCAGTTGTGTCTGACTCTTTGTGAGCCCTTTTAGAGTTTTCTTGGCAGAGATACTGGAGGGATTTGCCATTTCCTTCTCCAGTTCATTTGACACAGATGAGGAAATGAAGGCAAATAGGGTGAAGTGACTTGCCCAGGGTCACACAGCTAGAGTATCTGAAGCTGGATTTGAACTCAAGTTTTCCTGACTCCAACACTGGAGCTGTATCTACTGCACCGCCTAGCTGCCCCATTTATTTTGAATATCCCTGTATATCTCCTTATTGTCTCCTTCCTTAGAAAGTAGGGATTGTTCCATTCTTGGTACGTGTAGACCCAGCGCCCAGCACAATGCCTGGCATGTAGTAGGCACTTAGTAAACATGTGTGGATCAGCTGAATGACCCAGTGTCTGTTTGAGACAGGAAACAACTCAATCAGATGTTCTGAGTAAAACACTAGATAATTATTTACTTCTCTTCAAACTTTCCCACGGATTGCAAGGATTCTTTTATTTTTTTAAATCCTTACTTTCTGCCTTAGTGACAATTTTAAGGACTGAAGAGCAATAAGGGCTTGGCAATTGGGGTTAAGTGACTTGCCCAGGGTCACACAGCTAAGAAGTGTCTGAGGCCAGATTTGAACCCTGGTCCCTCTGGTCTCTGGGTCTGGCTCTCAAACCATGAGCCACATAGCTGCCCCTGGTTAAAATAATCTTTTTTTTTTTTTTTAACCCTTACCTTCCATTTTCGAATCAATACTGTGTATCGGTTTCAAGGCAGAAGAGTGGTAAAGGCTAGGCAATGGGAGTTAAGTGACTTGCTCAGGGTCACACAGCTAGGAAGTGTCTGGACCCTGGTCCTCCCAACTCCAGACCCAGAGCTTGATCCACTGTGCCACCCGGCTTCCCCTACAATGATTGTTCCTGACAAGAACCCTTCATTTGGGACGACCTCTAAGGATGGAGGCAGAGCAACGTGAGCAGGACCAGGAGAAAATGATTTCGGCGAAGACAGCAAAGCTGTCAACGGTTCCAGAACTCTGGTCAATGGGATGATGCTCGCCAAGTCCAGCCGGGTGGAAAGATGAAACATCACTAACCTCCCACTAGAGACGTGATGAACTTAAAATGCAGAGTGAGGGATACATCTTCTGGCAGGGCCAATGTGGGAATGTGTTTGGCTGGCCCATACAAATGCAGAATGACAGTTTTATTTTTAAATCCTGTTTGTTGTTCAGTTGTGGAGACAGTGGGAGGGACAGATTATAAATGCACATAAAAAGAATTTCCTTCAAACAAGGAAACTTCAGAGTGACCAAGTCTTTTTTTTTTCTTTTTTTTAAACCCCTAACTTTTGTGTATTGGCTCCTTGGTGGAAGAGTGGTAAGGGTGGGCAATGGGGGTCAAGTGACTTGCCCAGGGTCACACAGCTGGGAAGTGTCTGAGGTCAAATTTGAACCCAGGACCTCCTGTCTCTAGGTCTGGCTCTCAATCCACTGAGCCACCCAGCTGCCCCCCTGACCAAGTCTTCTTAAAGAACAATGACTTCATTTCAAGCAATGACTGCCACACCCCCCCCTTCACAAACACATAAACGCACATGTGTGCAAACATTTGTGGATGTATTTATGGTTCAACGGATGCTGCTGTTTGGTTCTCCAAATGAAGTTGGGGACCCCTTTGCAAGGTCTTGGGTCCATATCTTTGGAGACATATTTCTAAAATGGCTGCACGATGTGGCAGAAAAAGTGCTGACTCTAGAGTCCAAAGATTAGGGTTCGAATCCTACCTCTTTGGTCTTGAGTGAATTAGGTTTAATTAAATTAAATTAAGTTAAATCGAATTTCCTGAATCTCATCTGCAAAATGAAGGGTTTGGACTCCATGACCTCAGGGCTCCTTTTCTGCCCTAGAATGATGATGTCCTTACTAGTGACCCACTATGAGTTAGTTCCTATACTAGATGGAGAAGAGACAAAGATAAAAGTGAAATAGGCTGAGGCATCTTGGTAGCTCATTGGGGTAGGACGCCAGGCCTAGATACAGGAGGTCCTGGGTTCGAATGTGACCTCAGACACTCCCTCATTGGGTGACCTTGAGCAAGTCACTTAATCCCAATTACCCAGCCTTTACTGCTCTTCTGCTTTGGAACAGGTATTTGGTATTGACTCTAAGACAGAAGCTAAGGGTTAAAAGAAAAAAAAAAAAAGGTAAACTATTTCCTTCCCTCAAGAACCTTACATCCTATAGGCTTGAAGAATTGTTTGAATTCTTTTTTAATTCTACAAGCATTTATTAAGCATCTACTACGTGCCAGTGTTGGGGATACAAAGACAGAAATGAAATAGTAAGATTCTATTCTGTATGACAAAAGGATCATTTAAATTCATTTTTGGGGGGCAGCTGGGTAGCTCAGTGGATTGAGAGTCAGACCTAGAGATGGGAGGTCCTAGGTTCAAATCCGGCCTTAGACATTTCCCAGCTGTGTGACCCTGGGCAAGTCACTTGACCCCATTGCCTACCCTTATCACTCTTCTAACTAGGAGCCAATACACAGTATTGACTCCAAGATGGAAGGTGAGGGGTTAAAAAACAAACAAACAAACAAATAAATAAATTCATTTTTTATTCTCACACCACGTAGTGTCCCACGAATCCTTTCTCTTCTCCCTCCATCCCATGACTTGAATTCATTTTTAATTCAACCCGTTTTTATTCAATGCCAGGCATTGCGCTAAGTGCTGGGGTATAAAGACAAAGACGAGACAATCCCTGCTCTCAAGTGGCTTATATTCTATGGGAGAATAAGCCATCCTTTAATCATCTGAGCAGGAAGGAGGGCGCCATCTTGAAAGGCTTTCTGTAGAGACAGTCCATGAGCCGAGCCTCAAAGGAGGGTTAAGAGAGAGACAGAAAAAGACCCTGAGAGAGAGAGGGAATGTCTCTAAATCAAAGGCTAAAGGCTTCCCCCAAGCACTCATGTCTGATTGTAATGAAACCAAGCGGCGTTTTCCAAGCTAATGCCGACCAAAGAAGGAGCCCCCACCGGGAGCCCCACAGACCTCCATCGAGAGCGGCCGCTTCTTTGTTTAGAAAAATGATTTTTATGGGTCTCGACAGTAAAGAGGGCACGAGGAGCCGCATGCCATTACCCTAATCCTCCCTCACTAGCACGGGAAGGTCTCCACCGCCATGGCCGAGGGCACCAAACACTGAGCCATGTGAGCTGCTCCCGGGACCCCAGGACGGAGTCGTGCCACCGGCAGCCACGGAAGTCTCTGGCGAGCATCTTCCAAGGTCGCGCTGCCCCTCCTTGGGGTCACTCCTGGGTGCTTGGGAGAAAGGTTCTGAGCCCAACGCTGGGCCACTGCGGCGAGACAGATCCAGCAAAGCAGGTTCCCCGGCCTCAGAGGCCGTCTAGCCCAACAACCCTCTCGTTTTACAAAGAAGGAAACTGAGGTCAAGAGTAACTGATTTCGGCTTACAGAAGCCTCTTATTTTATAGATGAGGACACCGAGGCTCGTGGAAGCTAAATAGATGCCTTGCAGGATTATGTAAGTGTATTTATTTATTTTATATTTATGTGTTCTCTAAGTATATGTTATATGTACATAAAACAGATATGGATGTAATGTATATATCCATACACGTCACATACATTCAAATATGTAATTTGTCTATACAAACATATAACATACATGTAGGTATACATGTATATTATAAATATATTTGTATGTGTGTGTATATATATATATAGTCCTTCCCATTAGAATGAAAGCTTATCACAAAGAGAGATTATTTTATTCTTGTTTTTTTTTTAAACCCTTACCTTCTTCCATCTTAGAATCAATACTGTGTATTGGTTCCAAGGCAAAAGAATAGGCAAGGCAAGGCAACAGGGGTTAAGGGACTTGCCCAGGGTCACCCAGCTGGGAAGTATCTGAGGCTAGATTTGAACCGAGGACCTCCCATCTCCAAGCCTGGCTCTCAATACACTGAGCTACCCAGTTGTTCCCTGTTTTATTCTTTATAATTGTATCCTCAGAGCTTAGCACAGGGACTGGTACATGGTTGATGCTTAGTAAATTATTTGTAGATTGATTGGAAGGGATCTCAAAGAAAACAAACTGAGGTCTCCGTAAGTGGGTAGAAGGAGGATTTCAAACCAGATCCTTTTAACTCCAGACACAGAGTCTTTTCCATTATATAAACCAGAATTTCTATTTAGAGCTAGTTGAGAGTTTTGAGGGGTTTAAAAAATGAAATAGCCCTCGCCCACCCCAAATACCCAGTGGGATCACACTATTGTTTCCTTCTAATATTATCAAGCCAGAGCTCTGAAATCTAGAAAGCAGAGGTTTCCTTGGGCAGCGCAGGGCCTTTCCTCTCGCTCACTTGATCGCTGGGCATTTACTCAGCACCCACTCTGGACTGGGCCCCGCGTTGGGCATTGGGGCACACAGGTGGGAAATAGTCTCTGCCCTCAAGGGGCTTAGCCTGAGAAAAGTTAGGGTCAAGTGAAGGTTTTTCCAAGGCTGGGGGCTTCTGGGACATACCTGGAAGAGCCAATAGGAAGGGAGAGAGAGAAAATAGAAGCAAGAAGCGGTTTTACATTTCACAGGAATAACTGATATCACATTTCTTGCCTTCTCAATAGGAGGGAGAAAGCAAGGAGGAAGGCAGAGAATTCAACTCATAATTTAAAAAAATGAATGTAAAAAAATAAATATTACATTGGAGGAAGGGAAAGAAAATGTGAAACAAAGACCCATCCTTAAAAAATTGTTATTATTTTTTTAAACCCTAACCTTCTGTCTCAAAATCAATACTGTGTGCTGGTTCCAAGGCAGAAGGGTGGTAAGGGGATGGGGTTAAATGACTTACCCAGGATCTAACAGTCAGGAAGTGTCTGAGGCCAGATTTGAACCCTAGACCTCCCATCTCTAGAACTGTCTCTCAATCCACCAGCTGCCCCCAAAGACCCATCTTTTTGAGACTGATATTTCTTCTGGTGATATCCTATGACTGCAAGTATTGGCTATAGTACAGTTCCCGAAGAAGTCAAGCTGTAAATTGCCATTTGAGTAATGGAGTGAGGCATGGTGGGTAGAAAGAAGCTGCTTCGTTTTACCAGTGAAGCATGACACAGCTGACAAAGTGTTGAAGCTGTTTCATGCCAGGGAGAAACAATCAGAAAAGGTAGTAAGGACCGGTTATGTAGTGAGAGGGAGAGAGGAAAGGAGGAGAGGGGAGAAGAGAGAGACAGAGACAGAGAGAAAGGAGAGAGGGGGGACAGAGAGAGAAAAGAAGGAGGAGGAGGAGGAGAAGGAAGAAGGGAAGAAGGAGAAGGAAAAGGAGAAA
>NC_058133.1:493022882-493031428 GCF_016433145.1 Gracilinanus agilis | reverse complement strand
GAGAGAGAGAGAGAGAGAGAGAGAGAGAGAGAGAGAGAGAGAGGAGAGACAGAGAGAGAGGAGAGACAGAGACAGAGAGAAACAGAGAGAGACAGAGACAGAGACAGAGAGATTAAGAGAGAAAGGGATTCCTGAATGTTGTCACATATCTAGTAAGCACTGGAGTATTCTGACTCAGTGGTTGGGAAACAGCCATCTGACCCCAAAATAGTATTTGATGATTGCCATTTAAGATCAAGGAGGGAAGGACCAAGCAGTCCAGTGGTAGGGCAGGAGAATACTTTGTGGTCCATATCCTCACAGAGATCCTGCAGAACAGTGGAAAACATGAAGGATGTAGAGTCAAAAGACTTAAGTTCAAATTTTAATTCCCATCTGTGACTCTCAGGAAACTCATTTCACTTGTGTGGGCTTCAGGTCCTCATTTGCAAAATGGCAGCAGGAGGTGGGCAGGGCTGGTGTTAGATGACCTCTAAGGTCCTGTCCAACTCTAGATCTAGGATTCTTTTTTCTCACAAAATCTGCCCACATGAGAAACATATAAATAGCCCCGTACTATACCTGTAGCCCAAAGGATGAGAATTATCTCATCTTGTCCCAATCCTGCTGGCCTATAAGAGGTTACTAGCTAATGAGGGAGGCTCCCTCCTTAATTTTTCTGTACTGTACAGTGTGCCCGATAGGTACTTATGTTTAAGCCCAGGGGTGGGGAGCTGCAGGTCCACAGCCCAGATTTTGCCCTGGTTTTGGATATCTCCAGTCTTCCAAATTATGTCCCTGCTACAGACCAGAAAGTAAGGTGTCTATGCCCCCCTCCTCCCCTCCCGGGGTGTGTTCTCTGGTTTTGCCATTCAGAGAGAAAGCTCTCAGATCTGAGGTTACAGCAGGACCAGCAGTGAGTAGTAGTTCATGAGCATTTCAAAGAATAATATGGGAAAGAAGGGGAGCCCACAGCCCAAGTCATATTCAACTAACTCATCTTAAAGCTACTGACTTCTGAGCTGGGTAGATCAATAGCTAGAGTGCTGGGTCTGGAGTCTGAAAGACCCAAGTTCCAGTCCAGCCTCCATCACAACTAGCTGTGTGGCCCTGGGCAAGTCACTTAACTGTTTGCCTCAGTTTTCTCATCTATTAAATGAGCTGGGGAAGGAAATGGCAAATCACTCTGTATCTTAGTTGTGTGACTCTGGGCAAGTCACTTAACTCTGTTTGCCTCAATTTCCTTACCTGTCAAATGAGCTTGAAGAGGAAATGGCAAACCACTCTAGTATCTTAGCTGTGTGATTCTGAGCAAGTCACTTAACTCTGTTTGCCTCAGTTTACTCACTTGTCAAATGAGCTGGAGGAGGAAATGGCAAACCACTCCATTATCTTTGCTAAGAAAATCCCAAAAGGGGTCACAAAGAATCATACACAACCAAAAAATGACTGAACAACCACAATAAAAATGGACACTAGGGTCCTTCCCAGCTCTAAATCTATGCTCCCGGGACATCACTGCCAGGGGATTCTCCACAGAATTGGAGGTGAGGGGCCACTGCTCCTACCCCAGGCTCTATTCCAGGACACAGGATCTGAGTTCACAGCCTATGTTGGCCACTCGCTACCAGGATGTCGTTGGGGAAGTCCCTTCAATCCTGAAGACCTCAGTTTCCCCATATGTAAAAGAAGGGGGTTGACCTAGATGGTTTCTGGGGTCCCTTCCACCTCCAGGTCCAGGATTCTACCTCCTCTTAAAATCCTCATCTTTCCCATGAAGAGGAAACACCGAAGTTCCCTGCCCAATGACACATTCACATGCAAATCCTGCCACCGCAGTCCCAAACACACAACTATTGTATAGCAACCCTGGCAAATCTGGAAGATCTCTGGGCCTGAATAGTTCTCATTGGTGCCTGCCAAATTCACACTCGGGCCACTGAGCTCAGCAGTTCCCACTGTCTGCCTCAAGGCAGAGGGCAGAGCCTCCTCTTCCTCCCCCTAGAGAAGGCATGCACTTTTCTGCAGAATAAAGGGCTGAGCAGCCTTCTCTCTCCCTACAGAGTTCTAGATCTCTCAACCTCTCTAGATTTCCCAGGCATCAAACAGAAACAGTACGGAACCTATTTCAGAAGGGGGAATCCATCTGCATTAGAGATGGTGCCAGACGGCCAGGCACTGGGGCTGCCCCTCCAGGCTCACAGCTGCCCACACCTGGACACCTGCTGCCCTGGCTGGCTCTGGAGACGTTTCCACCAGCCTTAAGCCCCCACCCGCCTCCTTCCCCACCACATTTCACACCCCTGGGCTGACAGCTGCTGAGTCTGCTCCACAATACATTTTCCACTGCTAATGGCCACACTGGAAAGAGAACAGCTGCCCCCTTTTTTAGCAGCCCTGGTGAGGTAGAAGGTAACAGCTCTGAAAGTCTGGGTGGGGAAGGAGTGAGTCACAGCAAGCATAAGGGCTGATTAATGTTTAGAGAGGAATTTGTGGCTGATGAAACTCTTTACCGATCTTTCATTTGGCCCCAACAGTAGGTCTGAGAGCATGTTTGCATATTTTTCTAAAGCATATCAATTTTACAGATGAGGAAACTGAGGCAGAAACACAGGCGATCATCTAGTCCAGTGGTTCCCAAACTTTTTTGGCCTACCGCCCCCTTTCCAGAAAAAATATTACTTAGCCCCCTGGAAATTAATTTTTTTAAAATTTTAATAGCAATTAATAGGAAAGATAAATGCATCTGTGGCCATCCCCGCTCCTCTGGATTGCTGCAGCACCCACCAGGGGGCGGTGGCACCCACTTTGGGAATCACTGATCTAGTCCATCCCAGAACCAAAAGAAATCTCCCTGGAATTTCAGCTCCCTGTGGGCAGGAACTCTGCTCTCAGTTAACGTGTTGACATTTAGGAAGTACTTACCCCGGAGAGATGGGGGGCTTGGAGTGTGGAACAGGCAGATCCTGTCAGACTTGGCTGACATTTTGGCTAGTTTGGCCAACAGACTTGGCTGACATTTTGGCTAGTTTGGCCAAGCTGCTTTTTTCTTCTTAAACCCTTACCTTTTGTCTTAGACTCGAACCTTAGACCTGACATGCCATCCATTTCGATGATTTCCCCACTGCCTCTAAAGTTGAGCTTTTGACCTTTAACAGGCTTTTCTTGATTTTTCCTCTAAGACCTGCGTTCTATTTTTATGTCCACCCTGACCAATCGGAGCTGGACATACACAACCAAAACAACACCTTTCCAATTCATATTAAAACAAACAAAGAAAAAGAAAAAGAAAAAGAAAAAACCTCCCAAAACCAAAACCTGTACCTTCTGACAATTCTGAGGATTTAGGATAAAGAATGCTATCCACCTCCAGAGAAAGAACTGTTGGAGTCAGAATGCAGACAGAAACAAACGATTTATCACTTGTTTATTTGGGTATATGTTTGGGGGTTTTGGTTCTAGAAGATTATTTGCTTTAAAAATGGATTTTAAAAAATGGATTAAAAATATGGAAATATGTTTCACGTGATAAAATGTGTATAACCCAGACTGAATCACTTGCCAGCTCCAGGAGCAGGGAGGGAAGAAAGGAGGGAGACAATATGAATCATATAGCTTTGGGAAACTTTTGTGGACATTTGTTATTAAAGTTTAAACTAAATAAATAAAATAAATAAAGTTTAAAAATAAATAAACCCTTCACTTCTGTCTTAGAAGCCATACTAAGTATCAGTTCCAGGGCAGAAGGGCCAGTCAATTGGGGCTAAATGACTTGTCCAAGGTCACACAGCCAGAGAGTATCTGAGATCACATTTGAACCTAGGACCTCCCTTCTTCAGGACTGACTCTCAATCCACTGAGCCACCTTGCTGCCTCTTTTTTGTTTATTGTTACAAAGGATGGATGCCTGTCTGGGGAGAGGAGAAGGCTATATATTTGGAAATAAAGGTGCTATAGGAGCAAAAGGTATTTATCAAATTAAAACAAACAAGAAAAGGTAAATAAACTGAAACAGTTATTGCCTTCATTTGTCCGACTTCCAGATCTTCCTAAAATTCCAGAGAAGAGGACTGAAAGACTTTCTGGAAACCTCACTATCTAAAGCACACCACATTAACATGATTAGAGTAGGTACTGTCCACAGGTCGTTAGTGCTGAGGTTCCACAGAGTCATCCAGACTGTTACTTTGTTCCTGTTGTGGTTCACATTTTGGAGACAACGGGTTTGAGTTCAAGGCATGGCAACTGGTGGTGAAACAGTGCCCAACCTTAGTGTGAGATTACCTGTCCCAGACTAGGACTACAAAATGCTTTCATTTGATTTGATTGGCAAAGCATTTATTAGACTCCTATTGTGTACACAGGATACAAAGACAAAAAAGGAATCCCTTTCTACTCGAGCTCAACATAATCTCTTTGAGTTTTAGTTTTCTCATCTGCGGTATAGGCAGGAAAGGAGCTATACTATTAAACTACTGGCTCTCCTAGAAAGTGGGTGATGAGAGAGAACCCTGTATATGTGATATTCTTTTAAGTTTAATCTGCATTATTAACATTTTCTGCATCACTTTCTTAAATCTAGACAATTATCCAAAATAACACACCAAGCTCTGGTCTGTAGACCAAAAAAAAAAAAAATCTTTTGTTGATTTTCAAGGTGTAAATGCTCATATTGAATATTTAACAATCAGTTCTCCTGAGCTGGTTGCAGATCCTCAGAGGGTGGTAAGATTTGATCCCTGCCTTCAGTGAGTTTATAATCTAGTAGGGGAGGAGATGAAAGCAAACTTTGAAAACTGGGAGAGGTGTTAGGAGGTTATTGAAGGGGGTTCATCATTTTTGTATACGAGGTTATCACTTTTTAAGTGAAAGTAAAACCAGGTAGCTAGGAAACACAATGGGGAGGGTAAGGGATCTGAGTTCAAATCCAATCTTAGATATTTACTAGATGTGAAACCTCGGGCAACTCACTTAACTTCTGTTTCCCTCTGTTTCTCCATCTCTAAAATGAGGGTAATAATAGCACCTATGTCTAAGGGTTATTATGAAGATCCAATGATATAATAATTGAAAAGTGTTTTGCAAACCTTAAAGCATTATATAGGGGACAGCAAGGGGGCTCAATGGATTGAGAGCCTGCTTAGAGACAAGAGGTCCTGGGTTCAAATCTAGCCTAGCTGTGTGACCCTGGGCAAGTCACTTAACTCCCATTGCCTCTAGCCCTTCCAGTTCTTCTGACTTAGAACCAATACACAGTACTGATTCTAAGACAGAAGGTGAGTTTTTAAAGCATTATTTAAATACTATCTGTAGAAATACTATTTACAAAGCATTACATAAGTACTATCTAGAAATACTAAATAATTTTATTGCTATCTTTTGTTTTCACATCATGTTCATTTCCAAGTGGATTGTTCCATCTCCTCTCCATAGAGAGCCCCCCCCCCCATAACAAATTACCCAAAGGGAAAGGGGGGAAGGCTACTCAATAAAACGAAGCAGGGTATCCACATCCACAGTCCCCCACCTCTGCAAGGAAGGGAAGGGAAAGCTTCTTTCTCATCTCCTCTTCAGGGACCAGCTTAGTCATTATAATTATACGGAAGCTGAAGAGAAGTTCTCTAAGCTTTCTTGGAAGGTGACTTTTTTTTTCTTTTTTTCTTTTTTTTTCTTTTATTACCTCCGTGGTGCCTCACTCTGGGGCATCTCCTTTATCTTTATTCCTAGCGCATTCCCACCTTTCCCATTCCCTCTCACCCGGAATGTCACTAAGCTCCCATCGCCTCTGCCGGGGTTCAGAGCGTGTTTTCATCCCCTCCCCTCCTAGATTATAAACTCAGGGATCCCGCCTCCCTCATTTTCCCAAGCAGCGCGCCTCCCTTCCCCCTCAGAGGGTCCGAGCGCCCCCAGGTCTAGCCGGAAGGCACCTCGGAAGCTCGGCGGGAGCGTTTACACCCCACAAATCAGCCAACTCTACAAATCAATCAAGGCTTGATAGATCGTTTTGCTGATGACCCAGATTTAAGAACGCGACGGAGACGACGTCCAAGGGTACCGATCGAGCTCCCCGGCCGGGCCCTGGGCATGCTGGGAGAAGTGCTTGGCGGTTAAACATTTACTAGCACATTCACACCTGCAGCCCAGCCACCTCGCCGGAGCTCTTTCGGCCCGGAGGAAAAATGAAGGGAAGGGACGCGGGTGCGGAGGGGGGGCCCAGGGAGCGAAAGGCTTGGGAAAGAGAAGAGGGAAAGGAGCAAGGGAAGGAAAGCAGGTGAAGCCGAGGGAAAGGTCAGAACGGATCAGAACCGCGTCCCGGCAGTCCCCGGACGCTTTAGTGTGGGATTCAGGTGTCCACAGACAAAGAGACAGAAAAAAGCCACTCCTGGAAGGGAGAAAAGCCCGGGAGGGGGGAGGGGGAGGGGGAGGGCTCCGGAGCAGACAAGGTGGCTAATTAGCAGCCGAATAACAGTGTTTGCAGAATTTCGGAAAAGCTGACAGAGGGTGAGGCAAGATGTTTTTCCCCTCCGGTTTCTAAGACCTTAATGGAGCCGCCCCAATTGGAGGGCACGATTATTTCATCGAGTTAGGGCTATTAAAAACAAATCTCCCTCTACAAATGGGATAAAGACAGCCACAAATCAGGAAATAACTGCGTCTGGAGGCACACTTAGTGAGTCACGACGTCCAGGGCCAAGTGGTGAGCGGCCCCGCCACCCGTCACTCCCGGCCGCTAATGGCGGGAGATAAAATGAGGCCACCTCCGAGACAGAACTAAAACGCGGGGCTGAGATAAGGCCGAATCTGTCTGCCTTTATCTCCGCAGGCCACAAATCTCAAATCGCTCTAAGTGAATTACCACGTGGAGCTGGATGGGCAGAGATGGAGGCTTTCTGGAATCCTTTCAAGGAACGGAGTCTAAACGGTTGATCGAGTTAAGAGTTATCAGGGGGACGGAAGATGCTGGCTGACCTGCGGGCGAGGGGGGTCTGGTGGCTGCCTTACAGGGTCTCAGACCCATCAGGCTGTTCGGCCTTCGGGCTAAATGCTCTGGAGAAGGATGGAGGCCCACAGATGGGATTTCATCCTCATCTGGTGGGGACTTGGGGCCGGGACTGAACATATCCCAGCGTCTCTGCTCCCATTTGGAAAATGGGGGCAGGAATATTGTTTCTGAGGCAGT
This sequence comes from Gracilinanus agilis, assembly GCF_016433145.1. Classification (NCBI taxonomy): domain Eukaryota; kingdom Metazoa; phylum Chordata; class Mammalia; order Didelphimorphia; family Didelphidae; genus Gracilinanus; species Gracilinanus agilis. The sequence continues at coordinate 493,024,269 of NC_058133.1, read as the reverse complement.
CCGATGGCGCAGGGATAGAGAACCGACCTGAGTTCAAATCTAACCTCGGCAACTCACTTAACCCAGTTTGCCTCAGTTTCCTCAACTGTAAAATGAACTGGAGAAGGAAATGGCAAATCACAGCAGTATTTCCCCCCAGAAAACCCCAGAGAGAGTCACGAATAGTTGGACAGGACTGAAAAAAATGAACAACAATATTGTTTCTAAAGAATCCTCGGTCTGGGGTTTAAATCCCTTCACCACCTGGTTGAGATCTGCTTTTCCGGGTGATTTCAAATTACTCTTCTTCAAGTGCTTCCAGTTCCTGCTGTCTCTAGCAGTTCTATCTAAAGCTCAGGTGCCCCCTCTGCTCCCACCAGGTGTGTCCTGTTTCCAGGTTCTTTCTTTTTATTAACCATCGTGCCCTCCTCCTTTCTCCAGGCGAATGCAAGCTTTTTGAGGGCAGAGGCTGTTTAAATATCTTAAATGAATTAAATAAATTAAAATGTAACTATCTAAACATTTTTATTGACTTCTTTCTCTTTATTGGGTTACTTTCATTTCCCAACATATTTCTCCCCTTCTCCAGCTCTGAGAGCCACCTTTATAATGAAGAAGAAAGGGGGAGGGAGCCGTTCAGTAAAATGAACCTGTACATCAACTTCATCTGGCAGGGTATGTAATAATTTGCACCCAGAATCCTCCCCTCTGAGGAAGGAAGGTGTATTTGGTTTTATTCTCAGTTCCTAGTATAATGCTTTGTACAAAGGAGGTGCTTACTTAACTGAAGCAATTAAAAATAATGATTTACTATAATTTCTCCCATTTTTGATTTTTTGGTTATAATTTTACCATAATTTCTCCCGTGCACTTTAAGTACACCTTAAGTACAAATAGTTAAAAGCAGATATTTCAATTTTATTTAGATATAACAATTTTTATTCCATTATCTCTATTTTCTTTGACCTATGGATACACACAAAAAAAATTCCTGTGTCAATCAGTGTGGCTTGAGGTCCCTTCAGGTACTCTTTTCATTCCAATGTTCCTGGACTCTCAACATTAGGAGGCTGTTGTGAATGAAACAATATGTGTCCAGGCCCACTATCAGGAAGCTTCATTCTCTCCCCAGCTATGTTAACAACCACCATTTTCTCCCCTTCAATTTTCAGTTTAAAATGGGTCAGAGAGAAGAGCTTCTGGAGAGAATTATATAAGGAGCAATAACCTGCCATCCTTGGCAAACTCCATTAATTTCTAAGATTCGCATTCTTTTTCTAAGCACCACTTCTCAATAATAATACCTGGTGTATATGTACACTAGACATGATTCTATTATATATATATATGTGTATATATATACCAGGTATTATATAAACATATATATATATATATATATATATATATA
>NC_058133.1:492950261-493020345 GCF_016433145.1 Gracilinanus agilis | reverse complement strand
TATATATATATATATATATATATAATAATATATTATATATATATATATATATTTATACCCCATTTTAGAGATGAGGAAAATGGGGATCATGGAGGTCAAGGGACTTGCTCAGGGTCACACATCTAGCAAGTGTCAGGGGAGAAATATGAAGCTAAGGTCTTTCCTTTTTTCCCCAAGTTCCTTCCAAGCACATCTTAGGTTCAGCCTCAGTCCCCCTATTTCTAGACCAGCTCTGCCAAGCTAACTAACTACAGTGAACTACGTTTTCACTGATTTATGGTAGGAGGTACAGTGGATGGAGTGCTAAGCCTGGATTCAGGAAGACCAGGGTTCAAATCCAGCGTTGAGTCCCTTACTAGCTGTGTGACCCATGGCAAGTCACTTAACCCTTGCCTGCCTCAGTTTTGTCATCTGTAAAATGGGAATAATAAGAGTAGGGGGCAGCTGGATAGCTCAGTGGATTGAGAGCCAGGCCTAGAGACGGGAGGGCCTAGGTTCAAATCTGGCCTCAGACACTTCCCAGCTGTGTGACCCTGGGCAAGTCACTTGACCCCCATGGCCTAGCCCTTACTGCTCTTCTGCCTTGGAGCCAATACACAGTATAATAATAATAATAATAATAATAAACAATAATAACAATAACAACAACAATAATAATAATAGCACCAACTCCCAGAATCTGCTGTGAGGCTAGAAAGAGATAATAGTATACAAGCCTTAAAGCTCAACATATGCTATATTTAATATGTAGTTCATACATTTCCATATATTTAATCTGTAAGTGCTGTTGCTATGATTATTATTAAAGTGCTTTGGAACTTTGGCCGTGACTCAACACGCAGACAGTTTTAGTGGCGGGGAGAGCTTTGGTGTGTGTCTGAGTGAGAGGCTGGGAAGATGCTTCCTTGCCATGTGACTGGAAGGTGCTTTGTTGACATTTAGCATTTCCTTTCCCGTTCCAGGTTTGGGCTTGGAGCCGCTTTGGCCCGGGAGGGCGAGGGGAGCCGGTGAATAGCGCAGTCTGTAGGTCACGGGAGAAGGGGAATGCCATCGACGACTGGCCCTGCTGCCCAAGCCTGGTTGGGAACTCCAAAAAGGAGGGGATGGGGAGAGAGCGCAGGCAGGGGTGTCCCTCTCTTGGGGCCATCCCAGCCAGGGGAAAATCTCAGGCGACTTCTGTAAATTGCATTTTCTGTCGCTTCCCCAACGTCGATTAGAGGAATCTCAGGTGGGTTTCCACGAGGTCGGGGAGCAGCAAGCAAGCAAACATGGTAGGAGGAGGGACGCTTCTTTGGGGTTTTCGATTTCTATTTCTACACATTCTGAAGGTCACAGGGATGGGGGAAACACAGGGGAGGGGAATCGGCGTGAACACGGGTGCTTTCTTATTTCCTGTAAAGAAGACGAGGGCTCAAGGCATCTGGGGGCAGGAAGTGGCCTGTAGACTCCCTTCAGCATTCTGTAATTTGTGACATCCAGTTAGAGTGAGGTTACAAGCCGGGAGGCAGCCCACAAAATCCAGGGCAAGGGTCCTCCCCCAAGAGGGGCCAAAGCCTGACCCCAAGGAGTGGGTGATCTCACTCTCCCTGCCACAGACAATGAGGGGTTTATCTCCCCTGCTCCTCCCACTGCCCCTCGCTGCTCAAACTCCCAAATTGTGTGTGTGTGGGGGGTGTCTGCCTGAGCACAGCCTTGAACCCCTTGCTATACGGGCTACAAGGATGAAGTTGGGGGATAGCAGCAGAAAAGCCTTATCTGCTGGCTGCCTTCTCCTCCACTCCCCTTCCAATTCTTTTCATTTGGAAGGTGAGGGGGATAGAGTCAGTGGCAAAGGCTGAGCAGATATAGAGAGGTCAGAGACTGCACTGCTGATCACATGACATCTTTCCCCGCCACCACCCAACTCGCTGGCAGCACCCAGGCATCGGGGATTTTACAACTTTGATGTTATCTTCCCTTTCCCCACCCCACATCTCCAATCAGTTGCTATATCTCACTCTTGATTTCTCCAACATTTATGGCATCTGTTTCCTTCTCTGCCCTCCCACATCCACCAACGTAGTTCACCTAGATCAGTGGTTCCCAAACTTTTTTGGCCTGCCACCTCCTTTCCAGAAAAAATACTACTTAGCCCCCTGGAAATTAATTTTTTTAAATTTTAATAGCAATTAATAGGAAAGATAAATGTACCTGTGGCCATCACCGCCTTCCTGGATCCCTGCAGCACCCGCCAGGGGGCGGTGGCGCCCACTTTGGGAATCACTGACCTAGATTATCGTCAAAGCCTCCCCATTGCGCTCTTGCTCTCTCTCTCTCTCTCTCTCTCTCTCTCTCTCTCAATTTCCTCCCTTCATCCCATTCATCTACCAAACAGCTGAGAAAACAATCTCCCTAATGCCCGAATCTGACCATTTCGCTGCCCTGTTCACTCTTGAAGTCAAATATTATTTCACCTTTATCTCACTCGTGACCCATTCTGCTAAGTGGTGTAAGTTCACAAGATGCCCAGGTAGCAAATGCCCCAAGTGAGATTACAATGCTGGGGGCTCCTGATCTATCTCAATGAAAGTATTTGTTAACCAAGTCAAAAAAAAAAAAAATACAAAACAGAAACTGATGGCTCTAACTCATCCTCTTCATTCTGGTTTCTGGGGATCAAACCAACATTTTAAATACTCGGACATACTAGTCTTCCTTCAAAGGCTACGATGAAGTCCCAGAGGATGGATGATTGAACACGTTCCTCCTTTCAGTAGAGAAGTGGGAGCCTGCAGATTCAGAATTCTGCATTGAGAGTCAGGATAGAGATGAGAGGTCCTGGATTCAAATGCGACCTCAAATACCTCCTACTTGTGTGAACCTGGGCAAGTCTCTCTCTCTGTCTCTCTGTCTCTGTCTCTGTCTCTCTCTCTCTCTCTCTTTTTAAAGTTTATTAATTTAATTAATTAATTTAAAATATTTTCCCATGGTTACATAATTCATGTTCTTTCCCTCCCCTCTCCTGTAGCCAGTGAGTAATTCCACTGGGTTTTACATGTGTCATTGATCAAGACCTTTTTCCATATTATTGATATTTGCACTGGGGTGAGTCTATATTCCCCAATCATATCCCCATTGGCCCATGTGATCAAGCAGTTGTTTTTCTTCTTCGTTTCTGCTCCCACAGTTCTTTCTCTGGATGTGGATAGCATTTCTTTCTCATAAGTCCCTCAGAATTGTCCTGGATTATTGCATTGCTGCTGGTAGAGAAGTTGATTGTGCCACAGTGTATCAGTCTCTGTGTACAATGTTCTCCTGGTTCTGCTCCTTTCACTCTGCATCAATTCCTGGAGGTCATTCCAGCTCACATGGAATTCCTCTGGTTCCGTATTCCTTTTAGCACAATAATATTCCATCACCAACAGATACCACAGTTTGTTCAGCCATTCCCCAATCAAAGGACATTCTCTCATTTTCCAATTTTTTGTCACCACAAAGAGTGCAGCTATAAATATTTTTGTACAAGTCTTTTTCCTTATTATCTCTTTGGGGTACAAATCTAGCAGTGGTATAGCTGGGTCAAAGGGCAGGCAGTCTTTTATCGCCCTTTGGGCATAGTTCCAAATTGCCATCCACAATGGTTGGATCCATTGCATCCAACTCCACCAGCAATGCATTAATGTCCCAATTTTGCCACATTTCCTCCAACATTTATTACTTTCCTTTGCTGTCATGTTAGCCAATCTGCTGGGTGTGAGGTGATACCTCAGAGTTGTTTTGATTTGCATTTCTCTAATTATAAGAGATTTAGAACACTTTTTCATGTGTTTATTGATAGTTTGATTTCTTTATCTGAAAGTTGCCTTTTCATGTTCCTTGCTGGGCAAGTCTCTTAACCCCCATTGCCTAGCCCTTTCTGCCCTTCTGCCTTGGAACCAATACAATATATTGATTCTACAATGATACTTGTAAAAACCCAGTGGAATTGCTCATTGGCAATGGGAGGGGGTAGGAGGAGGGGAGGGGAAGAACGTGAATCATGTAACCATGGAAAAATCTTCTAAATTTATTAATTAAATAAATACATTTAAAAAAATATTGATTCTAATTCAGAAGATAAGAATTTTAAAAAAGCTTTTTAAAAATATCTTTTGTGTTAAAATCACCTTCGTTTTAAAATATATCCCTCCTGTAAACTCCCTCCCTGACCCACTGACTCATCCTTGTAACAGAGAATACAACAGAAAGAAAAAAACCCAACTCAGCAGAACTGACATCAACTGAGACTGGCAGTATATTGAGACTCCACACCCGGAGCCCCCGACCCCTGCAAACGACAGAGAAAGATGCACTTTCGCCTTTCTTCTCCAGGGCCTCCGCTTCCCTCTTTTTATTACACGAATGGGTTCCCAGAGAGTGGAGGTGACTTGGGAAGAATAAAAGGCTCGAGTAAAATAGTAAAACAGAAAGAAAAAGTGAGATGGGATGGTGTCTCGGCCTCCGGCACACAATGCCTGATGGGAACCTCCTTCTTTGTAGTTTTGGACCCCGAAGCTTTAGAGTGGGCCTTCGCCAAAGATGAGGATGGAAGGGGTTTTGCTTTGGAAAGAACCATAAGGGAACACTTGAAATTTGTATTTTCAGAAGGATTTTAAAAGTTAAATTGGCAGAGGGAGGCCATCGAGGCCTCTGCCCGGCCCTATCCCTGTCATACCACCAACATTAAAACCAGATGTCTAGTCCATTAACTCCATGGGAGGATGATGGCAGGGGGACTCCGGGGGAGCCTGGGGGACATCAGACATCCCCTCCCAGCCTTGTTGAGATCAGATGCTTCCTTCCTTTCACTCTCCCAGGCTGAGGAGGCCCAAGATGTCCCAGAACCATCACCTTGACCCATCTCCCTTCACATGCTTATGACCCGGAAGGAGGAAAAACAAACATTGTCTTGAAGTGACCCAGGCCACAGCCACTGCCGACTAGCTGGACATCTGGGCATGCTGGGACGTGCAGAACCCCACAGGCGCCTTTTGTTTAAAAAAAAAAAAAGCTTTGTGTGTCGTCTGTTTTGATAAAAATAGACCCTATTTTAAGTAGAATGAACATCCAAACCAATCAGGCTAAATGGCTCTTAGAAGAAGGGGTGAATTCTGAGTGGCTGCTGGGTTGTTCAGGAAATTCAGAGGAAGAACCAGACAGCTGTGGATAGCAGGGGATTGGAGTTCCACTTAGGTGTTGGCTGAACCTCAATTATAGACATGACAGAACCTCAGTTAACGGGCAGAGGGTCAAAGGAAAGGAAACCGGGCTCCCCGAGACACCCAAGGATGGAATTCCAGCTGCAAGACTGGAGACCAATAGGGGGACTCTCTGTCTGTCTGCCTTGTCAATCCCCTGGATTGATTATATACAAGGTGAGTGGACAGCCTAACCCTAAATTCTGGCACATATTGTGTGATCCTGGACAAGTCACTTTCCCTGGCTGAGGCCACTCTCTAAATCAGAGGTTCTTAACTTGGCATCTATAGTCCTGTTTTGTTTTTTTTTTTAATTTCAATGACTGTATTTCAACCTAATTGGCTTCCTTTGTCATACTAGAGATTTTATGCATATAAAGATTTCATTCTGAGGGGTCCACAGACCTCCTTGGACTGCTGAAGGGATCTGTGATACAAAAAAGCTTCAGAACCCCTGATCTGAGACCATGAGTTTCCCTGCATCCCAGGAAGCTCAGAGTTGGGAAGACCTCATCATTCTAAAGGACGCCATTGGTCTGGGTGTCCTCCTCCCCGAGGAAGGTGGGGCCATGAACCCCCAAACCTCCAGCGAAGTAGAGCACCAGGACATCTCTTTTCTCACCCAGCTGCCCAATCTGGGACTCCTCTGACTTACCTTCTTCTCTCCCTCACCCCTTCCTCTGGAGTTTCCTCTTGTGTGTGGCCTGCCCCATCAAAGCATAAGAACTCTTTCTCTTTTTGTATTTCTATCCCCAGCACTGAGCACAGTGCGTGGCACATAGTAAGCACTTAATAAAAAGGACTAACAGTCAATAGACCCCATATTAAAGAGAACGAACATCCGAACCAATCAGGCTAAAATTGGCAGTAGGACTTTCCTCGCTGAGGAGCTCCCTGTTACAAAGAACTCATTGGCCAGACCAGTTACCATGCCAACGAATACTCAGGTACCAAGACAAAAGCAAACAACAATAACAAAACAACCAGTTCCTGCCTTCAGTAGGCTTATCTTCTACAGAGAGAGATAGTATGTACACAAGTACGTATATAAAAAAGAATATCTGGGGGCAGCTGGGTGACTCAGTGGACTGAGAGCCAGGCCTAGAGATGGGAGGTCCTGGATTCAAATTTGGCCTCAGATACTTCCTAGCTGTGTGACCCTGGGCAAGTCACTTAATCCTCATTGCCCAGCCCTTACCATTCTTCTGTCTTAGAATCAGTATACAGTATTGATTCTAAGGCAGAAGGTAAGGTTTTTTGTATTTTTTTTAAGGATATCAAAGGGGCAACTGGGTAGCTCAGTGGATTGAGAATCAGGCCTAGAGATGGGAGGTCCTAGGTTCAAAGCTGGCCTCAGACACTTCCCAGCTGTGTGACCCTGGGCAAGTCACTTGACCCCCATTGCCCACCCTTACCACTCTTCCACCAAGGAGCCAATACACAGAGGTTAAGGGTTTAAAAAAAATAAAGGATATCAAAGTAATTTCTGAAGGGGAGGTACTAGCAGCTGTGGAGCCAACAAGGGCTGAATGTGACCTAAGCACTGAAGGTAATCAGGGATTCTAAGAATTGAAGGTGAGGAGGGAAAGCATTCTAGGTATGTGAGACGGCTTAAGCAAAGGCATGGAGTGTTGTGTAAGAACAGTAAGGTTAGTTGGCCAGACAAGAGAGTGTATGACAGCCTGGAAAAGTAGGTTGGAGTCAGGTTATGAAGGCTACAAGTACCAAACAGAGCAATTCACATTTGATCCTAGAGATAATAAGGAGCTCCTGCAAAAACCTTTATGACAAAGCATTATCTGCCCAACCATCCATCCTTTTTTAGTCCATCGATTCATCCATCTATCCTTGTATCCGTCCATCCATCCATCCATGCATCTATCCATCCATCCATCCATTCATTCATCTATTCTTCTATCCATCCATTCATCCATGGATGTATCTATGCATCTATCTATCCATCCATTCATCTATCCTTCCATCCATCCATCCAAGCATCTATCCATCTAACCATGTATCTATTCATCTATCCATCTTTCTATCAGTCCATCCATGCATTCATTCATTCATTCATTCATTCATTCATTCATTCATTCATCCATCTTTCTATCCATCCATCTAACCATCCATTCATCCATTCATCCCTACTAGGGAGAGTACTCAATACTGGTGATTCAGTGGAGAGAGCATTAGGCCTGGAATCAAGAAGACCTGAGTTCGAGTCCTGCTTCACACATTTCTAGTTTTGTAACCCTAGGTAAATCACTTAAAATCTGTATAAGTCTCTTCATCTATAAAATGAGGATAATCATAGTACTCATCTCCCAGGGTTGCTGTGAACATCAAATAAGAGGATATTTGCAAATTTCTGTGTCATATGACCAACAAGATGGAGGACTGGACATTTTCTTTGATGCCCACAAATGCTCTCAAATCTCTTGAAAATGGAAATTATGTGCCAATGATAAAGCAACTTCAGCTATCTCCATGGTCTAGAATTCCAGAAGCCTAAAAGATGGTTAAAAAAAACAAACTACCACCCATGAATGGACGTTTACAGTGAATTAATTCATTCTTCCCACTACACTACCAGTAGTGAGTCTTCACTAGGTGATCTAAGGACTAAGTTTTCCCTCTCTCCAATGATGTGGACATTTCACTTCCAGGCTTCAGAAATCTGTTTTGGCCTAGACAAATAAGTGGCATCACAGCAACAGATCAAACCTGCTCACCCCTTACCTCCCTATGCATCAGAGACCCCAACTACAGAAATTAACCCCTCAACATGGAAGTTCTCTGAACTGTTGGTGCTAGGCCACAGAAATGAGGAAGGAAGGAACTGGGACCGTACAATATGAAAGGAAATGGTATGTGTGTGTGTGTATGTGCGTGCACGTGCACACGTGCATGCACGTGTGTTTGTACATAGCACTCCAGTAAGCCTGAAGGAAAGAATCCAGTATCCAGCTGGCACCAATTCTGTAGCCCCCCAAAGCCAGTTGGGGAAGAGATGTTGGCTGCTGAAGTGTGAATTGTCCAGTATGGGAGGAGGCTGAGACATTTTGAGATGCAGCCTCCAAGGAAACCACTATCAGAGAGGAGGGAGTCAGAAAGTGAGCAATAGTGGAAAATAAGGGGGGAAAAGACTGAAATTACCATTGATCTCTAGAGAAAGAAAACTCAGAAGCTTTGAACATAAGCAGATAAATAGGGAAACCATAACAACAGAAGAAAATTAGTTTCAAGATCTAGTAATGAACTCATAAATGAGTACTACAAAACAAAGGGAAATGATCCCAAACTTGGTGACATAAAGAACCCCGTGGAATATGAGAACACAGAACCACAATATACTATTCCTAAGTAGTTTGGAAAAGATATGAAAATTATAAGCCAAATTTATGGCTTGCAGAGTAAAAATAATGGGTGGAAGAGAAAAAAATGTAATATACAATGGCAAATCTCACCAAGGAAACAAAAGAAAGATCAATAGATCAAGAATGCAACAAACTAGAAGTGAAGTACAACCTATAAGAAGAGAAGTAGGTGGCTCAGTGGATTGAGAGCCAGGCCTAAAGACAAGAGGTCCTGGGTTCAGATCTGGCCTCAGACACTTCCTAGCTATGTGACCCTGGACAAGTCACTTAAACCCCATGGCCTAGCCCTTACTATTCTTCTGCTTTGGAACCAATGCTTAGGATTATATATTTTATTATATTTATTGTACATTGCATAGTAGATTCTACGATGGAAGGTAACGGTTAGGCAATTAGGATTAAATGACTTTCCACACAGCTAGGAAGTATCTGAGGCTAGATATGAACTCATGTCCTCTACTCCAGATCTGGCTCTCTATCCACCTAATTGCCCTCAAGGTAGATACTTGTTAAAAACAAGTTTTGCAAGTGATCAGCAGACAGATATTCAAACACAATGGAAAGATAAAATGACTACTACGGAAAAATGTTTTACATGATTGCACATGTAAAATCTGTATCAGATCGCTTACTGTCTCAGGGAGGAGGGAGCAGTGGGAGGGAGGGAAAGAGGGAAGGTAGGAAAGAGAGAGATAATTTGGAATTGAGCATTAAAAAATGAATGTTAAAAATTACTTTTACATGTAATTTGGAGAAAATAGTATTATTTTTTAAAAACCAAATATAATGGGAAAGAAATTCAAATAACATAAGCATATTTCATACCACCAGAAAATGCAGAAGGGAGGAAATATAGCTTAGGATGCAAATCTAAGTTTAAACCATAAAGGAAAAGATGGATCAAGTTGCATAATAAAGACGTGTTTGAAACATTCTGAGAATGAAAACAAGACCTGAAAAGTTCCTGTTTGTAAAGCACTTATCACAGTGCCTAGAACACAGCCTAAACATTAATAAATGTTCATTTCCTTCCTTCCTTCAATAAAGATTCAGGGGGGCAGCTGGGTAGCTCAGTGGATGGAGAGCCAGGTCTAGAGACGGGAGGTCCTAGGTTCAAATCTGACCTCAGACACTTCCCAGCTGTGTGACCCTAAGCAAGTCACTTGACCCCCATTGCCTACCCTTACCACTCTTCTGCCTTGGAGCCAATATACAGTGTTGACTCCAAGATGGAAGGTAAGGGTTATAAAAAATAAAGATTCAGTGAATTTTTAAATGTTCATACACTGAGAATGCACAGATGAATGACATTTTCTACCCTCTAGAAGTTTATATTCTAGTAGAGGAGATGAGAGGCAGCTAGGTGGCACAGAGAGAACACCCAGCCTCAAGTCTGGAAGAGTTATCCTCCTGAGTTCAAATGTAGCTGTGTGACCCTGGGAAAATCATTTAACCCTGCTTGCCTCAGTTTCCTCATCTGTCAAATAAGCCGGAGATGGAAATGGCAAACCAGTCCAGTATCTTTGGGCAGCCTGGAGTCAGGAAGATGGATCTTCCTAAGTTCAAATCTCATCTTAGACAGACATTTACTAGCTGTATGACCCTAGGCAAGTCACTTAACCATAATGGCCTCAGTTTCCTCATCTGTAAAGTAAGCCGGAGAAGGAAATGGCTCAACTACTCTACACTCTTTGCCAAGAAAATCCCAAATAGGGTCAGGGAGAATCAGACAAAATATCTACCACCCACCTTTCTCCTGCCCCAGCTTTAAGACATTAAATGTCAACTTCTTTCCATTATATCTTCCCTTCAGAAAGGAAATTGTCTCACAAAGCCAAGAGCACATCCGATAAGTGGCCAGAGTCCCGGATGCCATTTTAAAAACATCTCTGCCTCTGGGTTTGTCAACAATCAACAACTGATTGAGGTTTGAATTCTGATGAGCTCATAACCACAAGGGAGAAATTTGGGCAAAATGACGGACTCGAGGCCAGGATGATCCAGCAGGGATTCCAGAACCCTAAAGCTTTAAGTTGTTGTCACTGGTCCATCCCCTGCCATTAGACAACATCCGCGCCAAAAGCATCTCTGAGAGGGGCCCTTTGTCGACCTCTGTAGCCCATCTATCCGGATCAACATCAGGCAGGTTTCCTGGTACAGCTACGCAAATCTCTCACGTGCCTTACTTCCCCTTGGATGTCATTGCTGGAAAGGGAGGGAGGTTGGCTGCTCTCCTTGGCATCAGAAGCCCTCCGTCTTCAAAGCTCATTTTCTAGGACCACAAAAGTGAACTTGTTCTCCTTCCTTAACACTGCCTCGGAACTATCTTTTTAGAAAAAGTTTTATCGATGCCTTTTGTTTTGATAGTCCAGGAATTTCCAGATACAGCCCTTCCCACCCTCGACCCCATGGAAGATGGGAAGTGCACTTCCTTCTCTTTTCCCCATTAAAGATCAGGGCAGCTGGGTAGCTCAGTGGATTGAGAGTCAGGCCTAGAGATAGGAGGTCCTGGGTTCAAATCCGGCCTCAGACACTTCCCAGCTGTGTGACCCTGGGCAAGTCACTTGACCCCCATTGCCCACCCTTACCACTCTTCCACCTAGGAGCCAATACACAGAAGTTAAGGGTTTAAAAAAAAAAAAAAGATCGACAGTGATGATGAGCTGGATGGGGATGGGATTGGGGTTCTGATGTCAAAGGATCACTCTACTGCAACTATGAATAACAAGGAACAATGATACGTAGATAACCCAGTGGAACTGCTAGTCAGCTTTGGGAGGGGGGAGGAAAAAGGGGGCATCATGAATCATGTCACCATAGAAAAAGATTCTAAATTTAAAAAGGGGGGGGAGATTGGTCATGATAATCACCCGGCACAATAACTATTATTATTTCTTTTAAAACCCTCACCTTCTGTCTTAGAATCAATACTATATTTTGGTTTCAAGGGCTAGGTGATGGGAGTCAAGGGACTTGCCCAGGGTCACACAGCTGGGAAGTGTTTGGGGACAGATTTGAATCCAGGACCTCTCATCTCTAGGCCTGGCTCTCAATCCACTGAGTTACCCAGCTGCCCCCTAGAATAATTATTTTTAGAAGTACTCTTTGCATGATAATAAAAAAGAACATGTATTTTTAAAAAATCACTTCATTCAACAGTGTCAGTGACTAGGAAAAGAGATGTGTGCCAATGCGGGTGGAGAGCTCAACTGAAAGTCAGGAAGACCCGAGTTCAAATCTCGTCTCTAACACCCATTGGCCACCCTGAATGAGTCCCAATGTCCGAGTGCTCTGGGCAGCTTTTTTACCAGACTATTTGCCAGGCAATAAAGAGTCTGATATAGGTTACACCAGTGCTTTCATGTAGTATATATTTCCATACTATAAAATGCTGGGAAAGTGTTGAGTAGCATGATGGAGGGAGTTTCCTTAGTAGAAGTTCCCTACACAGGTAAAATCATGGGTCTAGACTGCCCCCCCCCCCATCCACAGACACACATATATCAAGGCGAGGGGAACATCAATAATTTGTTGTTATTGTTCAGGCATTTCCAGTCATGTCTGACTCTCCATGACCCCATTTGGGGTTTCCTTAGCAGACACTAGACTGGTTTGGCATTTCCTTCTCCAGTTCATTTGACAGATGTGGAAACTGAGGCAAATGGGGTGAAGTGACTTGTCCAAGGGTACACAGCTGGTTGGCCATTTCCTTCTCCAGCTCATTTGACAGATGAGGAAACTGAGGCAAACAGAGTTAAGGAACTTGTCCAAGGTCACGCAGCTGATTGGCCATTTCCTTCTCCAACTCACTTGACAGATGAGGAAACTGAGGCAAACAGGGCAAAGTGACTTGCCCAGGGTCACCCAACCAGTAAGTGTCTGAGGCCATATTTGAACTCGGGTCCTCCTGACTCCAGGCCAGGCACTCAGAAACATTCCATTGACTCCATAAGTGATCATCTGAGAAGCCTGAATCTATGCTAACAGAAATGATTCAATTAGGTGGAATCTAATACTGGGCTGTAAGAGTGAACCACTAATTGGGCCCCATGGTAGACTCAGGAGGCAACAGAGATCCAGTTAATAGGATTTGCTACAATTTGGTGCTGCTCATTTTTCGGCATTTGCATGCAAAACGAATGAGGCCGAATCCCAGAACACGGGGGTTGCCGAGTCGGCTCCCTCGTTGTCTGCATGGCTGTCATTTGAGATGAGCCATCTCACAGCCCTGGGAAGCAGAAATCTTCCCTGGGACGTGCTTCTGCTCCGGGAGGAAGGAAGCTCATGCCCAGGAAGCTGCCCGTTCTATGGGAGCACGGCTCAGGGTCTGGCATGCTTACTGACCGACTGGGGACCCCAAACTGGGTCTTCGGACAGACAAAGCAATTTCAGGAATAAAGCTTCAAGGGATGGAGAGAAACAGGGACGTCCTTTCAAGGTAACGAGGTGGCGTCCTCTTCTAGAATCCAGAAGCCTGGCCTCCGACACTTCCTCCCTGTGGGATGCTGGGCAAATCACTTCACCTCTCCTGGCCTCAGTTTCTTCATCTGCAAAATGGGGATAACACCAGCACCTACTACCGTCCAGGGTTGCTGAAAAAATCTGCAAGTGCCAGCTAAAATCTGGTCATTATGTTTAGTGTGATGATACACGTACGACCCAGAATGAATTGCTTGTTAGCTCCGGGAGCAGGAAGGGAAGAAGGGAGGGAGACAATCTGGACTGTATGACTTTGGAATACTCATGTAGAAATTTATTAACAAACAAATAAAACCAAGATAAATAAATTTTTTTAAAAATCGAGTCATTGCTCAGCTCAATCAATGGTGTTTACTACTGGTCTGACTTTAGGCAAGTCACTTAAAACTTTCTGGGACTCAGTTTCCTCATCTGTAAAATGAGGGGGTTGGCCTCAATGAAATTCCTTCCAGTTCCAAATCTTTGATCTTACAGAGGAAGGAGAGGCATTAACAATCAGCCACATGTATTAGGTTAGGGCAGTCAAGTACAGTGGGCAGAGAGGACTGGGCTTGGTGTCAAGAAGCCCTGGGTTCAAATCCTCCCTCTGATACTTATTAAATGTATTGGTACGACCAAGGGCAAGACATTGAATGAGTCTCAGGCTCCTCATGGGGAGTTTCAGTTGTTATTTTAGGGCTTTAAGGGCGACAAAGCCCTTGGCTATAGCAGGGCACCCCTCAGCTTGTTTTGTGTCATGGACTGCTTTGGCATCCGTCTGGTGAAGCCCAGGGAACGCTTCTCAGAATCATGTTTTTAAATGTAGCAAATAAACCACACAGGGCTACAAAGGAAACAAGTCAAAGATACATGTTTCCCCTTTATTCCATCAATAGACATTTATTAAGCACCTACTATATGCGAGGAGCTGTGCTAAACATATTTATTCAGTCATTTCAGCTGTGCCTGACTTTTTGTGATCCCATTTGGGGTTTTCTTGGCAGAGATACTGGAGTGGTTTGCCATTTCCTTCTCCAGCTCCTTTGACCGATGAGGAAACTGAGGCAAACAGGGTGAAATGACTTGCCCAGGATCACACAGCTAAGACACAGGTGTCATTTCCTTCTCCAGCTCTTTGGCCAATGAGGAAACTGAGGCAAACAGGGTGAAGTGACTTGCCCAGGATCACACAGTTAAGACACAGGTGTCATTTCCTTCTCCAGCTCTTTGGCCAATGAGGAAACTGAGGCAAACAGGGTGAAGTGACTTGCCCAGGGTCACACAGCTAAGACACAGGTGTCATTTCCTTCTCCAGCTCTTTGGCCAATGAGGAAACTGAGGCAAACAGGGTGAAGTGACTTGCCCGGGGTCACACAGTTAGTATCTGAGGCTGGATTTGAACTCATGAAGATAGGTTTCCTGACTCCAGGCTCAGTGCTCTATCTACTGTGTCACCTGGCTGCCCTAATGCTCCATGCTTCTGTGCCCTCAAGGAACTTGCCTTCTAATGGAAATTCAAGTTCGTGGATCCCCTGAAATCTGCACACACTCATGGCATGATCCCTAAGCTACATACACAAAGACACTGTGAAGCAGGCTGGGGGGAGGGTAATGGGCTAATTAGCATTTTGTAGACAAGGGAAACTGAGGCTCTGAGGTGACCTGTCTTGTCACAGAGCCAGCTCCAGGCTCCAGTGACCACATTCTTTCTATTACACCAACGACATCCCCATTCGACAATGTGGCTATCCGTGACCAGGAGGTTTGACTCTGAGTATTTTAAACAACGTTCTGAAATAAAATGGACACACTTGACATCCTATCAGAGGCGTACGAATGTGATCAATTTAGAAAATAACAGTTTGGTCACATTTTGGAACACTTGTGCCAGGCGGTATCATTTTTTTTTTAACACTTAAAAAAAAGGGGGTGAGGTGTACTGTAGTAGATACAAGAGCTGGCCTCAAAGTGGAAAGATGTGGGTTCAACTCCCTCCTCTGTCACATACAGGCTGTGGGATTCTAAGCAAGCCCCCTAATTTCTCAGAGAAGGTGTCAAACTGCCTAGTGAGAGTTTCCTTGCTGGGGAGTTTCCTATACCAAGCAAGGGGCAGCTAGGTGCCACAGTGGATAGAGGCAGGAAGAACTGGGCTCAAATCTGGTCTCACACACTTACTAGCTGTGTGACCCTGGACAAGTCACTTCACCCTGTTTGCCTCAGTTTCCTCATCTGTCCTATAAGCCAGAGAAGGAAATGGTAAACCATGCCAGCGTCTTCGCCAAGAAAACCCCAAATGGGGTCAGGAAGAGTCAGGCATGTCAGAACGACGACACACCAGGCCGATCACAGAGGTGGCCTCTGTTTTCTTTTTTTATGTTTTCTCTTCATTTTATTCCAATAACAAATTCCCACATAAGTTTGCCAACGTTCTAGGATTCATCTTGTCTCCCTCCCTTCTTCCTTCCCCCCTCCCAGAGCTGACAAGCAATTCCATCTGGGTTATACCTGGATTATCTATCACACGAAACACGTTTCCAGATGATTCATTTTTATAAGTGAATAATCTTATAAAACCAAAACCCCAAATCATTTACCCAATTAAACGAGTGAAAAATCGTGTTTTCTTCTGCAGTCCTGATCCAGCCGTTCTTTCTCTGGCGGTGAGGAGCGTCCTTTGTGCTCCGTCCCTCAGAATTGTCCCGGCTCACAGTATCGCTATCCCATTTGATCATTCCATCATATTGTAGTTACCATGTACAGCGTTCTCTCCAGCTTCGATTTCTAGTTTCACACACAGACCAACATTTTCACGTACAATAAGGATCCTATTTTTATTTTTATTTTTTTTAAACCCTTAACTTCTGTGTATTGGCTCCAAGGCAGAAGAGTGTTAAGGGTGGGCAATGGGGGTCAAGTGACTTGCCCAGGGTCACACAGCTGGGAAGTGTCTGAGGCTGGATTTGAACCTAAGACCTCCTATCTCTAGGCCTGGCTCTCCATCCACTGAGCTACCCAGCTGCCCCTACAACACGGATCCTAAAAGAATGAGAGCTGCCCTAGATGTGATCCCACAGACCAGAGCAAGGACACCCCCAAGAATCTGCCAATAACCCACATTTTCCCAGGAAAGGAGACCCCTCTAGCTTAGAGCGTCACAAACTTGAAAGGCCTGCATGAATGACAACAAGATGGGCCATGGCTGGCATAAGCCCAGGCCCTTCTGGATGCATCTAGATCTCCCTAAGAGCAATCATGAGAAGGATTCACATTTCTTTAGATCTTCCTGGTTTCAAAGCACCGTAAAAAGACTTAAAAAGACTAACACGTTCAGAGTTAGTTCCTTGGACCAGACAGGTGGTCTGTGCAGCCCTGAGGATCTCAGCACCCCCTCCCCAGCCTTCACGGCCCCTTCATTCATTAACGACAGGCAGATTAGCGTTGGGCTTGGGACAAAAATGCAAAGAATACTGGCTCTGGAGCCAGAGTCCTGCCTCAGACGCATACTTGCTGTGCGGCCCTGGCCAGATCACTCAATTTCCCTAAACCTTGTTTTCTACAGCTATAAAATGGGGGTAAGAATAGCCCTGCCCTCCCAAGGTTGTTGGGACAATCAAATGAAATGTGTCTAAAGTGGCTGGCAAAGGTTAAATCAAGACCCAAGTTCTGGCTATTATTATTACTATTTCCTCTTCCTCTTCCTCTTCGGAGCTCAAATAGAAACAGTCTTGGGCTACAGTCATGTTCTCTTAGGTAGACTCTTTCACAAGTGGATAAAGGGTTTGATTTTTGTTTGTTTATTTGCTTGTTTAAATCCTTACTTTCTGTCCTAGTAGCAACTCTAAGACAGAAGGGCAAGGGCGAGGCAAACAGGATCACACAGCTACAAGTGTCTGAAGCCAGATTTGAACCCAGATCCTCCTGGTTCCAGTGTCCTATCCACTGTGCCAGCGTTCCCCCAATGACTGACTTTTGACACTGGATGAAAGTAATAGGACTCAGGCTCTTCTTCTGTATGATTCGCTGAAAGCATCTTCAGGCCAATTCCAAGAGCTGCCAAAAGGATGGGGACAGTTTGTACTTTTTCTTTATAGTTGTTTTTTATTTTTATTTTTTGTAATTAATTTTATTTCTGTAATTATTATTTTATGTAATTTATTTTTATTTTATGTAATTATTCATTATTATTTTATTCTATTTTTATTTAATGTGATTATTTATTATTTTATTTTTATTTTATGTAATTATCTTTATTTAATGTAATTATTTATGATTACTTATTTTATTTTTATTTAATGTAATTGTCTATGATCATTTATTTCATGTAATTATTTATGATTATTTTATTTTTATTTTATGTAATTATTTATGATTATTTTATTTTATTTAATGTGATTATTTATGATTATTTTATTTTAATTTTATGTAATTATCTTTATTTAGTATAATTATTTATGATTACTTATTTTACTTTTATTTGATGCAATTGTTTATGATTATTTAATGTAATTATGATTATTTTGGTTTTATTTTATGCAATTATTTATGATTATTTTATTTTTATTTTACATATTTTATTTCATGTAATTCTTTTATTTTATGTGATTATTTATGATTATTTATTTTTGTTATTATTATTTATTATTATTATTATTATTAGCCTCTTATAGAAACTTTCTGAGGCAAGCTAATGCAAATATCACCACCTCCTGCCTTCACAGATAAGGACTCTCGCCAAGCATTAGACTGTAAGTTTCCTGAGGACAGGGATTAGTTTCCTTTCTTCGTATTTGTGCCTTTGGTACTTATTAACACATGGCACATAGGAGGTCCTTAGAAATGCTTCCTGATCGACATGGTCACTCAGCTAAGAAAGGGCTGAAGCTGGGCCTCAGCCTGGCATCTTTGGCTTTAAAGTCCACCTTGAGGGGGCAGCTGGGTAGCTCAGTGGATTGAGAGCCAGGCCTAGAGACGGGAGGTCCTAGGTTCAAATCTGGCCTCAGACACTTCCCAGCTGGATGACCCTGGGCAAGTCACTTGACCCCCATGGCCCACCCTGACCACTCTTCCATCTAGGAGCCAAAACACAGAAGTTAAGGGTTTAAAAAAAAAATAATAAAGTCCACCTTGAGCCAACCTCATGATGCCATCGGTCCTCTTTGAGTATGAAGGATGAACAAGAGCTGTTGTAAGAATGCTGCCTCTTAGATAAACGGCTCCATTGCATTCTTTTTTTTTTTTTCCAACTTTTTTTTTTTAAACCCTTAACTTCTGTGCATTGGCTCCTAGGTGGAAGAGCCTTGGAACCCACACAGTATGGATTCTAAGACAGAAGGTAAAGATTTAAACATTTGTTTAAAAAAAGGATATTGATGGGGCAGCTACGTAACGTAGCATACAGAGCCCCAGGCCTAGAGAAGGGAGATTTGGGGTTCAAATCTGGCCTGATACTTCCTAGCTGTGAGATCCTGGGCAAGTCACTTAACCCCCGCTGCCTCGCCAATACATTATATTGATTCTAAGCCAGATGGTGAGGGTTAAAAAAAAAAAGTAGATCTATTTCTGAGGGCTTACGAGAGGAATTTATAAAGCATAAGAATTTCTTGGCCTCCTCTTCCTCCCATCACCCAGCTTACATATCAGCCCTTTGAGAACCTTTGAGAACAACGATCTAACTCATGAATACCTTCAATCGTAATCCTCGTATCAGACTGAACAAAATAAGCAATAGAGGCAGAATGAGGGCAAGTCACTGGGGCTTTGCTGTGGGGTGCCAGCATCTCGGGATGCTCTTCCTTCCTGTCAGTGAGTCAACAGGCATTTATTTAGGGGTTCCTAGAGTGTCCCCCACTGTGCTGATGCCCTGTAGATACAATGAAAGGCCTTCAAGGAGCCCACATTCCAGAGGAGGAGACAACACAGAAATCCTGAGCACATACAAGATACAGTATAAATGGGAGGTCGTCTCACAGGGAAGGCAGGAGAGGTGGGGAGACCAGGAAAGGCCTCGTGCAGAAAGGGGAGATCTGAGCTGAATCTTGGGGGTGTTCCAGGCCTGGAGACCTCTGTCTTGGGGACAGGGGGAAGAACACTGGCTCTAGAAGCAGAGGGGCTGGATTCATGAACCATCTCCAACATTCACTACCATATTACGAGCAAGTCTCTTCTCCTGGGGCCTCAGTTTCCTCATCTGTCCACCGAGCAGGTTGGGGTTGATGGCCTCTGAGGTCCCTTCTAGATCTAAGATTTTAAGACTCTTTTGTTCCCTGGGGCTTTTCATCTCTGTACTTTGAGGTCATCTGGTTGCATTCAACATGGCATCACTCCCAAGCCAAGCACCCCTCTCCGTGGGCCTCCACCCCGTTCCTGCAGCTTCCTGCCTTCTTCCTCCTTTTCAGGGTTGGAGGCCATCAACTGTGCTCCAGGAGCCAGTGCTGGTCTCTATTGGGATGGCGCCTCCTGGCACAACTGCATCCCGCCAGGCCAGGCTGCCCCTTCCATACTCCTCCCCTGCAAATTTGCCCCAGATGCCAACATGCCTAGTTAAGGCTCTGACGGGAAGCGAACAAAGAAACTTGATTTCTCAAAGAACATCTGAGAACAAAGTTAGCCCTCTCCATCCTCTTCCCCAGGCTGGCTTGTTCTGTTGACAAACAGAGCCGGGAGGGCCAGATCTCCCCAGTGAACGGCTCAGTAGGATGGGAGAAAAATAAGCCCAACCACCCAGAGCAGGGACACTCTGCCCTTGGGACGTGGGGGCAGGGGTGGGGAAGGCTTCCATCCATTTGCCTCTTGTTGCCTAGACGCACCAACAATGGGCAAAAACATAAAATCATTCATTGGCTCAAGGAGTTCCAAATGGGGGACCAGAGTGGGGCAAAGCCAGGGAAAGCCCTCTGCTACACACCATTCATCCATGCCCCCGGCTCCTGCAGCTGTCAGACCCTCTCCTGACCACCCTCTTATTCCCTTTGCTCCAGCCTCTGGGGGCTCTGCGTCCCAGTCTATCCTGCTGCGCTCACCCCAGACTTCTAGGAACCAGGCCAATCTGCGCCCTGGATGAATGGGAGAGAAGGCTATGCAAAGCTCGTGGGAAAAAAAGCTGAGTCTGATTAGAAATTCAGTACCTTTGCTCTGACAGGAAGTAGCAGTCTTAGTCACACCAGGATCTGAGCTTCCCCACCCCCAGGATCTGTTTGCTCTTTGGGCTTCTCTGTCTCTCCTTTCTCGGTCCCTCTGTCTCTGTTTCTTTGTCTCTCTGTCTCTATTTATGGTCTCTTTGTCTCTCTCTCCTTCTCTCTTTCTCCTCTGTCCCTCTCTGTCCCTCTGACTCTCCTTTTGGTCTCTCTGTCCCTCTGTCTCTTCTCTCTATTTCTCCAACTCTCCTCTGTCCCTCTCTGTCTCTGTCTCTCTTGTCTCTTGGTCCCTCTCTTTCTCTCTCTGTCTGCTCTTTCTCTTTCTGCCTCTCATCTCTCTTTGTCTTTCTCTTTTATCCCTCTGACTCTGTTTCCTTATCTCTGTCTTCCTTTCTTCTCTGTCCCTCTGTGTCTCTTTCTGACCCTCTGTTTCTGTTTCTCTGTCTCTCCTGTCTGTCCCTCTCTATTTTTGTTTCTCTGTTTCTCTGCCCATCTTTGTCTCTTTCTGTCCCTGTGTCTCTCTGTCCCACTCTCTCTCTCTCCGTCTATCTCTTCCCCCCCCCCCTCTTTCTCTCTCTCCCTTTCTGCCTCTCTGTCCAACTGTCTGTTTCTCTGTCTCTATCTCTCCTTTCAGTCTCTGTCCCTCTGTCTCCGTTTTTCTCTTTTTCTGTTTCTCTTGTCTCTCTGTCCTCCTCTATTTCTCTTTCTCTCTCTCTATCCCTTTCTCCCTCTCTTCTCTGTCCAGCTGTCTGTTTCTGTCTTTATCTCTCCTTTCAGTCTCTGTCCCTCTCTGTTTCTTTTCTGTTTGTCCCTCTGTCTCTGTTTCTTTTTCTGTTTCTCCTGTCTCTCTGTCCCCCTCAATTTCTCTTTCTGTCTGTTTCTCTGTCTCTCCTGTCCATCTCTCTGCCCCTGCTTCTCTCACTCTTTCTTTCTCTGTCCCTCTGTCTGTTTCTCTGTCCATCTTTGTCTCTTTCTGTCCCTGATTCTCTCTCTCTTTGTCTCTCTGTCCCCCTCTATTTCTCTTTCTCTCTGTCTCTGTCTGTCTGTTTCTCTGTCTCTCCTCTCTGTCCCCTGGCAGAGGAGGAAATGAGCCACGAGATCATAGAATCTGACTGGAAAGTATCTTAGAGGCTGGAGAGTCCAACTTCCTTGTTTTACAAATGAAGAAACTGAGGCAAGGAGGGGCCAAGAGATTTGCCCAAGGTCACGTAGCTTGTAAGTGTCCGAGGCCAGATCTCAATGGGGGAAAGGCTGGTTTCCTAAGTCTAAGGCACGCCATTCTATCCAGTGGAGCCAGTGGATTCCTGGGGGTCTGTGAACTTAGAAGTGAAGAAAAATGACATGTTTATTTTCACTTAAATTTTACGTTACCTTCAATGATTAAAAAATAGGATTCTGAGAAGAGGGTCAATGACTTCCCCAGAATGCCACAGGGGCCCATGTTGGGCCTTAGGCTTTCTCATGGTTGCCTCCATTTGTAGCCCCTGAAATGCTCTCTCGGTTTAGTCCTTGTTGTCCTGGATGTGGCCAGTTGGGTCCACCCTTGGCAGTTGGGGCCACTAAGGCCATTCTTTCGTCCGGTGGTTGTTTAGTCATTTCAGCTGGGCCCGACTCTGCGTGACCCCATTTGGGGTTTTCTTGGCAAAGTCAAGGAGACCTTTCTATACTCTTCCCCCAATCCTTCTGACAAATCTGCATAAAACAACCCAGGTCTGGCTTGGAGCTTTTTGGAAGCTTGTATTTATCACATCCTGTGATAAATATAAGCCTTGGGGTTAGTCCAAGTCCCTTATTTGACAGATGGGGACACTGAGGCCCAGAGAGGGGAAGGTCAGACAAGTGATAAGTAGTAGAGATGGAATTCTCTGGTCCTTTTTGGTGACCTTCTTCTCTGAGGATACTCACAGGGTCATGGATTTGTTGCTGGAACCATCTCGTCCAACCCTCTCCTTTTACAGATGAAAAAACCGAGGTTCAGAGAAGGGAAGTGATTTGGCCAGACTTATAGAAGCATTAAAGGAGGATTTGAACTCAAGGCCCCTGAGGGCTCTACCCAATGGCCCACGTTGTCTCCCTCTCTTCCTGTCCTTTTCTGGCTCTCTTTTTTCCCCAGAGCCATGACTTCAGCCTGCCTTTCCTGGCTCTCTTCAGAGGCCTTTGAAAAGGAACTTCTTGTTGGGCCAGTCTGAGCATCCCCAGGGCCTGTTCAGGCTCCGGGCCACATCTGGAGGGCTGTGGGAAAGCCCCCTTCGAGGTTTACTGCCCGGCCCAGCTCGGGGATTTATAGCAGGTTGGCTATTCAGGAAGCCACATTTGGCCATTACTATTTCCTGCTTGCACTTGTAAATGATTTTAAGATACCCATTAACTCAGGATGATGGGGCCGAGTCCTGAGAGGCATGGGGAGACAAGGGTCCGAGTAAATCTTGCTGCAACGCCATGGGCAGCTCTTGTACTGGTAATATGGGGGGGGGGGTCCAGTCACAGGAAGGGCTGGAGCTGGAGTGACAGAGACCTGGTTTCAAAACCTCCCTCCGATGCAGCCCAAGCGTGACCCCAGACAAGCCGCCCCCCTCTCCCTGAGCCCGGGCTTCTTCATCTGGAAAATCAAATTAAATCCATGAAAATCAATAAAATCCAGGATTTGCCTCACCAGGCGGTTATCGTGGGGCTCGTAGGGGGGGTATCACAGACAGAAAGCACTTTGTAAACTCTTGGGCTCCCCAGAGATACTGGCTATTGTGGGTGGTAGCTATTGTTCATAATACGACTATTAGTAGTAATAGAGTACTATTATAACTAGTGTTAATGATGATAATAATTAATCGTGGTCGTCCTTTAGTTATTTAGTCTTGTCTGACTCTTCCTGACCCTATTAGGGTTTTCTCGGCAAAGGTACGATTCCCTTCTCTAGTCTGTTTTCCAAAAGAGGAAACTGAGGCAAATATACTTAAGTGACTTGTCCAGGATCACACAGCTAATAAGTGTCTGAGGCCAGAGAATCTTCCTGACTCCGGGCCTGGCTTTCTATGTAATAACAACAACAACAACAACAATAATAATAGCTGGTATTTGATATAGTGTCTAAGGTATACTAAGCACTGTGCTAAGTTCTTTACAAAAAGTATCTCATCTGAGATTCACAACATCCCTGAGAGATAGGTGCTCTTATTATATTTATTTATGTTTTGTTTTATTTTAAACCCTTACCTTCCATCTAAGCATCAATACTGTGTATTGGTTCCAAGGCAGAAGAGCAGTAAGGGCTAGGCAATGGGGGTTAAGTGACTTGCCTAGGGTCACACATCTAGGAGGCTATTATACTCATTGTATAGTTGAGGAAATTCAGGTTAAATGACTTCTCCAAGGTCACACAGCTAGTGTGTGTGTGTGTGTGTGTGTGTGTCTGAGGCTAGATTTGAACTCAGACCTTCCTGACTTCAGACTCTATCAGTTCTCTATCTACTGAGCCGCCTCCTTCTAAGCTGAGAGGTTCAGTGATTTCCCCAAGGTTACATTGTGAGTGTCTGTCACTACATTTGAAGTCTTCTTGACTTCAGACTCAGTGTTCTATCTACTGAGCCACCTCCTCTTAAGCTAAGAGAGGTTCAGTGACTTGGCCAAGGTCATATTGTTAATGAGTGTCTGAGGCTGGATTCAAACCCAGGTCTTTTTGACTTCAGACCCAGCACTCTGTCCACTGAGCGAGGGCACTGCTATTATTCGGATGGTTAAGTGTCTGAGGTGGGATTTTTGCCTGACCTCGAGACCACGGCTCTCCCCACGCCATCAGACCGCCTTTCCCACCCAACTGCCAAACGCGCCTTCCTTGCCTCCGCCCTACTGGATGCTTCCCGATCTCGGGTTCGCCCCGCCGCTTGGAATTGGAGCAGGGCAGAGCTCGCGTCTCGGAAAGTTCCCGTGGAAGTCGGACACTTTTCCGCAAGGTGGCCGGCAGTGTGCGGAGCCTCCCCGCAGGCGAGAGCTCGCCCGGAGTCCTTCATTAGTCACGGAAAAATCTGCCCTCGCCGTGAATGGCGGGCCTGACTGAGAGTGGGCGCGCGCTCCGGGGCCGCCGAGCAGCCTCATTCAGCGGAACTCCCTTTGGGACTTAATGAGCCCCAGCTGGCTCCTTCGGCCTGAGCCCAGCCCAGCCCCCCAGCAACGGAGCCTCTGCACGGACACGAGGTCCAACACGCCTGCGTTATACATCCGGGGAAACGGAGGCTCGTGCCAGGGCGCACACGGCGGGCTCCTGGGATCCGAGGGAGGCTGCGGGCAAGGCTCTTCGAGGCCCATTTTATGGAGGAGCCAACCGAGGTCTGGAGAGGCCTCTCCGGCTCACACAGGAGCCAGAACTGGGGCGCAAACTCAGCTCCCTCCCCGCCCTCGGAGCCAGCCGCCTCGGAGCCTCGCGGCTGTGGCTCGCACAGGTCCCTCCGCTGACTGTCCGCCCCGCCAGGAACTTTCTCCCTCCTTCGCACCTGCTGGCTTCCCAGGCTTCCTCCGGGTCAGCAGAAGCCTCCACGCCAGCGCCTCCCCCCGCCGACTCTCTCTGGTTCATCCTGTCTCCTCCCCGAGACTGTGAGCTCCTTGCGGGCAGGGAATGGCTTTTGCCTTTCTTTGTGCGCAGGGACTTGGCACAGAGCCCGGCACATAGTAGGCGCTTTTTAAATGCTAGCTGCCTCAGAGGGCAAATCTGGCTGTGTGACCCTGGCCAAGTCCCTTAATTCCCATTGCCTAGCCCTTATCGCTCTTCTGCCTTAGAACCAATACACAGTATTGATTATATATCATAATAAGAACCAATAAACAGTATTGATTATATCATAATAAGAACTAATACATAGAATTGGTTCTAAAATGGAAGGTAAGTCCTAGGTTCAAATCTGGCCTCAGACACTGGGCAAGTCACTTCACCCCCCTTGCCTAGCCCTTACCTCTCTCTATTGACTCTAAGAAGGAAGGTGAACGTTTTTTATTTTTTAATAAATAAATGAAATGGAAGGCAAGGGTTCTAAAAAACTGCTACTGAAGGGGCAGCTAGGTGGGTTTTGAGGTCTTGGGTTCAAATCCAACTCTGACACTTCCTAGCTGTGTGACTCTGGGCAAGTCACTTGA
The DNA here is from genome assembly GCF_016433145.1 of Gracilinanus agilis. Taxonomy (NCBI): domain Eukaryota; kingdom Metazoa; phylum Chordata; class Mammalia; order Didelphimorphia; family Didelphidae; genus Gracilinanus; species Gracilinanus agilis. The sequence goes on along the minus strand of NC_058133.1, from coordinate 492,995,040 downwards.
GGCCCCTCCCCTTAGCTAGCCCATAACCATGCTACTGCCCAAGATGGAAGGTGAGGGATTTAAACAAACACAAATAAATAAACACCAACAGATGGATGGACAGTGATGCCTAGAGGCTGGCACCCTCGCTCCAAATCTGACGAATGCTTCCAAAATTAAAGGGACTAATTAGCTTTGTGAAACACGGTGTGGTGGCAAGCATGCCCAGCTTCAGCACGTCTTATAGCTTTATAATCTCTCTGGGCCTCAGTTTACCTTTCTGTAAAATGAGGGGGCTAGCCTAAGCCGGCTGTAAGGGCCATGCAATCTCTATGATCCTGTGCCTAGTTTACTTATCCCATGGAGAACCTATATTAAAGCGAAACAAAGAGGGGCAGCTTCAGCGTTCCCTCCAAAGGGGCAGATCGCGCCCCATCCTGTGGGTCGGTGCCTTCTTGGAAATCCTCCACGGGGCCACAGGCTCAGGGCTGGATCTAGCCACCTTGCATGGCAGCTGGTGGAGCCCCACCTTGGCTACCCCCCATCTTTTTTGCTTTCCCCTTTGTTGGACCCCCTTCCCGAGGGATGTGGGCCCCACTCCACGCCTCTCCATTAATCTTGGAATGTCCTCAGTTTCTTCGGCTGGCTAGCTCAGAAGTCCAAATAACCCAGGCAGACCCCTAAACGGGGAGAAGAGGCAAGTCCGTGGCCATCCGCCATTCGAGGGGGCTGGCCGATGCCTAAAGACCGAAGTTCATGTCTACGAGGTCGGAGTTACTGCCAGAAAGCGCCATTTCCAGATGTGGCCCCACAACCCATCCCCCCACCCCCAAACCCTAACAATCTCTTCTCTGTCCATTCTGTGGAAAGGAAAAAGGCTTCCTCGGGGCCATAAAGGGGGAAAGTGAGGCAGTCAAGCTGAATTTATTGTACTTGACTATATGACTTTATTACAAGAGTTTTATTTTTTTTCCCCATTGAGGGGGGGAGGGAGGGAATAAATGCTTGTGAAGTGAAAAAGAACAAATTCAAAAAAAAATTTAAAAAGAAAATGGGATAGACAGAAGAGACCAATTACATGACATCCTTTTGATACGTGTAGTTAAAAAAAAAATCCCTGCCTTCTGTCTTAGAATCCATGCTGTGTCTTGGTTCCAAGGCAGAAGAGCAGTAAGAAGTAGGCAGTGGAGGTGAAGTGACTTGCCCAGGGTCACACAGCTGGGCCAGATTTGAACCCAGGACCTCCCATCTCCAGGTCTGGCTCTCTACCAGCCTAGTGGACGTCATAGTTTCAGACCTATCCTGTTTTATCTAGGATTGGAGCAGGAAGGGATCTAGAGGTGGGGGTATCACCTAGTCCAACCCCTTCCTAGTAGAGATGAGTAAACTGAGCCCCAGAGAGTTGTCAGTGGCTTACCTGAGGTCTCCCAGCTATTTAAGTGCAAGAGGCGTGATTGAGACTCTGGTCTTCTGTCTATAAATACAATGTTCTCTCCTAATACAACAAGCCATTCTATATTTAATTTGAGGTTTAGTAATAAACTAATTTGCCTCCTGTAAACTCATAGACATTAGGAAGCTAGGACCCTGGAGCCAGGAGGACCTGAGTTCAAATCCAACTTCTGATACTTCCTGGTTGTGTGACTCCAGACATGCCACTTAACCCTGTTGGCCTCAGTTTCCTCATCTGTAAAATGAGCTGGAGAAGGAAATGGCAAACCACTCCAGTGTCTGTGCCAAGAAAGCCTCAAATGGGATCCTAGTCTCAGACACAACTGAAATGATTGAATAACAAAAACCCCATCGAATCTTTGATTTTATGGGTGCTCAGTGCTGTTGGGAGAAGGAGGAAGTTGACTGAGAAAGAGGGGAGGGAGAGAAGATAGGATATAGCAGGCATTCACTACACGCCTCCTCGAGAGCCGGCTTTTAGGTTTCCAAAATGGCGAGATGAATGGAAAAACAGGATTGGCTTGTTCAGGAAGAAAGGGGTCACCTCAGACGCCCACCCGTGCCCACGTGCCTACTGAGCAGCCACGATTCCAGAATTCACGGGCTGCCGTGCCTTATGTCACCCCCCCCTCCCGACTGTCCTTAAAATATATAGCCAGAGAATGAAGGTCCATATAGTCATCATCATCTTGACAGGCAATTTGAAAGGAGAATTTATTTTTCAAACAGATACCCATTGCCCTGCCCAGAATCACTGGCCAAGATGAAGAGGGCACAGTGAAATGTACCAGACCAGCCACAATCTTGGGCTGGGTCAGACCCGAGAATCCCCAGGAATCTGGGCTGCCCTGGACAGTCCCGCTTGTTCCCCACATCCTACTTTCCCATACTCTGACCTCACCATGCACATATATGGAAACCACCAATGTCCCGGGACCTCCTTTAATATCTTCTCTGACAGCATCTGACTCTTGAGCTTGTGGGTGAACGAATTAAAGAACCAGAAAGGTAAGAAGATATTTGGGTAAAAAGAAGGAAGATGGGCACCGTGGCTAGAGAGCCCCCCAGTTTTACTAACGAAGCTTCACAGAATTCCAAGTCTGCCGCTAGAATGGAGACTAGAGGCCATCGAGTTCAATTCTCTCACTTTACAGAAAAGTAAACTGAGGCACGAGGAGGTACTATTCAAGACACTGATCCCTGGTCCTTTGACTACAGAGATGATCATTCCATTCCATTATTTGGAAAAGAGGCTACTGAGAATTCAAAACAATTTGGTGGCTTCTTTTTATAGACTGGTGAAAACATCCCTTGAGATTGGACCGAGACCACAAATCATCACTGGTGAATTTATTACCAGCCAAGAAACGGCTCTCAGGTCAGACTCAGAATAAACCAGGCTGGGGCCTCTGGGGCTGAGTTCTCTGGTCTCAGCTGTCCAATGTTCCAGCCCTACACTGTGTACGCCTGTTGGTTTGGTGCTAGCATTATGCTGGAATTGGGGCCCCTCTGCTATAAGTACTCTCCTAGAGTAGTCAGCCAGTCAATAAGCATTTATTAAGCACCTACTACTACATGCCAGGCACTGTGCTAAGTGCTGGGGATTCAGAAGGAGGCAAGAGACAGTCCCTGCCCTCAAGGAGCCGAGGGTGCCCACTGCATCCATCTATAAAGCTCCTTCCTCATAGCTCTCATCTCTTCCTTGGTGGAACTTGGATCAAGCCAGATGAGGAAACCTTGAGGTTTATGGAGTTGTTTTCCACTTTATCATGGACCTTTTTCTCCTGATTTGTGAGTCCCTGACCGGGATTGTCATTTCATGAGGGACCCCAAGACTTTGCTTACTTGCTTCTAACTCAAGTCACTCTCTTTTTAACTATTCACTCCCCATCAGCGGCCTTGCCCCTGAGCAAGTACTCTATTCTCTGCCCACTCCCAATGTCCTCTTCACATTCTGTCTTCCCTTACTCCTGGCACATATTAAGGGCTTAGCCAATTCCTTCTTTCCTTCTCCCCTCCCTCCCTCCCTTCCTTCCTTCCCTCCTTTCCTTCTTTTCTTCCTCAATCCCTTCCCTTTCTTTCTTCCTTCTCTCCCTCCTTTCTTCTTCCCTTCCTCCCTTCCTTCCTTTCCTTCTTCCCTCCCTCTCTTCCTTCTTTCCTTTGTCCTTTCCTTTCCTCTTTTCCTTCCTCCTTTATTTTCCTCCCTTCCTTCCCTTCTTTCCTTTCCTTCCTCTCCTTCTTCCCTTTCTCCCTTCCCTTTTCCCCTCCCTCTCTTCCTTCTTTCCTTTGTCCTTCCCTTCCTTTCCTCTTTCTCCTTCTTTTTTTTCCTTCTTCTCTCCTTTCTTTTCCTCTCTTCCTGCTTTCTTTTCTTTCCGTTTATGCTTACAGACAACCAGAATGAACAATAAGAGGTATACAACACATATTCACAATGTCTTCTGGCTCTTTAAAATGTTCTTGGCAGTGATGGTTGCTTTGTGCTCAGGAAGGCCCTGGATTCCAGGCCAGGCTGGTTAGGTTAAGTTAGGGCTGCTGTTAGGAAAGTACTTTGTAAACTGGGAAACTTGGTATCATCCACCAAAGGATCAGAGATCTCATGAGAGCCTGAGTTCTCAGAGGCTGTCAAGCTCAACATCATTTTATAAGTGAGGAAACTGAGGCACATTGAGGCTACTTATTGAGGTCACACAGATAATAAGCCTCAGAGGTGAGATTTGAAGCCATGTCTTCCTGCCTCCAAATCTAGTGCCCAGTTGTGTGTGAATCAACAAATTTATTAATTGCCTACCATGGACTAGGGCACTGGGGATCCAGGCAAAAGAGGGACAACTCTTTTAAGGGAGAGACAAAAGAGAAGTGCTTTATGTTCATTTGATCCTCATAGCCACTCTGGGAAGTAGCTGCTATTCTTATCCTCATTTTACAGGCAAGGAAACTGAGGTAGGCAGTGGTTAAATGTCTTGCCCAGAGTTACCTTGATAGTGTCAGAGGTTGGATTTGAACTCAGGTCTTCCTGACTCTAGGCTCAGTGCTCTGTCTTTCCTCAAAGAGCAATAACAACAGGGAGTGGTTAGGAAATGACTCTTGAGGGCAATAGCTCTCAGAGTGAACCTTCAAGGGAACTTGGGATTCTAAAGGGAAGAGACGAGGTGGGACAGTGGTCCTGATGTTGCCGGACAACGTTGTCCCTGTCCTTTAATGGGGATGTACTTGTTAAGGGCCACGAATGGGTCTTGATGGAAGGGAGCATATCTATGGAAACAATGGCCGGGTCCAAGAAGCCACAGATCTGAAAAGAATCATCCCAGCGCCATGCTCAAGTTGACAAAGATGGTCCCGTAACAGAAGACGGAGCAGCTGTCAGACAAAGAGGACGAGAGGGAGGGTAGCTGGCATGGAGGCAATCTGATCAAAGGATCTTAGAGCAAAAGCTGGAAGAGAGCCTCAGAGGCGCCCCCTCATTTTACAGAGGAAACTGAGGCTGTGGCCCCAGTGCCACACAGGTCAACTAGCACCAGAAAGAGCCCGCCAAGGGTCGAATTTTCCACATTAAGCCTTCCCTCACAGTGGCATTGTGGCAGCCCCATCCTCTTGATGCCAAATTTGATGCCAAATATCCTTGGCATCCTGATGTGGGATCTGGACAATCACATTTTGGCAGCCCCAGGCTATCAGAGCTTCAGCTGTAAGAGGGAAAGACCCAGGGAGGGGGGCGGATTCTGAACTAGAAGAAGCTTGACTTAATTGCTCGCACCTCTCCATCCACCTTGGTGCCTCTCACCATCCGCACTGCTGCTGCCTCTTTTCTCCCTGCCTCAGTGGGAACCACTCGACACCCCCAGACCCGACGTCCCTCCCTGGAACAGTTCATCCGCTCAATGGTAGATCTCCCTTCTGGGGCTCAGCTCTCCTGACTGGTGAGTGACAGATGGCCAACTCATCTCAACCACTGTATCTTGCCAACCCCCAGCCATTCCTAGGCAGCCATCTACTTCAGGAATCCTGCCACCTGGGCTACCTCTTGCCAAGTAATAAAATCAATGCCACCACTGCTTTTGGAAAGAGCGTGACAATCAACCACCCTATGTAGGATTCCCCAGGCAATAACTCCCTTCCCAGGCAACTCTTGCCTTTATTTATTTATTTAAAAAATTTTTTTAAACCCTTAACTTCTGTGTGTTGGCTCCTTGGTGGAAGAGTGGCAAGGGTGGGCAATGGGGGTCAAGTGACTTGCCCAGGGTCACACAGCTGGGAAGTGTTTGAGGCTGGATTTGAACCCAGGACCTCCCGTCTCTAGGCCTGGCTCTCAATCCACTGAGCTACCCAGATGCCCCCGACTCTTGCCTTTAGATGGCTCGTCTCTCCCTCCTTGAGGGCAGGGGCTGTCTTTTGTTCTGTGTTGGCACCCGGAGAGCCTGGGACAGAGTTGCTGTTTACTTCCTGGGTCTCTCCCCTCACCACTCCAATGGAAAGGGGCCATATTTCGATTACGATTATCTTCCATTTACACTGGGTAGAGCTTCGGTTCTGTGTGACCCATCCCCAAGGGCTCCAAGTCTTGCTGTTTTAAAAGCTGGTTTAGAAGTTTCTGAGTGATGACGGGAGCCCCAAGGGGACCTAGCATGAGGGGTCTGTTTGTTTGTTCTGGGTCTCCTTGTGGCTAGCTTGATTGGGAGCTCATCCCAGATGTGCCCTCGGCTGATTGAAGCTCAGTTCCCATGGCCAGAGCCAGGTTTCAGGCCTGAGGCACTAGCCAGAAGGTCCAAGGGCTGGGGGTGCTCTCAGGAAGTTCAGCCCCTCAAGAACACCCCACACGAGGGCAATGAATAAACGCTTGTCTAATTCAGACGAAAGCTCTTGTTTGGCAACCGGCCTTTAAAAAAAATCATGACAGCTTTTAAAAATATTTTCTCTGATAAAGTATTTTAACTATGTATCTGTTTTGACTATTTATACTTTTAACTATTATCCCCTACTGAATTTGATCTTATTCCAGTTATTTGCTGGATTTTTTTTTAACCCTTAACTTCTGTGTATTGGATCCTAGGTGGAAGAGTGGTGAGGGTGGGCAATGGGGGTCAAGTGACTTGCCCAGGGTCACCCAGCTGGGAAGTATCTGAGGCCGGATTTGAACCTAGAACCTCCCATCTCTAGGTCTGGCTCTCAATCCACTGAGCTACCTAGTTGCCCCCCCCCATATTTGCTGGATTTTACAGAGATCTTAGATTCAAAGATGGAATGACCTTAGAAGCTGCCTTTCATTTAGATCAGTGATTCCCAAACTTTTTTAGCCTACTGCCCCCTTTCCAGAAAAAAATATTACTTAGTGCTCCCTGTCACAGACTATCACTGCCCCTTACAGTTATTCACCACCCGCAAATGCACCTTTGGCCATCACCCCCCCCCCTCCTGGATCGCTGTGGCACCCACTTTGGGAATCACTGATTTAGAGACTCAGAATTAGAGCTAGTAGAAATTTTAGAGGTCATGGAATCCAACTGATCCATTTGACAGATGAGTAAATCTTTTTATTTTTATTTTATTATTTTTTTAAACCCTTACCTTCCATCTTGGAGTCAATACTATGTATTGGCTCCAAGGCAGAAGAGTGGTAAGGACAGGCAATGGGGGTCAAGTGACTTACCCAGGGTCACACAGCTGGGAAGTGTCTGAGACTGGATTTGAACCCAGGACCTCCTGTCTTTAGGTCTGGCTCTCCATCCACTGAGCTACCCAGCTGCCCCCAAGATGAGTAAATCTAAAGCTTAGAGGTTATATGTTACACACCCAGCAAGTGTCTGAGACAGGATTTGAACCAAGTGTGGGCAGATTCCAAGCCCCGTATATTATCCATCCTATGACACTGACTCTCACAGGAGGGGAACTGACTTGCCCCCGTTCACCCAAGCAGTAAGCAGCCCAGGCCCGCCGATTTCCCTAATTAAAAAAAAATTATTTTACTTTAGAGGCTGTTAGGTGACACAATGGACAGAGCGTCAGGGCTAGAGTTGGGAGGACCTGGGTTCAAATGTGACTCTAGACCCTTCCTAGCTGTGTGACTCTGGGCAAGTCATTTGACCCCCATTGCCTAGCCCTTGCCCTTCTATCTTAGAGCGGTTGCTGGGACAGAAAGTTAAGGTTAAAAAAAAATAAATTATCACTTTAAACAGGGAATGGGAAGCACCAAAGTGAGGAAACCCAATGATGGGGAAGCTGGATGCCTTTTCCCTTCTGGTTCCCTGTAGCCGCCGCCTGAAACAGATTTCCCATCTCCGCCCCAGATGGTGTCCTTGACCTGTAAGACAGCCCCGTGGGAAAGGCTGCTGGTTTGGTACCTAAAACCATTTGCTTCCGGCCACTCTTTGGTATCACAGGCGAAGATGCCTCCCTGGGGAGCAGCTGGCCCGGTTCTCCAGACAATTCAGGAGACCAGTCAGAACAGGGCCATTTCTTCAGGGCTGAGAAGATGAAGTCCCCATCAGAGCCCCTTTGTGGGCTAAGATCCACGGCCCCCAGTGTAAGGACCTTCCTGATACCCACCAACTCTTTCGATTGGCCAAACCTGGCCAATTCCAACAGTAGTTTCACATATATGTCAATTGTAAGTTCTCTGAGGGCAAGAACTGTTTCCCCCTTTTGATTCTGGTGCCCCAGCAATCTGTACAGTGCCTAGCAAATAGTAGCTGCTCAACAGATCCTTATTGATTGGTTTCCCGATTTCCTTACAATAGTTTTGTGAGGGGGTAACTGGGTAGCCCGGTGGATTGAGAGCCAGACCTAGAGACAGGAGGTTCTGGGTTCAAATCTGACCTCAGACACTTCCCAGCTGTGTGACCCTGGGCAAGTCACTTGACCCCCATTGCATACCCTTACCACTCTTCTGCCTTGGAGCCAATACACAGTATTGACTCTAAGATGGAAGGTGAGGGTTTAAAAAAAAAATTAAAAAAAAAACAGCTTTGTAAATTAGGTATTTTAAAAATTCCCATTTTAATGATGAAGAAACTGAGACTTAGGGAAACAATGTCTAATTTGTCTAGTTTCACAAGGCTAGTAAGAGGTCCAACTGCTATTCAAACCCAGATTTTCTGACTCTGAGACCAAGGGATGTAACTAGGATGGGATCATCAGAACTATTTTCTGGGATGTGGAAATTTAAAGAGTGCAAAAATTGAACACATGTCCTTCCTTAGCAGAGGAGGAAATGAGGGGAATAGAGCTCTGAGGCTAGCTGAGAGGTGAAGAAGAAGAGGTTTTGGCTATGTAGATAAGAGAAATTCCTTTTTGGTTTTGGTTTTATAAGATTATTCACTTACAAAAATGAATATTATGGAAATTAAAAAAAATGAGCTAGAAAAAGCAGTGGCAGACCACTCCAGACACTAACTGTGTGACCCTGGCCAAGTCTCTTAACCCTGTTGGCCTGTGTTTCCTCATCTGTAAAAGGAGATAGATTTGGGGGTTTTATAGATTTTGGTTTATAAGATTATTCACTTATAAAAAGGAATAATATGGAAAATTTTTAAATGAGCTCGAAAAAGAAATGGCAGACAGCTCCAGGCACTTACTAACCATGTGACCCTGGGCAATTTACTTTGGCCTATTGGCCTCAGTTTCCTCATCTGTGAAATGAGTTGGAAAAAGAAATGGCAAACCACTCCAGACATTTACTGTGTGACCCTAGGCAAGTCACTTAATCCTGTTTGCCTTAGTTTCCTCCTCTGTAAAATGAGCCAGAGAAAGAAATGGTAAACCACTCCAGTAGATCGCTGCCAAGAAAACTGCAAATGGGGTCATGAAGAGTGGGACACAACCCCAAAACAACTTAAAAAAACAATAACAAACTCCAGGCACGTCCTTTGACTTTCCTGTCCCTTGGGGTCCTTACTGGTAAAATGAGATGACTGCACCTATTAGATAGGCCCTGCTAGCTCTAAATCTAAGTTGTTTTGAGGCCTCTCCTGATAACATTTTCACTGATCAAATTTCCTAATCCTCCTTCCCCTCCCTATTGCTCTCCAGATTTCTCACCTGCCTGGGAATCTCATCAGGCACCAGGAACAGGGAAACTCTCTCATTGGCTAACAACACTCACTGCCTTGTCTTTCACATAATTCTAGTCAAAATCCATCAGCAGGTGGGGGCAGCTGGGTAGCTCAATGGAGTGAGAGTCAGGCCTGGAGACAGGAGGTCCTGGGTTCGAGCCCGGCCTCAGCCACTTCCCAGCTGTGTGACCCTGGGCAAGTCACTTGACCCCCATTTCCCACCCTTACCACTCTTCCACCTATGAGACAATGCACCAAAATTAAGGGTTTATAAAAAAAATCCATCAGCAGGCACTTATTTACTATTCTGTGCCAGGCACTGGCCTGGGCATTGCTGCAAAGAAAGGTAAAAAAATTGTCTCTGCCCTCAAAGCGTTTACATTCTGTATCTCCTTTCTGTTGATTGAGCCTTCAAGCCCTGAATAGTAATAGACTATTAAGATAAAATAATAATAATAATAATAACTAGAATTTACTTTTTGCCTCCTATATGCCAGGTACTATGTAAGCACTTTACAAATAGCATCTCATTTGTTCCTCATAACTACTACTCTGGGGGATATGTGCTATTGTTATCCCCATTTTACAGATAAGGAAACCAAGGCTGACAGGTTAAGTGACTTGCCCAGGGCCACACCACCAGTAAGTCTCTGAGCTCAGGTCTTCCTGACTCCAGGCCTAGAGCCCCATCCATTCTGCCACCAGCATGTTTGAGAACAAGAAGTGTCTTATGTGTAGGTGGCATGGTGCCTGGCACACTGTAGGCTTTCAAAAAATTCTTTTTCATTCATTCATGCTCTGCATGTGGCTATCTCCTCATCGGGCTGTTCCCTCTCATGGGGCTGTTGGGAGGATTAAAGGAGATCCCATGTGGGAAGCATTTTGCAAACCTTAAGGCACCCAACAAATATAGGTCATTATTATCTTTGTTTCAGTCTGGAGATGGGCGAGATTTGCCCGACCCCTCTGATGGTACTGGAATTCCTACTTCTAATTCCTAAAGAAAAATAGCCACAGCTTTCTTTTGACCTTTAGCATGTCTGGGAACACATTTCCCAATGACTTAAATACAAAATAAAAACCATCCCCTTGGATGTGGCAGGGTGGAACGTCCTGACTGCCTAGCATCTCCCATCACCCCTAGCAGCCACCGTCACCTCTTCATAAAAATTAAAAAAAAAAAAATGAATCCTCCAAGGACCAATGTTTCAATTCCTTTTCTTAGTCAGCCTTCTGGAGATTAGGATAATGACAATAACTGATATTTATAACTCAATCCATTGCTTTATTCATCTGTGTGACCCACAGCAAATCAGGCCAATGGAAAATGAGTGGGTTGGATGAGATGACTTCTGAGGTCCTTTCCAGATCAGTGTCTACCATACTATTGGACTTATAATAATTCACTGTTGGAAGAGAATTTCTCTCTCCATTATGTCACTTTAATGTTATCTGTCAGTGACCTGGAGGTCAAAGACTGCTGAGTAAATTCAAGTTTAGATAAACCCTCAGGGAAAGGAAGTTAAAGAACCAAGGAACCAACAAGACAAGAAACTTATCCACAGGTACTACCCCTCTGGGTGGTCCAGGCGAATTAAGAAATCATGGTGGGATGAAAAAGAAGGCTATTCACATCCAGAGAAAGAACTGTGGGAGCGGAAACACAGAAGAAAAACAACTGCCTGATCACATGGGTCGATGGGGATATGACTGGGGATGGAGACTCTAAATAATCACTCTAGTGCAAATACTAATAATATGGAAATAGGTCTTGATCAATGACACATGTAAAACCCAGTGGAATTGCTCATTGGCTACAGGAGGGGGGAGGGAAAGAACATGAATCATGTAACCATGGAAAACTATTCTAAATTAAATAAATAAAATCTTTCAAATTAAAAAAAAATTATGGTTGGTTTCTGAGATGTGATGTGTGAGAGCTAGTGGTGGAGAAAAGAGCTTATAAGTGGAGGCCAGGAGCTCTTCTAGCTGGAGTGTGAAGGCTGGAGTTAGCCACAGGCCCATCATGGCAGCCAATAGATTAGTAAGCGAAGGATCTCGCTACCTCTTTCCTACCTTTCCCTCTCTTTACTACTCCTATTACTTTGATTCAATAAAGTTATTAAGCTACTATCAGCCTCATAATTTTAATTTTAATGATTATACCCCTCAGACACTGCCATAAGAAGTGAGATTTGAAATCAGGGCTTCCTGTCTCCATTCAAGCTCGAGCACTCCAAGCTCAGATGAGGAAACCGAGGCAAACAGGGTTAAAGGATTTGCCCAGGATCATACGCTGTGAGCGAGGGTGGTTTTGTCAGCCTGTGATCTCAAAGAAGTCCTTTAACCTCTCCAAACTTTATTTCTTCATCTGTAAGATGGAGGTGATGATGCTACCTATTACTCTCAGAAAATGTGGGGAAAAAAGCATTTTGAAAATGTTAATGTGCTTGTTGGTGGAGTCGAGAATGGGTCCAGCTCTTCTGGAAAGCAATTTGGAACTTGGGCCCCCAAAGCCCATAAACTGGGCACATCATGTGACCCATCAATGCCACTAATTCTACACCTCCCCCCAGAGAGATCAAAGAAAGAGTTAAAGGGCACGTGCACACACAAATATGGATCACGGATCTATTGGTTGCTGTTCAGTCATTTTTTCCATTTGGATCTAATTCTTCAGGACCTTATTTGGGGTTTTCTTGGCAGAGATACCAGAATGCTTTGCCATTTCCTTTTCCATTTTACAGAAGAAGAAACCTCAGCAAATGGGTTGAAGGGACCTGGCCTGGGTCACACAGTGAGTAAATGTCTGAAGCTAGATTTGAACTCAAGAAGATGAGCCTTCCTGATTCCAGGCCTGGTGCTCTCTCCCCGCAGGGACAGGGATGACGATGTTTTAAAGAAAAACGCCTTGGAAAGACTCTAGAACTTGAAGTGCAGAGGCCTGGTGAGGCATGCTGCCCATCTCTGACTGAAGATGAACTGAGGGTGCAGGATGAGACACACCTCTTTGGAATGGACAGAATGGGGCTTTGTCTTGCCTGCCTGCATTTCTGTTAGAAGGGTTTGATTTCTTCCTTTTCTCTCTTCCTTCTATCCCCCTTTTTGGCTCCCCTTTATCTGCTGCCTCCCTTCATTAGAATGTAAGCTCCTTGAGGGCAAGGGCTGGTTTTGTTTCTGCTTCTATTTGAATCCCAGACAAATTCTTGTAGACTTAATTAGGGAAGGAAGGGGTGAGCTAGGGATAGATGGCCATAAAAAGAAAAGAAAGGGGAAAGAGGGTCATTGAAGCATTTTCATTTATTTATTTTTTTTATGACCCCTTACCTTATCAATACTGTGTATTGGTTCCCAGAGTGGTAAGGGCTAGGCAATGGGGGTTAAGTGACTTGCCCAAGGTCACATAGCTAGAAAGCATCTGAGGCCACATTTGAACCCAGGATCTTGTAAGATTAAAAATTAATATCCAAAATACTCTAAGTATTATCATTTCATAAAGTTTTATTTATAATAACTTGAAGCAAAAGGAAGATAGCAGCCTCAGTAAAGAAAAGAAAGTTCCCTGACTGCACAGGCAGGAGAAGTGAGAGCCAGAGGGTGGGGTTATAGCAGTTTATAAACAACACGTGAGGACGCAAGGTGGACAGAGGGAAAAGGATTCTGGGTAATGTAGTTCAGGGGTACAAAATTTCTAATTACACAACCTCCCATCTCTAGGCCTGGCTCTCAATCCACTGAGCTGCCTAGCTGCCCCCCCCCCAACCATTTTTTAAACTAATGAATAGAAGAGAATAGAAGAAAGTGCAAGCAAGCAGGACAGCCAAGATTATGAGAGGGTGTCCCCAAAGTCTTAGTGCTTGTTTTAAGTTTCAAATTGCTTTCCAGAAGAGCTGCATCAATTCAGAGTGTTAATAGCTTAAAACTCCATGAAGACTTTTGGGACACCCTGTACGTTGGTGAAGAAAGGAAACCTGTAGTATTTGTAGTTTCCTGTACAGTCCTCTCCCTCTATTCTATTTTATATGTGGAAATGCATTTAAGTTGGTATATAAAATTCATATATATATATATATTTTAAACCCTTAACTTCTTAACTTGGCTCCTAGGTGGAAGAGTGGTAAGGGTGGGCAATGGGGGTCAAGTGACTTGCCCAGGGTCACACAGCTGGGAAGTGTCTGAGGCCAGATCATATTTTTTAAAAAAAGGAGAATTAACATCATCAAAATAAAACTTAAGAGTACCAGGTAGACACAAGTCTACCTTAGAGTGATTTTTAGTAGAAACCACCGTGGGCTGCTCACCCAGAGTGGCCCAAGTTAACACCAGGCAGGTCAGCTCTTAGACCACCTAGCAATTACTCTTCCCATTCCAGATGCACTTCCTGGGTAGACCACATGCCCTATGCCTTACCCTGGTCCCTCTGACCAGAAGATAACAGCTTGAGAGCTTGAAAGGACCTCATAGGTCATCTAGGCCAACCTTCTGGTTTTAAATAGGAAGAAACTGAGGGTTGATGAAGTTGTGACTTGGCCAAGGTCCCCCTTAGGAAGAGTGGGAGGATCAGGAGTTGAACCCGGGTCTGTTGCTGATTCTAAATCCAGCCATTGTACCACACTGACTTCTGGAGGTCTGGTACCAGCTGCCACCTTTCAGAATCTTCTCTTTTCTAAGCATCATAATTTGAGGAAGACTCAAATGTCAGGACTAGCCACCATGCTAATGACATTTCATCCTGAAGGAATTAGGATGGGGAAGAGCACTTCTCTAGGGATCTACAGGCCATACCCCAGAGAGAAATTCCTGGTCCAACTCATTTTCCTGCCACTGTGCAATCAGACTAAATAGCTGAGATAAGTCTAAGCAGGGGGTTTTACTTACCTCTCCAACTAGGGAGTCAGTGATAGGAGATATTTTAGAATCAGTCCCCCCTGGGCTTTTTTCAAGCTTGAGATGAATAAATGATTGAAAATTCATTCATTCAAAATCAGCCCCTCATTTTTAACCTCTAGATATTTTTGGCCGGGATGACTGCGATCATTTCTCTCTTGAACTTCTCCAGACCCTCCACAGTGCTGCCCTGAAGTTGACCATACACTCAATGGGAAATGGGAAGGTTAAAAATAGATACTACAATGTTCTTTCAATTCCACAAATTTATGATTTGAAGTCAGTTGGGTGGTGTAGTGGATAGAGCGCTGGGCTTGCAGTTTTGTTTCTTTTCCCTCCTTCCTTCCTTTTCCTTCCTTCCTTCCTTTTCCTTCCTTCCTTCCTTCCTTCCTTTTCCTTCCTTCCTTCCTTCCTTCCTTCCTTCCTTCCTTCCTTCCTTCCTTCCTTCCTTTTCTTCCTTCCTTCTCTATTCCAAGCATTTGTCTGAGTTCAAATCTGGCCTTGGATACTTACTGTGTAACTCTAGGGAAATCTTTTAATCTGCCTCAATTTCCTCATCTGCAAAGTGGGGGTAACTGTAGCATCTACCTCCCAGAGTTGTGAGGATCAATTTGTAAAGTGCTTGGCACATAGTAGGCATTTACTAAGTGCTTCATCCCTTCCCCCTCTAAAGTCTAAAGAAATCATCACACTGCTTCCCTTCTGTTTTCTGGGAAAGGCTGACTTTGTAACCACATACCAATAGATTAGAGACATGTTGAAACCAGCCCTGACTGCCCTATGTTAGCTGATCCTCTCAGTTTAACAGAGACTTCCAGAAAGCTAAAGAAAAAAACCCAATTATTGGCCAAGGGAGGGAGACAACATCTCAAATGGAATTTAGATGCAGTTACGCACAGAGAGATGATTAACTTACTATTGTCTTCCAAGTACATCAGAATAGATCCTCGTTCACATTCTGGCCAGCCATCCACCTGCCCCGCTACCCAGTCCCTCCTACCTCTTCCTCTGGCAACAATAATCAAATCCACATTCCCATTGCTTCTGGGAAGATCATGCCAATTAATTACCTTATGGCTGCCCTCATCGTCCCTGTGACTTCCTAGACCAAAATATCCTTCCCGGGCCACAACCCCCTTTCTGGGTTGACTCTCCCCTTTAGAACAGACACTTCTTAGAGCAGGGATTATTTGGATTCTATTTTTCTGGCCCCAGAATCATGCCTGGCACATGGCACACAGTTAGTAAATGCTTTTCATTCATTCATCATCCATCGTATCCTTCCATCCATCTAACCTAATTGGAGACTTATCAGGGCCAATAACGAAGATGAAGTTGAGGCATATTATCACTCGTTCTATGGCTTCCTCAGAAAATTGGGTGCCTCCCTATGAATTCCAAGAGAATTTTTGAAATTCAGTTTTACAGTCAGAAGAATGATTCTGGGAGGCCTCTCTAGCAGATGCCTGGTAACTCCGTTCACACATCCCATCTACTGCCCTTACTGAACCCCAGAGAAAGGGTCACACTCTTTTGCTACAGCATTTATATTTATGTAATATAAATTTATAGTGTTCCGTGGAGAGCTTTCCAGTTGGTGAAAGGTCTTTATCTACATCATCATCTCACTTGAACCTCCAAACAACTGTGTGAAAGAGATGCTATTATTATCCCCATTTTACAGTAGAAGAAATGGAGGCAGGCAGTGGTTGCCCAAAGTCACCTAGTTAGGAAACATCTCTAAGTCCTGACTCCAGCTACTATGCCATCCAGTGACTTAGCCAAGGTGAGTCAGGTGAACCCCAGGATAAAGGCTCCACATTTGGTGTTTAGTCCACTTCACCATGTTGCTTCTTCCAAAGACCGTGCCTCCTAGACGGGGTCTCTTTTCTCAGGATCCCACTATCATGGCAAATAGGAGGGTTCCAGACCCCTTATTCTCTTTTAGGGGTAGCATCTGGAGTCAGGAAGATCTGAGCTCAGATTCCGCTTCGGCCACTTAGAGACTCTAGACGAGTCACTTAACCTCTGCCTACGTTTCCTTATCTGAAAATAAAGGGGTCGGACTAGATGACCTCTAGGTCCCTTCCCACTTTAGACTCCATGACCCCATGACCAAACTAGGTGCCAGAGCTCATCTCTAAGGAGGAAACGCACCTGGCTCTTTCGCCTGGAGAAATGGGGGGCCTCCATATACAGTGAAATGTGTTTTGACTGCCCTGTTTCCTTTTTTTAATCTCTGTTAGTGAGTCTGGCTCGCTGAAAGTAGAGGAGTAGATTAGAAAAGGGAAAAGACCAAAAAGGCAGCAATAAAAATAGAAAAAGTCAGACATTTTTAGAGGGAAAACGCCAAGCTCCAAGGCCCAGAAGTAGGGTGGAGTCCAAGAGCCATGTTAAATCAGGCTCTGTCAGTGAGCAGATGTCCAAGCCGGGGAGCCAGTCTTGAGGAGGGTGAGCGAGTTGGGAGTCCCAGCAGCCTGGTCACCACACATTGTGTCCTCCTGGTGTGAAGGACGTCATCATGAGCAAGCACACCATGTTATGACCCCATGGTTTTTTCCCTGCCCACTCAGCCACGGGGGAGCATGGGTGGAGCCAAGATGTGTGCAAAAGAGAAGCTTCTCTGTGTAAGAAGAGCCAGAGGAGAAACAATGGAATATTTCAGAGTTGACAAGGAGGCTAAAAAGGGGGAGTTATAACTTTGTTTGGATAAGAGCCAGCAGCTAGAGATTAAAGCTTGCCTAGAAAATCCTCACCAAAAAAAAAAAAAAAATTCCCTTCTAACTCCTTTGGGAATGGCCTGGAAACCTCCTGACTAAGAAGTCCTGGGGCAGTAGATAGAAAGGAGGGTCTGGAGATGGGAGGTACCGAGTTCAAATTTGGCCTCAGACACTTCTTAGCCGTGTGACTCTGGGCAAGTCAATTAGCCCCAATTGCCTAGTCATTACTGCTCTTCTGCCTTGGAGCCAATACACAACATAGGTTCTAAGATGGAAGGTAAAGTTTAAAAAAAAATTCACTATTATCATAATATTTTAAATATGTAATATTTCTAAATGTTATAATGTCTTTATATCATTTAAAAGAAATATTTTAATAGACTTATAATTTAAATGAATAATATTTCAAAATATTATGACCTTTTAAATAAAGATTTTAAAATATTATAATGTAATGTTTTAAATAAGTAACATTTTAAAATGTGACAAGTTAAATAAAAACTACTTTAGATATTGAAATGTTTATTAGGTTATAAGTAATATTCTAGAATATTATAATATTCTAATATTTCAAATAGAGAAAAATGTACTCAGTGTTAGTTCTGCCTCTCTTAGATACCTTGGATGCCTGGAGGTTGCTCCCTAGTGGAAGTTCCTGGAATTGCAGGCAAAATGCTTATGAGGAAATAGTGCTTGGTTTTCTAAATCAAGGCTATAAGCTATCAGCAACTATCTCAAGTTGGCACAAGCTTAAAATAATCAATAAGCTGTTCTAGGAATTCAATGTTTTTACATTCATTCCCATCATCAGTTAGCCTTTAGCTCTGACCACACCTGGGGAGGAGGGGGTGGGAGATAGTATTTTTTTTAGCCTTACTCTTGAGCTCTCTATTTTTAGCCTTGGACTCTAGGATAGACCAGTTGTTTTTTTTTTGTCTTGGCCTGGATTCATATTCTTCTTCCTCAAAATCCAAGCCAATGGAAGAGGTGTGGGGAGGAGGAAGCCTTAAGGACCTTGGTGGGGGTGGGGTGGGTCAGGAAAAGTCTCATGTCAGAGACTCATGTCATCTGAGCTGAGCACTGAAAGTATCTATGGATTTTGTTCAGGTGAGGAGGCACAAGGCACAGTTTGTGAAAAGGAATGGAGGAAGGGCATGAGGTGTTGTATGGGAAAAATAGCACGATGGCCAGTTTGATGGGACTTTCCTTAGAGTGAGGGAAGGGCAGGGGCGTACTAAGGCTGGAATGAGAAGGGCTTTAAATGCCCCCCAAAGAGCAGAGTTTGTATTTGATTCCAGAGGCAATCGGGAGCCCCTGGAGTTTCTTGAGAGGGACTGAGTGATTGGGTCAGAATTAGACTTTAGAATATCAATTTGGCAGCTGAGTGGGAGATGGTCTAGAGGGGAGACTAGAGGCTGGGAGACCAATTAGAGAAGAGGATGGATACTGGAGAGGATGTGGAAATGGATATTGGGCAAGGGGGAGGGAAGAGTTGAGGATGACTGAGGTTATACAGCTGAGTGACTGGGGAGATGGCGGGGCTCTCAAAAGAGACAAGTAAGTTGGGAAGAGTATGGATAGGTTTGGGGCTTGTTGTGTATGACATACTTATGGTGTAACCAGTTACAACTTGGGGCTTGAGGGCAGGGGAGAGTCTAGGTCAGGCTATGGAAATATGGGAAGAATCTGTAGAGATAACTGAATCCCTGGGAGCTGATGAGGTCATCAGGAATGAGAAGCAAAGAGAGCCCTGGGCAGAGCCTTGGGGAGCCATTAAGGGATACAATATGGATAATGACTCTGAGAAAGTGTGATCACAGAGGTGGGAGGAGAGCCAAGATAGAACACTGTCATGGAAACCCAGGAAGGAAAAAGCATCCAGTGGTCACTAGTGTCAAGGGGTTGCAGAGGAGTGGAGTGGAAGGAGGAAGACTGAAGAAAGGCGATTCTATTTAGCAATCAGATGACTGGTAACTTTGGTGAGAACTGTTTCAAAGGCAGGATGAGATCAGAAGCAAAGAATCAAGACAGCATTTTCAAGATCAGTGACACAAACTGGAGAGGATGATAAGGTCAAGGGAGAGCTTTTTAAGGGAAGAGGGAGAGGCGAACATCTGGGCATGGGTATGTGCTACAGACATCCTGTCGGCAGACAAAGAGCAACTGAGAGTTAGGGAGAGGGGATAATTATGAGCACAGTCTACCAGAGGAGATGAAAGGGGACAAGAGGAAGTGTTGGTGTTGGTGAGGAGAAGGATCACTTCTACAACCAAGCGTGAAGAAAATGGCGAAAGATACCAAGTGGTTTTGAATTGTAGAGTGGGGGGAAAGGAAGAAACTCATGGTGGATGGCCCTCATTTTCTCAGTAAAGTATGAGGGAAGGGTGAGAAACTTGAAAAGAGAACAGAGAGTCTGGAACAGCTGCTCTGGGAAGTTTGATTGCTGATTACACAAGAGCAAGAGGATTGCCAAGGAAGGCTAGAAAACATTGCACAGTGTTTTGCACTGGCAGGAGAGGGACTGGCCCTGCGATTTCAGTGGCAAAGGGAAATATAAGATAAGGAGACCCTCTAACAATGCAGGGAGCAACTTCTAGCCTTAGAGAGTTGCTGAGAGCACCGAGAAGCTAACTGTGACTCCTGGCTCAGGGGCTGCAAAGATACCAATTTGGGTGTGATTTCAAGAAGGAAGGGACTTCACCTGCCATCTGATTCAGCCATAGCCAAAAGGATTTCTGATTCTGACACATCCAACAAGCTTCTATCCAGTAAGACCTTCAGGGAGAGGAAGACAGTGGTCTCCTGGGATAGTCTATCCAACTTCTGGATACCTTTAAGTGGTAGTAAATTTTCCTGGAAATCACACCTAACTTTGGTGTCTTTGCAACATCGACCTAGTACACTTGGCTTTGTCTTCTAGTATTAAGCAGAAATACTCATTTCTATGTAACAACCCTTCAAATACCGGAAGACTTCTTACTCCTTTTCTCCCCTTTAACTCTCTCCCTCTGTTTCTTCTATTCTCCAAGCTCAATATCCCCAGGTCCTTTGTCTAGAATGCTTTCCCTTTTCACTTTGGTCTCCTGGATTCATTAGCCTACAGACAGATCTGGTGTCCAGAAATCCAGGGGCTAAGCACAGACCCCAAGGAGGGCAATGATAGAAGGAAGGGCTTCATACATCAAGACACTGATAATATCACTTTTTGAGGTAACAAAGAATTGAAAACAAAATCGACAGCCATTCATTGGGGGACGGCTAAATCATAGCATGTGGATATAATGGAAGATTAGTGTTCTCTAAGAAACGATGAAGACAAAGAAAGCAGAGAAACATGGGAAGACACATGAATGGATGCACAGTGAAGTAAGCTGAATCAGGGGAACTATACATATGGAGGACAATGTAGATGTTGTTCAGTTGTACTTCAGCTGTGTCTGGCTCTTTGTGACTCTATTTGGTGTTTTCTTGGCCAAGATACTGAAGTGGTTTGCCATTTCCTTCTCCAGCTCATTTGACAGATGAAAAAACTGAGGCAGACAGGATTTGGGGTTTTCTTGGCAGAGATCCTAGAGTAGTTTGTCATTTCCTTCTCCAGATCATTTTACAGATAAGGAAATTGAGACAGACAGGTTTTGGGGTTTTCTTGGCAGAGATCCTAAAGTAGTTTGTCATTTCTTTCTCCAGATCATTTTACAGATAAGGAAACTGAGGCAGACAGGGTTTGAGTTTTTTTTGGGCAGAGATCCTAGAGTGGTTCGTCATTTCCTTCTCCAGCTCATTTGACAAATGAGGAAACTGAAGCAAACAGGGTTAAGTGACTTGCCCAGAGTCACACAGCTGGTATGTGTCTGAGGCCAGGTTTGAGGCCAAGAAGATGAGTCCTTCTGGCTCCAGGTCTGGTGGTCTATCCACTGCATCACCTTGATGCCCCAATATAATATAAACAAAATCAACAACAGCAAAAAATCCATGGCTAAATCCTATATAGTTGTCATAACTAAGCATGGTCCCAAATCCAGATAGGAGAAGATACCTCCCTCCCCCTTCCTGGTAGAGGTGGGGAACCTCTGGTGTAGAACTGTGCAGACAATGTGCGTTATTGGAAATTCTGGGGTCTTTGAACTACATTTCCCATGAGCCCACTAGCTTCCTGTCATTACGCACTGACATAGATGGGGATAAAATTGAGGGGCTGGCGTTCCTCTTCCTCTATGCTTCCAATCCAACATGGTGGCAGCAGGGAGCGGCGGGCTTTTTGAGCAGCCTAAGCTAGCATGGCACGTGGCTTTAATTTCTAGAGACTACTAATGAATCTTACAAAACCATAATATTTTAAAGTTATCATTATATATTAATTTTATTTTTAACAAATGTCAGCTGAAGGACTGATTCCTTTTTAAATCTTTTTGTCACAAGGATCATGATTGGGGAGGAGAACCTATTGGGAAACCAACATTTTTGGAAAGCCACCTCTCAGAGGCCATTCCATCTAGGACGCCTTTCCTGATCTCTTCAACATTCCCTTGTTTTATTCGCCAGGACTTCATATTTACTCATCTGGCCTATGGCGTGTGCCTTTCCCTGCTCCTCCTTCTTTAGATCATAAGCTCCTTCAAGGCAAGAATGATCAAATGTGTTTGTACTAGAGAAGCAGCCTTAAGAAAGCAGATGTTTCTGTTTCTTGACTTGACTTGGTTTCTCTCTCATTCTATAGCTTTCCCCTGGCTCCTGCACAGGATCTCCCATAGGGCTGGGGAGGAGGAGGTTTTTCAAGAGCTTCTTAAATAGATCCCCATCTCTGTGAATGCTGTTTTTCCAAGAAAGAGTGGGTCACGACATAGGAAGTGAGGCCTGAGACTCAAGTCTGATTCACGCTAGGTCAGCAGTCCTCATCCCCAGGCACAGGGGAGCCTGCATTGACTTGCTGATATCATCTGCTTCTTCTGGCCTGACTCTTCCCTTCTCCCCTTGGATGAACATTCCAAGGCTAAGAGAATGGGGAAAATATGCTGTGTGGATTCATTTGGGATCTTCATTATCTGGGAAGAGGCTTGTCCACTTTCCTGGAGGACAAAAGACCAAGAGTATCATGTCCTCCCTCTTCCCCAGTGATGGGCAGATAATTGCCTCTTGAGGTTCTCAGCTCTCACAGTAAGATTTTAGCTGTGAACAGACAATCTAGAGAGGTTCTGGCCCTGTGACAGATGTCCCACAGAGAGTAAACAGACAGAAAGCACTTTAAAAATACCCCAAACTACAGCCACTGATGAGAGGATCGAAGGAGACAATACAAGAGAGGCAACTCTTTGGTAACACGGTGTCAAGATGCTCCTTGACATCCTGCTATTTTGAAAGTGGATGAAGGGGGGAGCTGGGTGCCTCAGTGGATCCCCAGAGATGGGAAGTCTTCAGTTCAAATCTGGCTTCAGATGCTTCCCAACTGTATCACCCTGAACAAGTCATGTAACCCCCACTGCGTAGCCCTTACTGCTCTTCTGCCTTAGAACTACTGATCTTAAGACAGAAGGTAAAGTTTTTGTTTTTTGTTTTTTAAGCCCTTACCTTCCGTCTTGGAATCAATACTATGTATTGGTTCCAAGGCAGAAGAGTGGTAAGGGCTAGGCAATGGGGGTTAAGTGACTTGCCCAGGGTCACACAGCTGAGAAGTGTCTGAGGCCAGGTTTGAACCCAGAATCTCCTGTCTCTAGACCTGGCTCTCAATCCACTGAATCACTTAGCTTCCCCCTAAAGTTTCTTGTTTTTTTTTTTTTTTTTTTTTAAAGAAAGTAGATGGAACTGGGGTAGTAGGTGGTTCAGTGGACAGAGAGTCGGTCTAGATATAGGAGGTTCTGGATTCAAATCTGATCTCAGATACTTCCTAGTTGTGTGACCTGAGGCAAGTGTTGAACCCCTGTTGCTTTAGCCTTTACTGCTCTAATGCCTTGGAACTAATACACAGTATGGATTCTAAGACTGAAGGTAAAGGTTTAAAAAACAAAAACAAACCAAAAAAGGGAATGGATAGAACCACACACCTGGGTTTTTATTCTCTGATATCTGCATGAAACATGTCTCCTTATTTGGTTAAAAACAAAAACAAACAACACACACTAGAACAATAATATAACTCAGATATCGCCTAGCTGTGTGACCTTGGATAAATCACTTAACCCCCCATTGCCTAGCCCTTACCACTCTTCTACCTTGAAACCAATACATAGTATTGATTCTAAGATGGAAGGTAAGGGTTTAAAATATCTATTTATCTGTCTGTCTGTCTATCTATCTATCTATCTATCTATCTATCTATCTATCCATCCGTCTGTCAATCGGTTCATCTGTCTATCCATCTGTCCATATGTCTATTCGTCCATCCATTTATCTATCTATCCATCTGTCCATCCATCCATCCATCCATCCATCCATCCATCCATCCATCCATCCNCATCTGTCCATCCATCCATCCATCCATCCATCCATCCATCCATCCATCCATCCATCCGTCAATCTGTTCATCCGTCTATCCATCTGTCCATCTGTCTATCCATCTGTCCATTTATCCATCTATCTATCTTTATATCTAATTCTCTATCAGTCTATCTATCTATCCATTCATCCATCCATCTATCTATCCATCTTTCTGTCCACCCACCCATCTGTCAATCTGTCCATCTGTATGTCTATCATCTGTCTGTCTGTCTATCTATCTATCTATCTATCTATCTATCTATCCATCCATCATCCATCATCCATCCATCTATCTATCTATCTATCTATCTATCTATCTATCTATCTATCTATCTATCTATCTATCTATCTATCTATCTATCTATCCATCTGTCTATCTGTTCATCTGTCCATCTATCTATTTCAGAAATATCCTGATCAGAATAGCTTTCCCTGAATCATCATTCAAGGTCAAAAGATAGATCTAACCCAGGCTAACAGCCTCATAACTGAACTTGGATCCGTTTTTTTTAAATTAGAGACACACATCTTATCAGCTCATCTCCTCATGCGTGTCTCAGGAAGTTAACAGGCCTGAATGTCTGGAGGCAGCAGCATGTGTGAGCACGCGTGATCTCCAGTGTCAGCCAGAAGTACCGGCAGGACTAGAACTGGTCAGGGCCCGCTACATTGATCCCCCATAGGTGAGGGCTGAGAAAGATTCCGCTTGGCTGGGAGTGGGGAAAGAATGAAGTCATCCTTTTCATCGTCAGAGAAACGAGAATGGGCTCCTGCTTGTGACCACAAATGAAGAAATGAATTAAAAACAAACCACTTAATAAGGCTTGCTCACTGCTCGGACCACGAGTGCCTCACGAGCACTGATTATGTGCCAGAGTCTCGTGGAAGAAAAAGCAAAACCAGGCTTGCCCTCAAGGAGCTTACATTCTAACGCAGGAGACAACAGAGCAAGGATGGTCCAAGATTCATACAAAGTCAATACCAGGACTTTGGAGGGGAAGAAACTAGAATCTGGAAAGACTGGGGAAAATCTCCTCTAGAAGGCAGCCAGCCCTGAGCTAAGCTTTGAAGAGAAGAATTTTAAGGGAGAGAGGCAAGAAAGGAGGGAATTCCAAGGCAAAGGGACACAGCCAGGGCAAAGATACAGAGGTGGGAGATGGGGAGTGTCTGCTAAGTCTGCTCTGAATGCCTCCTATCTTGTAGAAGTGGCTCTGACTTCTCAATGGAATACAAACTCTTGAAGGTCTTTCCAAGCCGGAAAGGCTTCAAAGAGAGCTCAGTAATGGACTAGAGGCTCATCACCAGATTGGATAGAGAGCAATGATTTTTTTTGGGGGGGGGGGTCACAGTAACTGTCCAAAAACACTTTCTAAGTTAAAGAGGGGATGTAATCAGTGACTGTGGAGGTGCTGCTTACAGTGATGAAATAATATTTTTGAGGACCATATAGTGGAAGGAGTGCTTGACTTGGACCTGGGGCAAGATCTGGGTTTAAGTCCTTGAGTCCTGCTTCTGACATTTAGTATCTGCACCATCCTGGGTAAGTCATTTAAGTTCTCTTTGCCTTGGTTTTCTCATCTGTAAAATGGGATAGGATCTACCTCACAGGGTTTGTTTTGAAGAGGAAATGGGCCAATGTGTATATTGTTAGGGAGGGAGCATGGTGGAGTAAAAAGAGAGCTGGACACAGCTGGCTCTTCAGCTTACTATTTGTGTGATCTTGGGCAAGTCACTTAACTTTTCTGCAACTTTGTTCCCTATCTGTAGATCTTGGACAAATCCTTTTATCTCCCTGGGCCTTGGTTTCCCCATCTGTCAAAGGAGCTGAAGAAGGAAATGGCAAACCACTCCAGTATCTTTGCCAAGAAAAATCCCAAATGGAGTCATGAAGAATTGGACGGGTCTGAAACAATTGAATGACAAAGGGATTTTATATATATTATCTCAGTTGATCCTCATACCAACTTTATCAAGCAGGTACTATTATTATCTCTATTTTACAAAGAGGAAACCGAGGGAGAGAAAAGTTGAGTGACTTCCCCAAGGTCACATAGCTAGTAAATACCTAAGATAGGATTCAAACTCAGACCTTTGTGACTCCAAGACAGGACCCCTTGTACCATCTAGAGGAACTTGAACTCAAGTGAAAGGATAATAGGATCCTTGATCTACAGCCAGGAGGGACTTTAAAGGCCATCTAGTCCAATCCCTTCACTTTACAGCAGAGGTAACTCAGAGAGATGAAGAGAAAGGCTTGAGTTGGCTTGGTTCCACAGGGAGGAAGTAACAGAACCAAGCTTCCAATCTACATCATAGGATCCTAAATCTAGACTTAGGAGGGACCTTAGAGGACCATCTAGCCCAACCCTCTCCTTTTACAGGTGAGGAAACTGAGGCACCAAGAAGTTAAATAGCTTGCCTGAGCCTGAGTTGATATGTGATAGTAGCTAGGATTTGAATCCAAATCCTTTGACCCTAATTCCAGTATATATCACCACTCCATGCTTGAGTCAACAGATGACTGTTATGACCCTGTTAATGGTCAACATTTTCCTGGCCTTTAGAAGACATACTCTCTAGACACCTCATTACTTTCTTTACTCTCCACATTTTAAGCATTTTCTGAAATCTTTTTCGTTTTTTTCTATCCAAAATTCACCCAGGCCCACCCATAAAATCCCTTGTGTGTTCTTAGTCATCTGCCATTTCAATGACTCCAATCTTCTTTTTTCTTGGTATCTGATTTCCACTTGGCCCAAAAGCCATAACTCTGTGTTGATCTCACCAGCCTCTGTTTCCAGGTCTTATCTCAAATCCAATGGCTTTCTCTTCCCAATGCTGCCTTTCCCAGCTGCTCTATGGCACTCTCCTCTTTCTTTTCCATGAACAGAAATAAAAATAGAATCACAGATTCTGAGTTCAAATCTCACTCTGCCATTTTACAACCTATGTGTCCTTGGTAAAATCACTCTCTCTGGGCTTTATTTTATTAGTGGGTCTTAAACAATTAACAGAAAGAGCAGCAATGGGTAAAGTTAAAATCAGTAAAAGGAAAGTCATATGGAGTAAAGAATTCTGGTTTTAGAGTCAGAGGACCAGGGTTCAAATCCTGTTTCTGTCATTCAGTAGTTGGGCAAGCTTGGAAGTCACTTAACTTTTCAAGGCTTCGGTTCCCTCAACTATACAGTGAGGAGCGGGGTTGGTCTGGGTGACCTTGAGAGCTCCTTCTACCCAGCTCTCCCTCTATGAACCTATAAGGGAAAAGTTATTGCAATAGACCCTCCCTCCCATATAATCCTTCCCAAATGGCCCATTATGGTTTGTGTGGCTATTAAGAGTCTCTTTAGGCTTTAAAAGACTGCCAAACCTTTGATCCAGCTATACCATTACTGGGTTTGTACCCCAAAGAGATCATAGTGGAAAAAGATTTGTACAAAAATATTCATAGCTGCAATCTTTGTGGTGACAAAAAAAAAAAAAAGGAAAATGAGGATATGCCCTTCGATTGGGGAATGGCTGAACCAACTGTGGTATCTGTTAGGGATGGAATACTATTGTGCTAAAAGGAATAATGAACTGGAGGAATTCCATGTGAACTGGAAAGACCTCCAGGAATTGATGCAGAGTGAAAGGAGCAGAGCCAGAAGAACATTGTACACAGAGACTGATACACTGTGGCACAACTGAATGTAATGGACTTCTGTACTAGCAGCAATGCAATGATCCAGGACATTTCTGAGGGACGTATAAGAAAGATGCTCTCCACATCCAGAGAAAGAACTGTGGGAGTAGAAACGCAGGAGAAAAACAACTGCTTGACCACATGGGTCAATGGGGATATGATTGGGGGTGTAGACTCTAAACGATCACTCTGTTGCAAATATCAATAATATGGAAATAGGTCTTGATCAAATTGATTCATGTGAAACCCAGTGGAACTGCTCATTGGCTATGGGGTGGGGGAGGGTAAAAAAAGGGAAAGGAGTATGAATCATGATGTAACCATGGAAGAATAATCTAAATTAATTAAATACATTTAATTTAATTTAAAAAAAGAGTCTCTTTAACATATTTCTTCCCAGAGCAGTCTGACTCCAGGACTCTACAGGCATTGACCTAGACCCAAGACATTCCTCTCATTTCACAACCCCCCTCCACGGGCCCTCCATCTCCTTCCTGTCTTCTGTTCTCAAACTCCAATCACCCATCATCCCTCAAATGCCCATAGGGGGAAATAATTCCATTTGGAACCAAGGAAGATTGTAGCGTGCCAACAAGTGGTGCCAACCACTTCCTCTCGCTTTCCCCCCCACCCCGAGTCAGAAATACTCCCTCTCCCAAGTGGCCCGTCATCTGAATAACTGAAACGACCCATACCGATCTCCAAGACTGTCTGCTTGCTGGGTCACTGTGTCTCAATTAGGAATGAAAACACTGGCTCTTGGACCTTTAAGATGCCTTTCTTTAAAAATTATTTCCATTTGCTTCTTTATTTTTCCCTTGAATGCAAATAATAAGTCTCTTGCCTTCCTGTCTTTTTGAACCTAATTCTGAATTAACGAAGAGACTGATTCATTTGTCTGGCTCAAGGATGGGCAAAGCTGACTCCTGCTTTATTTGTCTCCCTTGGTGGACTGGCTGCCTGGCATTCTCCTATTTGGTTCTTTGTAGTAATTTACCCTCTTGAAGAATGCCCTGGCTTTGGTTGCTGTCCCCACCCTCCCCTCCTTTTTGTTATCCTAGAATCTAACCTGGATTGCGATAAAACACAATCTCACAACTGTGAGCTGGGCTCACAATGACAAAAGCAGAATAGCCTCCTTCCTCAGTGCTTTATTTTTTTTTAAAGCCCTTAAGAGTATCAATTCGAAGCCAAAAGAATCTCAGGGTTAAGTGACTTGCCCAAGGTCACATAGCTAGGAAATATTGATGGCCACAGTTGAACTCAGGTCCTCCCAATTCCAGATCTGGTGCTCTATCCATTGTGCTACCTAGTCACCTCAATGCCTCAGATTTTAAATATGTTGTTGTTATTGATTCAGTTGTCTCTGACTCTTTGTGTTGCCATTTTGGGTTTTCTTGCAAACATACTGGAATGGTTTACCATTCCTTTTTTCTAGTTCATTGTACAGATGGAAAAATGGAGGCAAACATGTTTAAGTGAATTGTCTAGGATCACAGAGCTAAGTAAGTGTCTGAAGCCAGATTTGAACTCAGGAAGATGAGTCTTCCTGACTCCAGGCTCAGTGCTCTATGCCCAATGGAGCCTGACTTTACTACCCACTTTAAGAGGGAGAGGGCCCCCAAATATGAAATCACTAGGGGGCCCCAATTACTTGGGTGGGTTAGAAAAGGCTTCCAGGGGAGACGGCACCCAAGACAATAGCATGCACACTCCTTGAGAGTAGAGCCTGTTTCACGATTTTTGTTTGATTTTGTCTAGGTCCTCAACGCCTAATCTTGTAGTGCCTATAGCTTGGGAGGCACTTAAGCCATCCAGCTTCCTTCTCCTAGAAGAATCAGGGGCAAGTAGGCAGAAACCTCTATGATGACTAAATCTAAAAGCACAGATTTCTCCCTTGCCTTAACCCCAAAGAATTCCAACCAAACCCTGAGTGCAAGTCATTCAATCTCTGTCTGCCTCAGTTTCCTCATCTGTAAAATCTTGTTGTAGGATGAAACGAGATCATATTTATAAAGCACTTTGCAAAGCTTAAAATGTTAGCTATCATTAACATTATTATTATTTATTAAAATGGCATATGAAAAAGCTGCCTGGAGTCTGTCCTTTGCTGTTCAATCATTTTCCAATCATCTCTGACTCTTTGTGGCCCTGTTTAGGATTTTCTTGGCAAAGATTCTGGAGTGGTTTGGCATTTCCTTCGCCAGCTCATTTTACAGATGTGGAAACTGAGGCAAACAGAGACTAATGACTTGTCCAAGGTCACACAATTAGTAAGTGTATGAGACTGGATTTGAACTCATAAAGATGAGTCAGCCCCAGCAGTCTATCCTATCACAGCCCCATTAAACCCAGGAATAAGGGTCATGCCACCTAGCTGCCCCATTTATGCTAGGTTGATGCATCAACATTTGACTTTTTTTCCTTTTAAAGGTTAGCTCTAATCACTGATACCAGAGGCTCAAAGGCTCACAAATGCAGAGTTGGAAGGGCCTCCCCTCCTCCACAAAGAACATCTAGTGCAATCCTCTCATTTTACAGAGAAAGAAGCTGAGGCTTAGGGAGATTAAAAGATGTTTTGTGGGGCAGCTAGGTGGCTCCATGTATAGAGTGACAGGCCTGGAGACAGGAGGTCCTGGGTTCAAATCTGGTCTTAGACACTTCCTAGTTGTGTGACCCTGGGCAAGTCACTTAGCCTCCATTGCCTAGCTCTTATTGCTCTTCTGCAATCTTGGAATCAATACTGTGTATTCCAAGACAGAAGGCAAGGGTTAAAGAAAGAAAAAGGTATTTAGGATCCTAGCTCTAGAGCTGAAAAGAATGTCAGGGGTCATCTGGTCCGACCACTTCATTTTATAGATGAAGAAACGAAGGCCCATACAAGCAAAGGGATTTGCCCTAGGACACACGGGCAGTGAGTATCAGCGGTCAGTTCTGAACCCTGTTCTTTGTCTCCAAGTAGCCGGGTGTGAGTGGCTCGGACCTGGCCTGTGGTTGTGGGAAAAGTCAGTCTCCTGGGACTATCGTGGCTTGGTCTAACAGAATGGACGGATGGGTCTTGGAGGAAGGGAAGCCCATTCATCCATTTCCTCGTATGTTTTGTGTGTGTGCATGTGTGACCACTGATTCGTATGTTATCAATGAGCCTATTTGGACGCCATCCCCGTTCCTTGGGTCCAGAAGTGGGCCGGCTCCTTTGGGATCCTTCTCTCCACCCTTAGACTTGCTCATCTAGTTAAAATGACTAAAAGCTCAAAACATCAGCTCCAGGTAGCCTGGACAGGCCATGGTGGAGGGGAATTCCCTGCTGGGTGGAACAGGACTGAAAGAGAAAGTTGGGAGAATAGAAGAATTTGCCTACTTTACAATTTTGCCTCACCTTGTTTACCACCAACTCTGTGTTGAGAGATAAAAAATACATTCAAAAGGGCTATCTGGGTCGTGTTCTTTCGAACACAGGAAGGCTTTAAGACACAATGATTCCACCCAGAATCCTGCCACTGTATCATTGCCTAGGCAACGTGGTGACTCGGGGCATCAAGCTTATTCTCCAGGGAGCAGACCAGCCATCTGGATGTATACGATATTCTCAAGAAAGGAAATTCCTGTGAACTCTCCCGAGTCTTGTAATTTCTTCCCTCCCATGTCTACGTGTAGCTGACCCACTTACTTAAGAGAACAATGGCCAAAACCAACAGCTAGTTAATTTTATGGAATGATATTAATAAGAATTATTATTAGTTATTATAAGAATTAAATATGGAATGATAACTGCTCTCATCTGACCTATTCAAACAAGCTATTGACAAGGACAAATGGAAAGTAGATAAAGGAAAAGACAAAGACATAGGCTATGATAGTTTCTTATACAAGTCTTTACTGATATGATGTAATATAATCACCAGGAGGTCAAAGGAGCCAAGAAATGGTCTTAACCAAGAAATGATTGATCTTCCTCTCCAAAAAGATAGATGTGGCAGCCAAGAACAACATTGGTTTAGAACTGGTTTACAGCGTTATGGAAGAACCTTCTTTCCCTTTCCTTTGCAGAAGTAGGAGTTTATGGGAAAGGAACATTGCGTATATTTTTGAATTTTTTTGATATGTTGATAGATTTTGTTGATTTTTGAGAACAGTCTATTACATAGTATTATTTTTTAGGAAGTAAAAAATGGAAGAATATGGGGAGGAAATTTAAGCAATGTCAGAGCAAAATAAAAAATATCAATGAAAATGTATTTTAATAAATGTTATGGAAGAGGATGGTTGAAGACTGTGAGCAAAGAATGGAGTTATGGGAAGAAAACACACCTGCAGAAAGCTTGATATGAGATGCGACTAAGCCAGATCATCTTAAATGCATTTAGAGATGATAAAAAGAATCAAAGATATTGAAAAGAAAACTGGAAAAGATCTGTCAGGATCTATATAACAATTTTTCTCATCAAATAGCACAGCATCTGAACTCACCCCTCCATCTCTAATGTGCCATATGAAGAAGTGAAAATGGCAATGAAGATGAAGTTAGGGAATGAAGCTGGACCCAATTAAGTACATGAGAAGAAATCATGCTGGAGGCAACACAATTTTGAAAGCATTGCAGGATCAATTTTCAAGATATCTGAAAGAGGGGAAATGTCAAACAACTGGAAAGAATTTGAGATGTTATTATTATCCCTAAAAGGAGGTCAAGAAGACATCGATAATGAGCAATCCTTATGCCTGTCTTTTGATTCTTATCCAATTATGAAAAATATATGTCTATTGAGGAAAACTTTGATGAAAAGATGAGAAAGGAAAGGGTAAGGAGAAAACTTTTTTAATAGTTCATTAGGTATTATTTCCTTGTATATTCCTAGGGGGTGTGCATGTGTGTGTACAAATGTGCATGTACAACTGGTGATTTGTATATTATTAATATCAATCAAGTTATTTAAAAGAGAAGATACCGAATCATCTTGTCCAACTCTCTCCTATCACAAATAAGGAATTTGTTGTTATTCAGTTGTTTCATTTGTATCCTGCTCTTGGAAACCCCATTTGGGGTATTTTTGGCAGAGATTCTAGAGTGATTTGCCATTTTCTTCTCCAACTCATTTTACAGATGAGAAAACTGAGGCAAACAGGGTTAAAAGACTTGCCTAAAGTCACTATTTCTGCAGTCAAATTTGAATTCAGAGCCTCCAGGCTCCAGACTTCCTTTTCTTCAAAGATCTGAGTCTAGGAGCCTGAAAATCTGAGTAGAGCCAAGTTACTCTCTTTTAGCCTTAAGGTTCCACTTGGGGCTCAGTTCCCTTCTCTGCAAAACAAGGGGGCTCGGGTCCCCTTCCATCCTCTGTAGTTCTATGCTTCTCTCTCAATGATACATCCCATTGAGAAATTCTGGGACTGATGGGTCATGGGAGAAATGAGCATGTGACCCAAGGAATAAGCAAAAAGTTATAGGATTGAGGAAGGGGTCCTAGAGGTCACTCTATATACAACCCCCTCAAATTACAGATGAGGAAACTGAGGTCTACAGAAGTGAGAAGACTTGTCCAAGGGCACACATCTAGTAAGTATCTCGAGTAGAATTTGGTTTTTTGTTTTTAACATTCAAGTTCCAAATTTTTCCCCTCCTTTTAGCACTTCTTCCACCCACTAAGAAGGCAAGCAATACAATATTCATTATACATGGGAAGATACACAAAACATATTTTAAGGTAGGATTTGAATGTAGGTCTTTATAAGTCTTTAGAAATTATTCTTTGGTTTTTATTCCATGCATACAGCTTTGATGACAGCGGGGAAAGTTATCTTCTCAAGGCTACGAGGTGGCACAATAGAGAATGCTGGATTTGGGGTCAGGAAGAGCCGAGTTCAGACCTAAACTCAGACACTGATTAGCTGTGTGATCCTGGGTGGTCCCTCAACTCTCCTCCAATCCAACAAGAGGGATGACAATGACTAACAGCGCTGGCTGTCTCATCTAGAAAGCCTTAAATAACCACAGAACAAATCAGCTTCAAAGACAGAATGAGGCGGGAGGAGAACTGAAAAAGGGGCCTCATCAGAGTGGAGGCCAACAATGACATAAATCCCCCACTCCCTCTGCATGGAGAGGTCAGTCAAAGGAAGAATCCTTCTGAATGTCCATAAATAAACCAAAAGCTTTTACTGTCCTCTGAACCCGTCTCAAAAAGAGCAACAAATAGACAGACCCCCAATGCCCTGCTTGTCTCCAAGGCTGCCTCCTTCTGGAGGAGCATATTTCAGTCTCATCTCCTGGGGGGCCCAGGATAAGAAAACACAACTTCCTCCCTTGTTCAAGGATGGAGAGAGGTAAGACTTATAATCTTCCAAGTCTAACTAAAATGCCCGACTCACAAAAGGGTTAAACGAAAAAGTCACTGGTCAAGGATTTAACAGGAATTTGGATTAAGGTGCCATATCATTGTCAAGAGTTTGCCATTCTTTGTCTTTTTTTTTTTAAACCCTTGTACTTCGGTGTATTGTCTTATAGGTGGAAGATTGGTAAGGGTGGGCAATGGGGATAAAAAGACTTGCCCAGGGTCACACAGCTGGGAAGTGGCTGAGGCCGGGTTTGAACCTAGGACCTCCTGTCTCTAGGCCTGACTCTCACTCCACTGAGCTACCCAGCTGCCCTTGTTTGCCATTCTTTGGAGAGGTGTTTGATCATGAAATTTTGTCATTATGTGAGAATGGCTTTTGGTCTTGGATATTTGTCTTCATTCCCTCTATATTTTGGGTATTGGATCCTTATCAGAACTATCTTAGGGGGCAGCTGGGTAGCTCAGTGGATTGAGAGCCAGGCCTAGAGACAAGAGATCCTAGGTTCAAATCCGGCCTCAGACACTTCCCAGCTGTGTGACCCTGGGCAAGTCACTTGACCCCCATTGCCTACCCTTACCAATCTTTCACCTATAAGTCAATACACAGAAGTTAAGGGTTTAAAATTAAAAAAAAAAAAAGAACTATCTTATGTAAAGAATTTTTGCTCCCTCCTATTACCCCAGAAGGCTACTTTGATACTCCAGGTGAGATGGTGACTATAGTGTCAAGAGCTGAGAAGGGCATACATGAGAAATGTTACAAAGGTAGGGAAAAGATAACTTTCCTTATTTTCTCCACTTTCATGGAATTTATAATCCAGTAGGAGTACAAAGGAGAGGCCATGTGGTCAGTGGTGAGAGAGTTGGTCTCAGATCCAGAAACGTTCAATCCTTGCCTCTGACACATAATAACTGTGTGACCCTGGGCAAGTCATAACTTTTCTGTGTCTCAGATAATTCTCCAAAGCAGTGGTTCTCAAACTTTGGGGTCTCAAGACTCCTTTAACCTCTTAAACATCGAGGATCGCCCCTGCCCACCACTGCCCACACCAAGAGCTTTTGTTTATGTGGGTTTTGTCTATCAATATTTATTATGTTAGAAACTACAATGTTTTAGTATTAGAATAGTATTTTTTTTAAAAAAATACCTTACCTTCTGTCTTAAAATTGATAATAGTTGTTGGTTTTAAGACAGAAGAGCAGTAAGGGCTAGGCAATGAGGGTTAAATGACTTGCCCAGGGTCACACAGCCAGGAAGTTTCTGAAGCCACATTTTAACCCAGAACCTCCTATCTCCAAGCTTGGCTTTCAAATCCACTGAGCCACCTAGCTGCACACTAAGATTCATTTTAGAGAGTTGTCTGAAGCCCCCAGATGTTAAGGAACTTGCCCAAAACTAATCTAAGAGAACTGGTAATTCCCTAAGTAGAAAGACAAAGTTCTGTAGGGTGGGAGAAAAATCCAAGAAAGTCTCATAAAAGCAGCATTTGAGCAAAACCCTAACGCTATCCCTGAGTTAGAGCATCTGGCAGCCAGGGATGGGCAGGGAAATTGCTATTCACCCCTTTCTGAATCAAACCTCTCATTTTGAGGATCTGCCTCGCCATCATCTCTCAGATTTACATTCGATGAAACCAGCTGCAGTTTTAAAAAGCCTCCACATGTTCCTTTGCACTGGTTCGCCATTGATTTTCCTCTTAATGGGCTTCACAAGTTACAGGTGTGTGAAAGACACGAGATGCTCCAGAGAAAAGATCTGAAGTTCCAGTTTGAAAGCCTAATGATGGGAAGCTGAATCATCAGTTTCATCCTCTTGGAGGGTCCCAGAAGGTCTCAGGACCTCAATACATTTCTGGGAACCACTTAGACCAGTGGCTTTCCCTTTATGGTGCCAGTAATGGCTAAGACCCCAGGGATAGAATTGCCATGTTCTCTACCAAATGAAGGGGTAATACTGGAAATTTCCATGTTATTTTCCTTCTGTTACATTTTATTTTAAAAAATCCTTACCTTCTATCTTATTATCAACACCAAGCATCAATTCCAAGGCAGATGAGCAGTAAAAGCTAGGCAATTGGGATTAAGTGACTTATCCAGAGTCACATAGCTAGAAAGAGTCTTGAGACCACATTTGAACCCAGACCTGGCTCTCTATCCTTTGAACCACCTAGCTACTCCAGTAGTCTATAACAGTTCAGAGTTCTAGAGTTAGGGAATTTTTGTTTTCCTGCACGTCTCAAGGCTTTGTATAAACCACTTGGAGTGAACACAGCCTGAAAAATCTTAAACCTGAATTGCCTTGGGAAGCAGACTCAAAGTCAAGAGAGCTTTGTCCAAAAGTCAAGAACCTTCCTGGTTGTGTGACCTTGGGCAAGTCATCTCACTGAGTCTCCCTTTCCTAAAAAATGTGGCTGGTTTCACTGAATAGAAATCTAAACACAGGGGACAATATTTGCTATCCCCTACATGATATTGTTAAAAATAAAATGCTTTAGAATCCTTAAAGCACAATATAAATATTATATTAATCAAGAATTAGTCAGTAAGGGCAGCTAGATGGTTCAGTGGATTGGGAGTCAGATCTGGAGTCAGGGGATCCTGGGTTCAAATCTGACCTCAGGAACACATCCTAGTTGTGTGACACTTAACCCCCATAGCCTAGCCCTTACTGCACTTCTGCCCCAGAACCAATATGCAGTATTGATTCTAAAACAGAAGATAAGGGTTAAATAAAAGCATTTATTAGTGCTTCCCTATGCTACTCAGCTAAATTCTGGAGATACAAGAGAGACAGGACCTGACCTCAAGAAGCTTGCAATCTAACAAGTAAGGGAGCATCAATCATAGTAACTGCATTTTGGTTTGGAAAGACACGGTGGGTGGAGGCCACAGGGCGAATGACAGAGTAAAAAAAGTGGCAGGTCTGGGGAAGGAGGCCAAGTTTTCCATACTGCCTTTGGTTTAGCGTAGGAATTCTTAGCTTAGGGTCCAAGGACCCCCAGCCATGCAGAGCCTTCAGGAGGTCAAAAAACTTGGAGAGGAAAAAAAAATGGCATCTTCATTTTCACCAGTCCTTGTTTTCTCTTGTCATTTTATGCTATTATTCTGAGAAGAAGTCCATAGGCTCCACTAGATAGTCAAAAGTGGTTAAGAATCTCCGGCTGAGTGAGAACGAACCCTCTCCCCTCCTCCCAGTTTAAAAAAAAAATTTGAAGGACATTTAAAAAACAAACAACGTTCTCTCTGGAAGTTTTGGACTTGGAACCTATTATTATCCTTTTAATTGCTGTCTCTTAAATCTTTCATCTAAGATTAGTTCAACGAGGCCATTATTAAATGACCTAACCCTATGGCTGCCAAAATGATTTGTTTAATGGGATAGCGGCGCGCCATTCCTCCCCCTGCACCCTCCCCGAAAAAAGAATATTTTTGTCAAGAGACTACCAGTAAATACCAAGTGATTATTTAAATTGTTTATTTTTTGATCATCTTTTTTTGTATTCAAATGATGCTGGAAAATTTCACCAAATGCATCTTTAACCCATTGTTTAAATCATGGGATTCTCCCCTGCCCAATGAATATCTTGCACGCCATGTTGGATAATATTGGCACTCAAAAGGAATCAAGGACTAAGGAAAGGCTCTGGGCTTTGTGGGTCAAAACTGGAATTCTAGTGCATTAATGATAGAAGGCAAGAAGAAAATGGTCATGTGTGAGGGGTCGTTTTGCCACCCCCTCCTCATAGCAGACACGGTAAATTCCTTTCCTTTTCAGTGCTCCGTGCTCGCCCAGGTGGGTCCCCATTTTCAAAGTGACTTGGAAACATTTTGGATTTTGTCCCATTTTTTCTTGCTTTCCGACTCCATCAGAAATGAAAAGACTCACAAGCAAGGGCATGCTGGTAAATGTTTCAACAACTGGCTCTCCCCAAATAGCTAGATACGCTTTCCGTTTAATCTACATTATTAGCATTTTTTTTCCCATCACCTTCTCAAGGGTAGACAACCAGCAAAATAATAAATGATTTCCTCGGTTTCTCTGCTCACACTGACAATTTCACAGCTGGCTCTTAACAGCATTGAGCGATAAGCAAATAGCTCAGAAATTCACTGATTGTGTTCCCACCTCGGGGTCGAGAGGGCTGGAAAAATGAAGGGAAAAGAAATTCTCAAGGGGATAAACGAGCGTGGGCTTTTGTCCATGGCGTGTGATGGTTTCAGAAATAGTCCCAGATGTTGACTCACCCCAGACTGAGGCTGCTTTGCTCATTTCTTCATTAGAAAACGTCATCTTCTGACTCGAGTGGAAATATCAGGTAGTCTATATCTTTAGGGTAATTTAATTATGAGAACAATGCGTATATTTTCTATTTATGTTGGCTTTTTGTCAAGAGAGCTGCTTATCTGTTCTTATTCTTTCATCAGTCCCCCTCTAGGAGGCAAGGATGAAGGGTCTTCCAGCTACCCCTCATTTATCATTAAGAGCCCTGGTGGGGAATAATGTGCTTTTTTTAAAGTTGTTTTTCAGTTGTGAAAAACATCCCATCTTCGTATCAGTCTGAAGACAGAGGAGAGGTAAGAGCTTGGCAAATGAGCTTAAGTAACTTGTCCAGAGTTATACAGCCAGGAAGCATAGGAGGCCAGCTTTGAACCCGGGTCTTCTGGACTTCAGGCCTGGAGTTCTATCCACTATCCAACTACCTGCCCCAACGGACTCGAGTGGAAATATCAGGTAGTCAATATCTTTAGAGTAATTTAACGATAAGAACAAGTATGTTTTCTATTTATGTTGGCTTTTTGTCAAGAGAGCTCAAAGTTGCTGCTTATCTGTTATTATTCTTTGAGGGTTTCCAGACCAACTACCTGCTGCTACCTGGGCACCCAGGCCCTCCTCATTTTTCTACGCCCCCGAAGCAAAACACTTTCCTTCTTTTTCTTTCTTTTTTTTTTTTTAAACCCTCACCTTCCATCTTGGAGTCAATACTGTGTATTGGTTCCAAGGCAGAAGAGCGGTAAGGGCTGGGCAATGGGGGTCAAGTGACTTGCCCAGGGTCACCCAGCTGGGAAGTGTCTGAGGCCAGATTTGAACCCAAGACCTCCCGTCTCTAGGCCTGGCTCTCAATCCACTGAGCTACCCAGCTGCCCCCCAAAACACTTTTCAAAGAAAACAAAAGATAAGATGGTCATTAGTGTGTGTGTGTGTGTGTTTTAATAATGAGAAATGAAGGAAGACTGGAAAGAAACACGAGCTAACAGGACAGCTTTGAAAGCCACAGGTTGAACTTTTAGAAGCCGTTCCTTTCTTTCTTTTTAAAAAACCCTCATCTTTCATCTTAGAACAGATACTAAGTATGGTTCCAAGGTAGAAAAGCAGTGAG
Source organism: Gracilinanus agilis (assembly GCF_016433145.1). Lineage (NCBI taxonomy): Eukaryota > Metazoa > Chordata > Mammalia > Didelphimorphia > Didelphidae > Gracilinanus > Gracilinanus agilis. The sequence goes on along the minus strand of NC_058133.1, from coordinate 492,956,094 downwards.
GGCTAGACAGTTGGGGTTAAGTGACTTGCCCAGGGTCACAAAGTAAGGAAGAATGTGAGATAAAATTTGAACCCAGGACCTCCTGTCTCCAGACCTGACTCTGTATCTGCTGAGCCACCTGGATCCCCCAGTCACTTCTTATAAAAAGTAGCTTATTATCAGACAAAAGAAAGCTAAATGTAATTATAGTCCACAGAGTCTTCATGCACAAGACCTTTACTATTCTATTTTTATAGCAAGAGCCATTTTATTTGGGGTTTGTTCATTTTAGAATGTGTATATTTAAAAAGAATGTAAACTTCCTAAAGGGTAGGAAGAATCTCTTTAAAAAAATATTTCGATTACTAGCACTTAGCACAGTACCCGATCCATAGAATGCACTTCTTACGCTTTTTCATTCATTTCATTCATTCCTCCATCTACTCAACCATCCATCCATTCATCCAATAATATTTCCCTTATCTTGGTAGTGAGGTGAAGTATGGGAGTGGCATTTTACTTCCACTATTACCCAGTTTTGCTTAACTATTTTTCTTTGTTAAACAGGCAGGTCAAGGGGCAGCTAGATAAAGAGTGCCAGGCTTGGAATCTGGGGGACCCGAGTTCAAATACTTCCTAGCTGTGTGACCCTGGACAAGTCACTTAACACCAATTACCCAGTCCTTACTCCTTAGAAATAATACTAAGACAGAAAGTAAGGATTTCAAATAATAAAAGATAAAAATAAAAATAAAAAGGCGAGTCGAATGGTGAGAAATAGGGTGGTGTCTCAGGAAACAAGGCAATACCAGTTTAGAGCTGGTGGGTACCTCCCTCTAACATGACTGCCTCATGCTACAGAAATATAAAAATAAATGATATCAATAAAACATATGCATAGATGTGTGGAACATGTGCACACGTGATTGTGGAAATAAAGAAAAATTAGGGAAAATCTGATTAGAAATGGGTCTAGAATTCACGTGAAAGGTCACTGAGAAGGCTAGCAGTGGTTAGGAACATCTGGGGTTCTGGTCCCCCCCCCTAAGGTACAGACTGCCTGGGAGAGACACCGGACAAGGGAGTCATGGAACTAGCTGCTACTTAAGACCATACATTGCAAAGAAAGTGCCAACCTGCACTGGTAGAGGGAGCTTCCTCCTCTGAGAGTTCCAGATATTAATGTAATCAATAATCCCGACCAAGTTAAGTTCATAATCTGAAGTTACAATCTGAAAGAAGGCAATAGCGTAAAGGTTGTACAGATATTACTGATCTTGAGGTTCTGGGGCTTGTCCTGTGCCCCTTGGGCTGCCTGGAAATTTGGGGACATTTATGTCACAGGAGTGGCGAGTTGTAGGGAAGAAAGGCTGGGGATGGAACAGTCAAGAGTGGAGGCTCCTTCCAACATTTAAGAAAAAAATCTTTATCTTCTATCTTAGAATCAGTACTATGTGTTGATTCCAAGAGAGAAGAGAAGTGAGTAATTGGAATAAAGCGACTCAACCAGGGACACACAGCTAGGAAGTTTTGGAGGTTAGATTTGAACCCAAGCCCTCTCATCTCCAAGCATAGCTTTCAATCCACTGAGCCACATAGTCGCCCCTTCCAACATTTATCAGCTTTTTCCGTCTTCACTAGCTTGGATATAAATGAGTAAACAAACTAATACATAAATAGATGGATGAATGGATAAATAAATGTCGATGACAGCTAACAATTACACAGCACTTTAAGGATTGTAAAGTGTTTTACAAATATCTTACTTCAGGTATTATTTATTCTCCCCCATTTTACAGATGAGGAAACTGGGTTGGAGAGCATTGAAGCGCCAAATGCCCTGTGTAATTAAAACTCACAAATGGAATGATTGCTGGGTTACCTGAGCACTGACAGCATTTGGGGGAAAAAAAATAGATGGAAACATCCAGAGGGTAGGGAATACTCTTTACTTTAAGCCCCTGCTCTGTGAGAGGCTGGGCACACATAGACTGGTACATGAGCTCTATCCTTAAGCGATTCTTCCCAATGAAAGACGTTTATCCCTTACCGGATAGCCCTCTGTCTTCTTCTGACACCATTTCAGCAATGCATTCCGCTTAGAGCCGCCATATTCCCGGGCCAAGGCAGCCAGTGGATCCTTCCTTTCCACACTAAGGTTAGAGAAAACATGGAGGAGTCAAAATGTTTCTTAGCACCATCAATGACATTCTTGCTAAGGAGCACCTGAAGAATAAGCCTAGGCTTGTTCATATCAACAGAGCTAGCCCAGATCAACAGACGTCTTTCAAAGGGCTAATTAATGGGAACAAAGAGATAAATTAATACTGCTTATTGGATACCAGTCCTGTGGGTATATCCAACGGTTGGGTTAGGTTTTTTTTTTTTTTTTAGTTTCTTTTTTTAAAACCAAACAATTTCAGTGATACTTGAGAATTTCAAAGAATAGAGTGATTAGGTATAAAATATTTACAAAACCCTCCTCCTCTCCTTCTTGGTTCTCTACTAATTACCAATATTGATACTAGATTTCATCCCACCTTACCTTGTTCAAATAAGAGTGTATAGAATCATCCAATGTCTCCTACCCAGAATATGTCAAACTCAAAATTCTATTCTTGCTAAATGATAACTCTTATTTACAGGTCTGTGAAGCTCTGTGTGTATACACATACACACATATAATCCCCACTTGGTAATTTAAATATATAATTACAGATTTTATGAATATTATCCCCATTTGATAATTTAAAAAACATAACTAACAAGTTGATGTATATTATTCTTACTTGATAAATTTTAAAAATATAATTACAAATTTTCTTAATATTGTGCTTTACAGAAAGCAAAAGCATGTTAGGATGGAAGCATTTTAGTGCAATAACTCAAATACACACACAACAACAATGACAAAGGGAAGGATGTTAGGAATCAGATGTGTACTAGTGGCCATGCCAGAGTCAGGGCAGAAAGAACGCAGGGGGAATGTAGTTTGTGAAACCTTCAGTATCTGTATGCAAGGGATTTAACTGAAATTGTAATATCATCTGGGTTTCCAGAGGAAGCAATCTCCAAACAGGGCAGTGGGGATGTGGAAGGGAGGTGTATGAGCCAGGACTGGCATTTTTAATTGGCTTCAGTGAATTTTCCTCTGGATCTCTGCAGGCTCACATTTCTTAGCAGGAGGCTATGGAGTGCAGCATTTTAAGAACCCTGGATAGTGAGTCAAAGGACTTGGCTTCCCATCCCAGCTCTGCCCCCAACTACCTAAAGGACCTTGGGGTTTCTCATCTATAAAATGAAGGAATGCAATTAGATGACCTCTAAGGTGCCCTTGGCTTTAAATAGTTGATCTGTGACCTCTTAAAATTTAATCATCCTCCTATAGTACAACCTTTAGTCTCCTTTACCAGAATATTATTTCCTTGAGGGCAATTTCTTCACAGTTTTGTTTGAATCTATCTCTGGCCACTCTGGTCACAATTCTCCCTTCTTGCCCTCTGTGATTTAGCCAAACTGGCCTTTTCTCTTTCTTGCATGTCCCAACTCTCATCTCTATGCCTTTGTAGTGGTTCACCTCCACTTGTCCCCTGGAAAACATTTTATTCCTCTCTCTCTTCGATACATAATTTATAATTCAAGTACCACATACTGCATGAAGGTTTTCCTAATCCCCCTCTCCAATTATCTTGCATTTAACTACTTTGTATTTATTCTGAATAGACTTAGTGTTATGTATCCTTATCTCCTCCAGTATATCCCTGGTACCTGACACATAGTAGGTTCTTTATAAATGCTTGTTGATGTGCATCTCCCCAAGGGCTTTGCACATTGGGGATTTAATAACTGCTTGATGAATGGACAAATGACAGAATGAATGACTTGGGATAGGACATATCTCAAAACCAAATTACACTTGCTTTACTTTCTCAGGCATTATATAATTTGACTAGAAAACAATACAGTAATATATTGTTCTTCTAATATTTCTTCCAATTCTAATATTCTGTTCTTATGTTCATTATTAGGTCCTGCCTAGGACACTTTCATTTGTGCTCACTTTTAGAAAGGGAATATGACTTCCTGTGCCTGAAACTTGTTTTAAATCTCTAAACCTCCTGGACTAAGCACGGTGGGGCAGTGGGTAGAGTGTTAAGACTTGGTGTTAAGAAGAGTTGAGTTTGAATCCCATCTCTAATACTAACTGTGGGACTCTGGGAAATTAGTTTTCCTCCGAGCCTCAATTTTCTCATCTGTGAAATAAGGGGGGTAAAATTTGGTGACCTCTAAGTTCTGTTCAGTTCTAAATCTATAAACCTACTGGATATAAATAGAAAAACTATGGGTGGTGGGGTGGTGGCAGGTAGTTAGAATAATGAATAACCAGGCGAGGAGCCAAGAGGATTTGGGCTCTGTGTTATCCTTGGGGTGTCACTTAACCCTAATTGCCTAGTTCTTTGTATCAATTAAAAGACAGAAGGATTTCAAACTAAAAAAAAACAACTATGGAAAAACTGGAGCTTTACACTCAATCTCTGAAAGATGTTGAACAAATAATTTCCCCTCCCTTTGTTTTCTCATGTGCAAAGTGAGGGAGGCTGGACTAAATCTATGATCTATTTGAATCCCCCCAACTCATCTCCCCAGGTCCCCAGGTCCCTTCCCTATCCTTCCTGAATGTTCTTTATGGGCCAGCACCGGACAAAGTACTGAAGGTGACTGTAGACCATCCCTGGACTCTAGGTTGGGACTCGGGATGAGCACTCATCAAACGATTAAGCAATTATACAAAACAGTCCATCATTCAGGGCCCTTAGGGGTTCAGAAAAAGGGAGGTCACAGTGGGCTGGAAGAGGTCCACCTAGAAGAAGTGGGGCTTGGAGTTGGATGGACCTTCAGATGGATGGTGGGAAGGGGAAGGATGTTTGAAATCTGAGTGGTAGCCTGGAGTCAAGAACACACCAGAGGGGAGGCTGACCTCACCAGAACTAAGCATTCTTGCTGAGAAGTTGGGGGTGACAGGCTGAGGAAATTTCCACGGAGCAATGGATGGAGCAAGTGGGGAGGGGAAGTATGGACAGCAATAAAGCCTCTGCTGACGTTGGACACTGGGAATTTCCAGTGGGACAGGCTGACAGCCATGCTGTATCTTTCTCCATCGGCACTTGGAAGGGAGAGCAGGAGCCAATGGGTCAGGGCATCCCTTCGACCACTAAAAGAGGAACTACACTTGTCCCCAGAGAACAGAATTAGGAAAAATGGGGGCAAGTCAGAGGGAGGCAGATGTTGGCTCTTAACCTTGTGACATGGGCTCCTTTGGTAGCCTGGGAAAGCCTTTGAATCCTTTCTCAAAAGGATGTTTTTAATTGCAAAAAATAAAATATAATACATAGGATAACAAAGGAAACCAATTACATGGAAATAGCTATCAAGATGGAGGCACTGTAGTGTACAGAGCATCCAGGCCTTGGAGTCAGGAAGACCTGAGCTCAAATCTACTGGCTGTGTGACCCTGAGCAAGTCACTTAACTCTGTTGGCCTCAGTTCCCTCATTTGTCAAATAAGATGGAGAAGGAAATGACAAATCATTCCAGTATATTTGACAGGGAATCTCCAAATGGCGTCATAAAGAGCCAGACATGACCCAAACAACTCTATACCTATCCATTTATCTATCTATCTATCTATCTATCTATCTATCTATCTATCTATCTATCCATCTATCCATCTATCCATCTATCCCTCTATCCCTCTATCCATCCATCCATCTCTATCCCTCTCCCTCTCCCTCTCCCTCCCTTCCTCTCTCCCTCCCCCTCTCTCTCTCTCCCTTTCTCTCTCTCTCTCTCTCCCT
>NC_058133.1:492885873-492949905 GCF_016433145.1 Gracilinanus agilis | reverse complement strand
CTCTCTCTCTCCCCCTCTCCCTCTCTCTCCCTCCCCCCCTCTCTTCCCCTCCCCCTCCCCCTCCCAGGTTAAGAACCCCTGTTCTAATGGTCTGAGCTCTCCCAACATAGAATGAGATGTCTTCAGAGGTGGAAAATGTTCTCTTTTGGTGGAGAACTTTAAGCAAGGGCTGGGTCACCATTTTTAAGGGGGTTTTGAGAAGTTTTGAGAAGGGAATTCTTGGTTCAAGCAAGGATTGGACCAGAAGGTGACTTCTGAAATCCCTCCCAAGTCTGTGTTTCTTTAGTCTTGAAGCATGGATGGACAATGCCAATGAACAACATGGTGGAGAGTAGTCACTCCCGTTCAACAACTCTGTAGACTGAGGCACAGTGAAGTCAGTCACTCATGGTGCCCCATTGAACAGTGAAATCGACCACTCCCACTCCAAGGCGCTATCCATTAGACCACACTACCAGTCAATGTCAATCAACAACATTTATTGAACCCCTACTATGGGTAGGGAACTAGATGCTATGAGAAGTAGAACAGAAGACAGAGCCCTGCCCTCAAGAAGTTCACAATCTAATTAGAGGGGGAGTTTGGAGGGGACATACACGTGTGAAAATACATGAGCATGCAGACAACATAAACATGAACAAAATGGGAAAAAAAATACAAGACAATTTAGATAAGACACAACAAAATAGCAATTGTGAGAATGGCAAGGTTTCCTGGGAAAACAGATAGTCGAGCTGGCCACCTGGCTACCCAGGAGGTGAAAAAAGGCTCTGCCCGTCTCCACTGGAATTGGAAAGGGAAGGATTTAAGTACAACCAAAAGGAGTGGCAAGGAGAATTCAGTGAGGCACCAGCCAGGCTGTTAGACCAGGGCAAGCAAAGGCAGACACAGATCAGTACAGGAGACAGATCATATTTGCTGGGGCCACACAGGACAGCCATTATGTCAGTTAAATGAGTGGAAGATGGAATTTCGGGAGCCACAAGGGATCTCTGAACCCACTGGGGTCAAGGCAGTGACCAATGAGGAGGGATGGGGAATCGTACCTCCCGGCACTCAGCATTCTGGGAAACGGGAGGAAGTATCTATTGCCAGATTAGGTCACTGTATCGATTTGGTTTTGCTTGATGGTACTTTATTGTTAGGAGGGAAGGTTCTATTGATGGTGGAACTGGGAGTCCAGAAGTTAAAAAAAAAAAACAGAAAATGTTTACTTTTAAAACGACTCGAGGAACAGTGGTTTTGGGTGGCGGGGAAGTTGTCATCCTCCCAAGCACCTTGGGTCAACTCTCAAAGATGCTGGAGGACAAGTTCTAATTCAAGACTAGACGGGGAAGGCACTGTGAAAGGTGGGTGTGCATGTGTGTGTGTGAGAGAGAGAGAGAGAAAGAGAGAGAGAAAGAGAGAGAAAGTACCCAAGTACATGGCGTGCCATGCTGTGGAAGCCAGTAGGGTTTAGTTGGAGGGGAAGCACAGGACCTCTTAGAAATGAAGCTAATGATTGGGTTGGACGAGAAGGAACAAAAGTGCAGAGAGCTCCAAAGGCTAAGCTGAGCACTTGGGATTGGAACCCAGTAGAGTCAAGGCCGACTCTTGAAAGCAGAATAAGGTGCTGGCAGAGCACCCAAACCCTTCTGTGGGCAATAGAACGAGGAGAGATCTGAGGGGCAGCCCATGGATTTAGAGTAGGAAGGGACCTTAGAGGTCATTTAATCCAAACCCCATCATGTCAGAGGCCCAAAGGCTACTTCTTTTGAGGGGTGTTTCCTGACCCCCCACCCCCATCAGTGCGTATTTCTTTTGTATGTCTGTCCCGTATTTGATTATCTGTGAACAGGTTGTAATGCCCCAATAGAATCAGTCAGGAAGCATTTATGGAGGGCCTCCAATGTGCTAGGTTCTGTGGATAAAGGCAAAAAATGAAATAAGCTCTACTATCAAAGAATTTACATTCTAACAGAATGCTAGAATGGAATACAATTCCTGCCTCAGGGCTTGTATCCTTAGCACCTAGCAAAGCACCCCGTGCACAGTAGGTGCTCACTCCAGCACTAGCAAAGTACTTAGCATACAGCAGGTGCTCATCCCACCACTTAGCAAGGTGTCTGGCACACACAGCAGGTGCTCACCTTAACACCTAGCAAAGCACCCAGCACACAGTAGGTGCTCACTTCAGCACTAGCAAAATACCTAGCACACAGTAGGTACTTATCCCAGCCCCTAGCAAGATGCCTGGCACACAGTCAGTGCTTACCCTAGCACTAGCAAGATGCCTGGCACACAGTTGGTGCTTACCCTAGCACACAGTAGGTGCTTATCCCATCCCCTAGCAAGATGCCTAGCACAGTCAGTGCCTACCCTGGCCCTAGTAAGGTAGCCTGACACACATTAGGTGTTTACCCTAGCACTAGCAAAGTGCCTGACACACAGTTGGTGCTTACCCTAGCACTAGCAAGGCACCTGGCACACAGTAGGTGTTTACCCTAGCACTAGCAAGGTACCCAGCACACAGTTGGTGCTTACCCTAGCACTAGCAAGGCACTTGGCACACAGTAGGTGCTTATCCCAGCCCCTAGCAAGATGCCTGGCACACAGTCGGTGCTTACCCTAGCACTAGCAAGGCATCTAATACACAATGGGTGCTCACCCTAACACAAGCAAGGCTTCCATGAGACAAAAGGTGCTCACCCTAATACGAGCAAGGCATATAATTCATAAAAGGTGCTCACCCTAATACGAGCAAGGCATCTAATACACAAAAAGGTGCTCACCCTAATACGAGGCAAAGCTTATAACTTATAAAAGGTGCTCACCCTAATGTGAGCAAGGCTTATAACTCGTAAAAGGTGCTCACCATAATATCAGCAAAGCTTATAATGTATAAAAGGTGCTCACCCTAATACGAGCAAGGCATCTAATACACAAAAGGTGCTCACCCTAATACGAGCAAGGCATTTAACACATAAAAGGTGCTCACCCTACTGTGAGCAAGGCATGTAACACATAAAAGGGGCTCACCCTAGCACGAGCAAGGCATCTGATAGACAATAGGTGCTCACCCTAACACGAGCAAAGCATCTACTAGGCAAAAGGTGCTCACCCTAACAGGAGTAAGGCATCTACTAGGCAAAAGGTGCTCACCCTAGCACTAGCAAGGCACCTGGCACACAGTAGGTGTTTACCCTAGCACTAGCAAGGCACCCGGCAAACGGCCGGTGCTCACCCTAGCACTAGCAAAGTGCCTAACACACAGTAGGTGCTTATCCCAGCCCCTAGCAAGGCACCTGGCACACACTCACCCTAGCACCGAAAACACAGTAGATACTCCCCCTAGCACCTAGCAAGGTGCCTGGCACACAGTAGGTGCTCCCCCTAGCACCTAGCAAAGCACCTAGAACACAGGAGGTGCTCACCCTAGCAAGGTGCCTGGCACACAGTAGGTGCTCATCCTAGCACCTAGAAAAGTACCTAGAACACAGGAGGTGCTCACTCTAGCACCTAGCAAAGTGCCTAGCATACAGTAGGTGCTCACCCTAGCACCTAGCACAGTGCTTAGCATACAGTAGGTGCTTATCCCAGTACCTAGCAAGGTGCCTGGCACACCAGCGTTTACCAAATGCATGCTGATTGACTGATAAAGAGAGGATATACAGAAGGTGGTAATGGAATGCAGAAAGGAAGAGGAAGGATGGATTATGCAATAAACAGGATAAGAGAATGGGGGTCTGGAAGGTGCTTTGAAGGGGAAGGAACCAAATCACTCTGTGGCTATAGCCAGGAAAAGAGACACGGAGGTAAATGGAAATCAGAGAGAGAGAGAAATGAATGAGCCCCGTTTTTGAAATGTTAAAATTTAACTACTTAGTGGAATGGCCAAAAGCATCATTTTAGAGGGAGGCTAAAGGCTGGGTGAGGATAAAGACTGGAGGTCCAGACTGGGGAATCAGGAGCTCAGAGGTAGTTAACGGGAGCTGGGGAAACAGAAATATCAGCATAAAAAGAGAAAAGAGCTCTGAATGAAAGAAAAGAATGGTCTGAAAAATCAAGGGTTCCTTCAGGATGGGTTCATTCATTCATTCTATATCTACCTGGACCACTGATCTGTAACACACAACCTCTTATCTCCTCCCTCCAGGACTTTGCCCAGGCTTTGCCACATACCTGGAAGGCTCTCCTTCCTCACTTGTATTTCTGAGGATCTCTGCCCTTCCTTCGAGACTCAGTTCCAACTCTCCTTTCTTCAGGAGGCTCATAGATTTAAAGCTAGAATGGGACCTTAGAGGTCATAGGGGATGGCAGGTTTAGGGCTAGAAGGGGCCTTGGATGTCATAGGAGGCAGCTAGGTGGTACAGTAGATGGTGCCCTCCTGGAGGGTTTTCCTTACCATTTACTGGGCATTTATTTTGAACATGCAACTATGAATGTACATGCTAAATCTCCCCATTAGAATGTAAGCCCTTGGAGGGCAGGAACCATTCTGGGTTTTTGTTTTTCTTGCTTGGCACATAGTAAGAGCTTAATAAGTGCTTCTGGACTGACTGGATGATTGCCTTGTATATAGCAGCACATTGGCTGAATTAAACGGAATTAAGTCATTCTTTCAATACATATTTATTTATTTAGTAGCTACGAAGAGATACCAGGAGACCACCACATCATGGAAGCCGTGGGAAGAGAGAGTTTCAAGAAGGGGCCGTGGGAGGCAACAGCAGAAAGCAGAGCAGAAAGCGGAGCACAAAGACCAAGAAGGATGACACGTGGGAAGAGAGACCATCGAGTCTGGCCAAGAATGGGTTACTCTGGAGAAAGGAATGGAGGGAACAGAAGGCAGGCCACAGCGGCCAGAGGAATGAGTGCTGAGGGAATGGAGTCTGAAGGGCACGCTTTCCACTGATGGGTGAGCAGGGTGTCCATGCCGGAGAGTGCAGAGCTGGCAGCAGGGAGGAAGAGAAGAGGAGGAAAAGGAGGAAGAGGAGAGAGCAAGCAAGCGTGTATGTGGCTAGTTCCTTCGTGGGACTGGGATGCCCAAACTCAATGCTTCCCCTTCTCCATTCTTGAAGAAGCTCTTCCCAGCTGAGAACCGGCTGCCCTCTCTTTTTGTTTTGGAAGGGGACAGTGTGGCCCAAAGCCCCAAATCTTCTGGTATCGACATTAGAGAGCGTAGCTAAACATATGGCTGCACCCCGGATGCCGTGAGAACAGTGAAGGGTTACATCGGGCACGGTTAAATTGGAAAGGGTATCGGAAGAGGCTGGGCAGCAAGGTCTGAGAACAGTGACCATGTTTCTCACATCGGAAGTTAATGCCAAATGCTTTTTCGACTTTCTCATCATTTACAGCTTGGTACCTGAGTTTGCTCTGTGGTTTCAAGCCCCCTGGGCTAGGGGTCAGCAGCCTGGCATGACTGAAGCCCAGTGAAGGGGGTCTGCTCAGGGACTCGAGCGAGGGGCTCTTACGGAGGTAGTGGTCGGGCTTCAGGTCCTCATTTCTTCCCTTTAGGATGTCTGTGTGAACAACAACAACAACAACAACAGAAAATCACCCATTTGGGATCCGGAGGGATAGGTGAGGTCATCACTTTTCCTGCCCCAATGCAAGTCTTGAGCCAGCACAGAAACACGGGGTCTGACTGGCATCTGAGCATACATTCATTTGGTCATTCTACCCCATATCAAGACAGACTAGGAAACAAATCTTTTCTGGAAGAAGTCACATCAGAGAAATAAAGGTTGGTCACTGATGAGGATTGCTTTGAGGAGGAACGTTGGGAGAATAAAAAAGTCTAGTAAAGTCCCTGCCAGTTAGTAGTGGAGGAAGATGCGATTTATGAAGATGAAACACAAAAAATTAGGGGAAAAGTGAGAAATGAGACCCTGGTCTCCCACTAATTGATTGACGCAAAGGAGCATGGTCTTCTTCGCCTGTGGCAAAACCACCTCACTACTTCTGGTATCTGCTCCGAGGCTCATAGGTTGAGAGCTAGAAGGGGACCTTAGGGGGTCATATGAGAGGTTTAGGGCTAGGAGCTAGGTGGTACAATAGACAGGGCTGGATTTGGGAGTTAGGAAGACTTGTGTTCAAATCTGGTCTCTGACACTACTTCTAGTAGACTCTGGGCAAGTCACTTAGCCTCTGCCTCAGTTTCCTTATCTAAAAAAATGGGAATATTATTAGCATCTAGAGGCAGCTACTATAGGCCTGGAGTTGGAAAGACTTATCTTCCCGAGGTCAAATAGGGTCTCAGACACTTTCTAGCTATGTGATCCTGATCAAGTCATTTAACTTTGCCTCAAGTTTTCTCATCTGTAAAATGGGCTGGTGAAAGATGTAGCAAACCATTCCAGTATCTCTGACAAGAAAACTCCAAATGGGGTCATGAAGAGTTGGACATGACTGAGCAACTCAACAACAAACATTACCATCTACCTAACAAGGGTACAACGAGGATCAAATGGAGATAATGTAAATCACTCTGTAATCCCTAGAGATAACTATGATTTATTATTAAGAAAATAATGTTGGAAAAATATATCAATAATTATATTGATATTTTAATATTTACCATTTTGTTAGTGATATTATAATAAATATTTATCATTATTATTTATTATCATTCTGTTACAGGATCATAGATTTAGGGTCCAAAGGGAACTCGGAGGTCATCTAATCTAACTCCCTTTATGTTATAAATAGTGAATCTATGGCCCAACCAATGAAATGATTTGACCGAGACCACTGATGGGCAACATTTTGAGTTTGGTGCATCACTTCAAGAAAAAAAAAGTTTAAATAATGTATAATTGTAATATATAACTGTAATTTAATAAACCAAAATAAGTAAATTAATACAGTCATCTATAGTGCACAGAGTGTCTACACTACAGCAAATGTTTCATCCTCAGCATGCGGCCCCGTACTTCTCTGTATGTGGCCGCGTGTCATCAAAAATGGCTACGCATGTCAGTGCGTGTCACTGGTTTGCCATCATCGACCTAGACCATAGCGTAAATGACAGAGCTGGGATTTGAACCTAAGATCGACTTCAAATTTAGGGGTATTTTCACTGCTCTACATGCCCTATGATCAGAGAGAAGAAATTTCTTAAAAGAATTATGACATTTCCAAGCTAGATGGGGCCCAAGAGATGACTTAGTTCAAACCCCTGAATTTTACAAAGAACAACTGAGTTCCGGAGAGGGACAATGACGTCCTTCAGTGCCCCTGAACTAGTTGGCGGCAGGGCAAGAATTAGAATCTAATCCTCACTCCCAGCCAGGCCCATCAGTCCACCCTGTTTCTCTTGGGCACCTGAAAGCAAGGCCACTCCCGGGAACCACTTCCAGAAAAGAATGTAATGGAATGTGCTTTGCAACCATTATTTTGGCATAACGAAACCAAGCTAACCAGCTCATAGAGAGCAGAGACAAAGAGGGGGTTCACAAAGAATCATGTGGCAGCTCCAGAATGCCAAGACCCTAATGCTCTTGACCCAAGGGTCAACCCAGATAACCAAAAAACAAGCATCCTTCACTGGCCAGCCCTTGTCAGTAGAGTAAACAGAGCTCTATGGATACAGAGGGGTCTGGGAGGGAGGAAAAGGAAACATCATAGCTTGTTTACTCCATGGCAATGGCCCCCTTGTGGCCTCCATCCATCCCCGTGTTCATCTCAGCAATTAAGATAATGGCTCCCCTACACGACAGACCATCTATCAAACCAGTGAGGTCATCATATTCCTCGTGTGAAGAAGAAATGAAAAATGAAACCTGAGAAAAAAGAAAGTTGAAGGGCACCCGAGATCCTCATTGTTCAGGGACGCTCCAACCATTTGGGATTTCACTGGCAGGGGCTTTCCCAACAGGGATGCAGTTTCTAACCACCAACCTCTTCACATCTTTCAAGGGGACCTTTGAAAGCTGCTGAGGTCTCCCTGATCCGTACTTCCATTATTCACCAGTGGGCAGAGCTGTCCCTTCCACCATCAGAGACAGCAATATTTTGTAGGCGGTCTTGGAGCGACGCTGGGGCTCAAAAACTCATCACCCTGTGTCCAACCTGGTGGCGAACCTCTCCTTGAACAGCACACGGTATGGGTGGTCAATGGACTTTTCCTACTTGGCTCGTGCCCCACTGGCATGGCCTTTACAAATTCTGGGTCATCACAGTGAAGAGGCACTGGGGGATTTTAGTAGAGGACGAGTCATTAACAAATATTAAATTAAGAGGTCAGGGTGAAGATTCTCGTATGTTATCCTTCAACCTAACCTACAGATTCTGCCTTGCTCTTTTTGTGAAAAAGGAAAAAAAAAGTTCCAGTACATTTTCTGGGGAGAATATAAAAGAAAGGAAGTCTGGGAAATATATACGTTGCTGTCCCATAGGGGGCTGTGACCTATCTGCTGGATCCCAAACTCACTTATTCTTAGTAGCCCCCCCTGAATCCTTCTTTGCTCTCCCCACACCCCACTTTAGTTTTGCTGTTGTTTAATCATTTTTCAGTTGTGTCTGACTCTTCATGACCCTAATTGGGGTTTTCTTGGCAAAGACAAGCAAGTCAGGGTGGAAGGGATCTTAGTGGAAAGAGAGTTGGGCCTGCAGACAGGAAGACTTGAATTCAAATCCTGCTTCAGACACTCGGTATCTTTGCGATTCTGGGAAAATCATTTAACCTCTGCCTGTGTTTTTCTTGACCTCTCTTAAAATGGAGATAAATAACAATCTTCCTCTCAGGACTGTTGCAAAAATCAAATGAGATAATATTTGTACAGAGCTTAGCACAGTGCCTGGTGCTTAATAAATGCCTTTTCTCTTAAGTGTACACCTTTGGGCAAGTCACTGAAATTTGTTTTCCTCCTTTGTGAAAGAAAGCGGGTGGGGGGGAAGGAGAAGGGAGGTGAGCTGGGGGGGGGTGGTCTTTCAGGCTTCCTTCTAATCTATGACTCTATCACCTTGGGGGAGTCAGTCTCCTTATCTACAAAATCAGAGGGCTGTGCCTGATGGCTTCAGATGACTCTAAGTTGCAGACGGGCTTCACTCTTCATTGGGAAAAGAATCAGACAGAATCCTAGATCTCGGGCAGAATAAAGTGTTGCGTTACCCCCTCCCTGAACCTCTGCCTCCAATGCATTATCATGATGCAGGTCTTGATCATGAAGCTCCCCTTTCCTGGGTTGAATGAAATCTTTGGCCAGGGCAACTTAAAAAGACCCACAGAGGGGCAGCAGGGTGGCTTGGTAGATGGAGAGCAAGAAGTTCAAATCTGGCCCCAGATACTTACTAGTTGAGTACGTATTAGATTAGCATCATTTAAAAAAAAAATCCTTACCTTCTGTCTTAGATCTGTCTTAGAATTACTACCGTGTATTGGTTCTAAGGCAGAAGAGTGGTAAGGGTAGGCAATGGGGATTAAGTGACTTGCCCAGGGTCACCCAGCTAGGAAGTGTCTGAGCTCAGATTTGAACTTGGGACCTCCCATCCCTAGGCCTGACTCTCAATCCACTGAGCTACTCAGCTGCCTCCTAAATTAGTATCAATTGTAAGGCAGAAGGTAAAGGTTTTTTTTTAAAAAAAGACTTAGACGGGCTTCAGTCTGCATTGAGGGAGGCCATATCCATACCAAGGAGATCACAAATCCTTCAAGTCCTAAAATAGGCCCATTCCTAATAACACCGACAATTCTCCTATTTCCAAATGAGACATTTTGTGTTGTCTCGATGGTACCCTAATTCCCCAATGGGTGGTTCCTTCTTGGTTTTAGAAGGCTGAGCTCATTCAGTGCTGAGAGATAAGGAGGTGAGAGTAAGCCGGGGACAACCCAGCTCAGAGTCTAGTTTCCAGGATGCCAATTCAAAGGAAGACTATAGAATAGAACTGGGTGGGGGAGGAGAGGCCCAGAATTGGGGAGAGAACATGAAAAAAACCAACCAAACAAAGGAGGCCTAAAATAAAAAAAGACGTATTTCTCAGAAACTATGAAAGTGATGGAAATTCAGATTCAGATCGGGCCCCCTCTTAAAATAGCTCCCCTCGTTCTCTGGAGATTCCAATCCATTTTCACATAATTCACTGGAGACCCGACTTTTAAAAAAAGAACAAAGCCAGCCCTTTCTCTCCAGCTACATTCACACTGTGAAAAGAAAGTTAGAAGGAAACTGGCCCCTCTCCACTGGCTGCAGCTTGAGGAGCTGTCGGGGCTAAGCACAGTTCGAGGTCAAAGTGACTGCAAGTAGATTTGTTCTAACACTTCCATGCAGAGAAAAGGAGGCTGCAAAATGAACGGGCAGGCAGAGTTGGTACCCAGCCACAGAGGTGTCCGGAGGCAGCCGGTGAGGAGAAGGACGACTCACCTGTGAGCGGAAGGTCTGGAAGGTCCGAGAGCTTAGTCATGCCTTTGCTGGCTGGCCTGAGGCTGCTGTAGGTTGAATGTCGCTGCAGAATGGGAGGGATACAAAGGACAGGTTAGTTGGAGAGAGAGAGCCGGCCACAGAATGCTTACAGCATCGGGAAGCCCACGACCCAGTGTAGCTTCAACCCGAGCAGGAATCCTCCCTGCGGCATCTCTTACAAGGACAGAACTGGAGTCATTGGGTGGAAGAAGCAACAGGGAAAATGTAGCTTTGATGTTGGCATGGAGTGCCTACCGTTGGGAGCTCCAACAGGGGCATGAGCCGCCCACCACAGGTCATGGGTTCCTCCTTCTCTAAGCTGACCAGTTGGCAGGGAACTTCACATCAAGACTCCTTTCTTGTATCAGCCGAACTGGCCTTCACACTCTCAAATTTTTGTAGGTTCACGGAATTGTTAGAAAGGACCTTAGATGCCCTAGAGTACATTGTGTGGATGGGGAAACTGAGGCCCACAGAGGGGAAATGACTTCACCAGGGTCTTATAGAAAAAAAAGTAGCAAAATCAGGATTAGAATCCTTGTCCTTGGATTCCAAACCCCCTACCATCTCCACTGTAACATTTTTTTTTTCTGAGTCATCTAGTCTGCGTAAAGGTCTCCCACCCCATTCACAGAGAAGTCTACTAGGATGTTTTTCTTCTCATAGCGTCTGTAATTCTGTTCCCTTCTGCCCAGTGGAACAAGTCTCATTGTTCTTCCACCTGTGTCCTTCGGACACTAGAAACTTGTCACGGTGATCCCAGCCAAGTCATCCTCTTTCTAGACTAACCACTGACCATTCGTTCAATGGATTCTCCTGCAAAGGTTCCCAGGCTTCTCACCTTTGCTTGGGGGAGAAGGACGAGTTTCTATTTCAACATTATCTCTTTTCCATCTCACCAAAAATATTCCTAGGAAAGATCCTCCACTGGGAAAATTAAGTTTGGTACTTGAAGGGACCTGGGTAGGTAAGGTCCAGATGCTCTAAACCAGGGGTTGGCAATGTATGGCTCTTTTGAGGGCCAGATATGGCTCTTTCTGCAGGAGCCATAAAGTCCATTTTTTTTCAGACACTGTAATAGGAGCGCACACTGTGAGCAGTGTATGGTTCTCACGAAATTACATTTTAAAAAATGTGGCATTTATGGCTTTCATGGCCAAAAAGGTTGCCGACCCCTGCTCTAAACTATACTCTTCCTTCAGCTATAGCTAACTATATAACCATAGCCCTGGGTTGGGGTGGGGGGTGGGGAGATGAATTTTTAGTATTTGACGACTGAGCAATAGGACGGTGCCACACTGGCTCCTCTTGAATTACTCTGAGCCTCAAGGAAAACTTAATTCTAGAGTGTCTAGCAGTCTGTCTGTTCTTTTCTTTCCTCCTTTAATAAATTTATCTGCTTATAGAGTTTCAGTTGGTCCTGAAGGCAGGTATCTCCTAAATGGTTTATCATATATTATTCTGCATTAATCTGTGTATAGTTATAGAATGGTTAGTTCTAAGTTGTTAGGCAGCCAGAGGAAAAGTGAGATGGGCCTGGAGTCAATAAGACCTGAGTTCAAATCCAGCCAGAGGTATTTACTCCCTATGTGACCCTGGGCAAGTGACCTCTCTTACGTTTGCTCACTTGTAAAATGGGCATAAAAATAGCACCTACTTCACAAAGTCATTCTGAGGGTAAAATGAAAAGATGCTTATGAATTACTGTTGTTTTTATTACCCCTCTGAACCAGAAAAATGGACTCGTTTCATAGGAGCCTAGATTCAAATTCATTTTCTTCCATCCCTTCATTTTACAGTAGAGAAAGAGGGAAATGAAGCGAGTTCCGTGCAGATTCAAGGAAGTGGTTGTGAGGGATCTTTGCCATCCATGTATCTGACTCGTGTACTACCTCGGCTCTCTCAGCTCTTCCCACAAAGCTCTATATTTTTGTGGAAGAGTTTGCCTGTGGCTATGAGGGAGAATACTTTGTTTCTGACTGTTCTTGTTATAGCAACTTAGTAAAGACCTTTGCTATAAGTTAATTCTGTCTCCTGGCTGATTGTTAATGGGAAGTA
The DNA here is from genome assembly GCF_016433145.1 of Gracilinanus agilis. Taxonomy (NCBI): domain Eukaryota; kingdom Metazoa; phylum Chordata; class Mammalia; order Didelphimorphia; family Didelphidae; genus Gracilinanus; species Gracilinanus agilis. The sequence continues at coordinate 492,937,462 of NC_058133.1, read as the reverse complement.
CACTGGTAGGGATTCGTGAGCTACATTGTTAGAAAACAGGGCTTTCCTAGAATCAGAGGCAGCACCAATCCCAGATGGGGCAGTAGATACCCAACGGACTTCATTGAATCATTAACAAAAATGTTGAGTGAGATCCTGGGCAAGTCACTTGAGCCTCATTGCCTAGACCCTAGACACTCTTCTGTGTTGAAACAGTATTGATTCTAGATAGAAGGTGAGGGTTTTTAAAAAATGTTTTGAGTGTTAGTTAAATTATAGGCATCGTGGGGCTAAAACAACAGTTGCTCTTCCATAGAGTTGATGTTCTAATAGGGGAATGGGGGACAAGATGTATAAAAATAACTAACATAATGCAAAATATGATGAATCCCATAAGAGAGGCAATAATAGGGACTCAGGGAAGGAAGAGAACACTTTGGTTGGGGGTCAGGTCAGGGAAGTCCTTATGAAAGAGAAGACATTCAAACTGGACCATGGAGTTTTGCCAGGGGCACCATCTTGAATCTTTTGAGGTTGTCTGACACTAAGGATACTAATCTATGTCCTACAGATCATTGCCCTTTGCTCTTGGATTGAGAGATGGGAGGGACCTTGGAGTTTATCCAGTCTAACTTCATCCATTTTTGCAAATGGGGAAACTAAGGCTCAGAGAGAATAAGAAATTTGCTCAAGTCATCTGAAAGACTGCACTCTGTTGCTTCTAAGATCTCTTATGTCTCTTAATGTTCCTTCAATTCTAAATTACAGAATAGTTGCCTAATTGCATTTGACACAGGAAGTTTCTTCCCTGTTTGGAATATCCAAAGAGCTTTGGGTTTGGAGACAGAGGACCTGGGTTTGAATCCAGATTATGTCCATTTGGACCCGAGTTACCTTGGAAATATAACCTAGCATAGGGGCTGGAGAGGTGGGCTTGGAGTCAGGGTTGGAGGCGGTTGGAGTGGATGGCCTCTATGGTGCCTTCCAGGTTTTGATCTATGATCTTTGACATCTTTCTCCTCTCTGGGCCTCAGTTTTCTCATCTGAAAAATGGGAGGTTTAGACTAGATAACTATTAAAGGACCCTTTCTAGGTCTAAAAATGAAATCACAACTAAAAACGAAGTAAGGAAAGAAAGAAAGGAAGGAAGGAAAGAAGGGAAGGAAAGAGGGAAGGAAAGAAAGAAAAAGATAAAATGAGGCTGAGTTACTGAAGTCCAGTTGCCTTAGTACTCTAGTATAAATGAGTTTCAAAGCATGATTATTTGATTGACAAAAGTAAATGAGAATATCAGATTTAAAAAAAAGAAACTAAAACTAAATAGAGAACGAGGGGGACAGGACACAGAACCCCTAAAAAGAAAGGAGGCAGTTTTGAGGGATAAGAGAGAGAAAGAAGAAAGGGAAAATTGTAGAAGATTCTGTACTTTTCTAGTTTGCCCCACACTGGCCTGTTTATCTTCCACTGGGCCAGAACAAACAGAAAATGAGCACTTCGGGGTTTTGTTTTTTCATGCAGCTGCAAATGCAATCAGTTTGGCTGCTCAAGATGAATGAAATTTTTTTAAAAAAAATGTTATTTTTTTAAACCATGCTGACTCCATATAAAGGAATCTCATTTCCAAGGAATTTGTTAAGTAAGCGATGGACGTATTCTCCAGAAACATGTCCTAGGATGCAAACACTTCCCCTAAGGGGTCTGCAGGGTAGCAGAAGTTTATTTTTTTTGAGGAGAATTTAGGTCCCTTTTTTTCATAAGGAAAAAGAAGGCAAACTAGCCAGATCACAAAGAGGTGATGCCATTTCTGGAAATATGGGGGAAAAAAATCAATGATTTCTAAAGGATGGAAAAGGGAACAGCTGCCATGCCCCAAAGCCCTTAGCAGGAAGCTAGGTGGTACATTGGGTTGAGAGTCAGGAAGACCTGAGTTCAAATCCTGATTCAGACTAGCAGTATGGCCCTGGGCAAGTTATTTACCCTATATTTGCCTCAGTTTCCCTATATTTGCCTCAGTTTTCTCATATGTAAAATGGGGATAATTATAGCCAGGACATGAGAATACAATGAGATGTAATTATTTTGTCGAGTCATGTATTATTCCCCCATATGGGATTTTCTTGACAAAGACCCTGGAGTGGTTTGCCATTTCCTTCTCTAGTTCATTTGACAGATGAGGAAACTGAGGCCAGCAGGCTGAAGTAACTTGCTCAGGATCACACAGGTATGATTTGAATTCAGGAAGACAAATCTTCCTGGCCCAGGCCTGGCACTCTATCCACTGCACCACCTTGTTGCCCCAATACATGTAATACCTTTTGTAAACCTTAAAGTTCTCTATATATGCTAATGCGAGGAGGAATCTTTCCCAAGACATTATTTGATAACTCAGTCAATATGAATTTATTAAGGGCCTGCTCTGTGCTAAGCACTGGACAGATCCTGATCTCAAGGAGCTCACAATCTGATGGGGGAATATATATATATATATATGTATATATATATATATATATGTATACACACATACACACACACAGCACAAGTTTTAGACAGGATGTTAGAAATAATCAAAGGGCAAAGGCCCCAGAATTCAGGGGATTGGGAAAGGCTTCCTGCAGAAGGGGCGATTTTAGCTAAGAACTGAAGGAAACCAGGGAAGCCAGGAGGATGAGATAAAGAAGGAAAGATAAGGAGAGAAAATGCCTGGTGTGTTGTATGGGAGGAGCAAAAGGACGACCACTGGACTGAAGACTATATGGGGAACTTTAAGGTGTAAAAGGGCTGGAAAAGTAGCAAGAAACCAGGTTACGGAGGGCTTTGAAAGCCAAACACAGACTTTTCTTTTTTTTTTTTTATTTTTAAAAAAAAATTTTAAACCCTTAACTTCTGTGCATTGGCTCCTAGGTGGAAGAGTGGTAAGGGTGGGCAATGGGGGTCAAGTGACTTGCCCAGGGTCACACAGCTGGGAAGTGTCTGAGGCCGGATTTGAACCTAGGACCGAAATCGTCTCTAGGCCTGGCTCTCAATCCACTGAGCCACCCAGCTGCCCCCCACAGACTCTTTTCTATTTGATCCTGGACCAAGTAATAGGGACCCCCTGAAGCTTATTGGGGGCACTGGGGGGGATGTGTGAAATGACTGGACCTACACTTTGGGGAAATCACTTTGGTAACTGAGAGATGGCTGGCTGGAGGGAGGAGAAGCTTGAGGCAGGCAGACATCTTACCATGATCCAGATGTGAGGTGATGAGGGTTTGTGCCGGGGGGGGGTGGTGGGGGAAGTGGGGGTAGGGGTGGTGGTGTCAGAGGAGAGAAGGGGGAGAATTTGAGAGATGCTGCAAAGGTAAAATGAATANAATGAACAGGACTTGGCAACAGACTGAATGTGTGTGTGTGAGAGTCAGAGGAGAGAGAGAAAGACAGACAGACAGAGACAGAGATGGAGAAAGGCAGACACAGAGTTGGAAACAGAGACAGACAAAGAGAGAGCAAGAAATAGAAAGAAAGAGAGAGAAAGAGAAAGAGAAAGAGAGACAGAAAAAAGAAAGAGAAAGAGACACAGACAGAAAAAGAGAGACAGAGAGACGGATAGAAAACAGAGACAGAGACAAAAAATAGAGGGAGAGAAATAGAGAGAAATAAAGAGAAAGACAGAAAGATTGAGAGAGAGAGAGAGGCAGACATGTAATCTCAATAATAGCAGGAAAGTTAGGAAGAAGGGCATAGAGGGCAAAGATAAGTTGAGTTTTGGACATGTTAAGTTTAAGATATCTATAGGGCATCCAATCTAAGATGTCCAATACACAGTGGGAGCTGGGAGACTAAAGATTCAAGAGAGAGGTTAGGGCTAGATAAATAGATTTGATAATCATCTGCATAAAGATAATTGAATTTACAGGAACTCTAATGAGATCACCAAGAGAAATACTATAGAGGAAAAAGGGAAGAGGGTCCAAGACAGAGTCCTATGAGATACCCTTAGCTTCCTGGTTCCTACTAATTCATCAGTTCACTTAAGAAAACTCAGCTGGGGCAGCTAAGTAGCACAGTGGATTCAGCAAAGGCCTTGTGTTGGATCTGTGTTCAAATCTGACCTCGGATGCTTCCTATCTGTGTGACCCTGTTGTTGAACCCTTGCTTGTTTTAGAATGAATACTAAGACAGAAAGCAAGAGGGTTTTTGTTTTTGTTTTTGTTTTTGTTTTGTTTTTTAAGAAAAGGAAGAAAAGTCAGCCAGATCTCTCCCTTTTTTTTATGAGATATAGAGACATTTCTTAGCTGTGTGACCCTGGGCAAGTCATTTAACCCTGTGTTTGCTCTTGGTTTCCCCATCTATAAAATGAACTGTAGAAGGAAATGGCAAACCACTCCAGTGTTTTTGCCAAGAAAACTTCCAAAGGGGTCACAAAGAATTGGATACAACTAAAAAGGACTAAATTACAACAAAAGGGATTATGGGGGAATAACAGTTACACAATTGATGTGATGGGTGTTGGCTAGTTTTGCTGCACTGTTTTTTGACCCTTCCCCCCTTTTTATTGTTCATTTCAGAGGAGACAGATTTGGGAAATAATGGTAGTGGGAAAACAAAAGATATAAATAAAGGTTTTTAAAATTAAAAAAAAAAAACACAAACAAACAACCAAAACAAGGGAAAAGTTAGACACAAAGAATTCAGGACCAGTCACATCTTTGACTTCCAATGACTTCCTCCCCATCTTCCTCTCTGAAGAATTTTCCTATTGTTAAAATAAATGTCAAAAATAACTCCCTGGTGGCCTTTCCACCTTCCACATGCCCTCACCTTCTGAACAGTGAGTCACGGCTGAACACGACTGGCTTTCAGCTGCCAAGATCCTCCCTGCACGGTCTGTAGGCTTCCTGCCAGCTCTCCGAGCTGTCTGCCCAAGGCTGATTCTGGCATGGCCTGGGCATCTGGCTATTTTCATTCTTCACCGTTTTCTTTCCTGAATCTGCACTGGGAATACCCTCGGCTATGACCCTGAAATGCCTCCCGAGGGTGGAAGTGGGGGTGCCGTGAATAAAGACCACTAGCTCTGGAGTGAGGGGTTCAAATCAAAGCCTATGGCACCTACTGCCCAAGACACTGACTGGGTCACTGACTTTTTTTTCTGGGACAAAACTCACCACCTGTAAAATGAGAGGATCGGACCTGTCTAGCCTTGTGATCTTATGATCTTCTTATCCAGTCCCTGGGATAAGGAGGGGACAGACAAGAGATCACTGGCCTCTCCTCACATCTAAATGATTTGATTTCAAGAACCTCAAAGAAGAGGTCACCGCTAAAAGGCTGGTTTTTTTAAACCCTTATCTTCCATCTTAGAATCTTAGATCCACTTTAGAATCAATCCAATACTTAGAACGTGTATAAGTTCCAAGGCAAAAGAGTGTTAAGGACTAGGAAATGGGGGTTAAGGGACTTTGCTAGAATTGAACCCAGTGTTTCTCTATCCACTGAGCCACCTTGCTGACTCGGCCTCGTCTGCTCTGCAGAGAACACACAAGTCACGGAAAGGCTCCTAAGAGAAGGTCAAATGATTTATTTCTAGGTGGAAATACAAAAAAACAAGGCTTCTTATCACTGCTACTGTGGTACAAAGTGTAGACGGATATTATCGTCTCTGAAAGATGCAGTGTGGTTCATTAGACAGAAGATGGGCTGGCCTGGAAGTAAGGAAGAACCAGATAGCCATGCTTCTCATCTCTACCTCTTAGAATTGCTGCTCCCACATGTGGCCTTTCCTGACCCCCCTTGGTTGTGCTTCTGCTCTTCCCCTGGAAAAGGCTCTGAATATATTTTGTATGTAATTCTTTAAGTACATGATGATCTCTCCCAACAGCAAACAAGATCAAGGAGGGCCTCTAACATATACCAGCAAGTCACACTGCTATCAGTGTCTCAGACAACTCTTTAGGAAAGGTTTATGTTATTAACTTGGAGTTCAGAGTGTGTGGATAGATTTCAGAATGTGAGCTACGATGGGGGGAGGGGATCATCTCTATTTTCGCTAATCTTTAGTTTCCTTTGCAATCTATATATTTTAGTTTATGGATTTAAAAATCTTTTTCTGAGAAGGGGTCCATCGGCTTCACCAGACTGCCAAAGGGGTCAAGGATATACTCATACACACACACACACAAAATTTTTTTAAGAGTATAAGTTATATATGGACTGCCATATAAAGGGTTCTTTATCCCAAAGAAATAAGAGGTCCACCTATAATTGGGGAAGGAGAGCAAGGGGGAACAGAGTAGGGGCTTAATAATTGCTGAAAGAGTGGCTGATATTAGGCAAAGTCCCTTCCCATTTTAAGAGGTTCAGCTAAATTATTTAAGATAAACAAAGCCTGCTCCTTCCAGGGCTTTTAAGCAAACAATCACCAAAAGGATGGCTAATTATTTAATTTGTGTCTGCATCTCCAGGAGGACAGATAAAAGTAAATAAGTTTTACTTCCTAATACCAAAAAGCAACAATATTTCTAAGAGGCCATTAATGACATAGGAGATAATAAGTTCTAATAATATTAGTCCTAAACCTAGAAATATAGCCTTGGGCTAAGTGTTGTTATTTTGTTTTTGTTCAGTTGTTTTCAGTTGTGTCCAACTCTTTGTGACCCCATTTGGGTTTTTTTCAGTAAAGATACCGGAATAGCTTGCCATTTCCTTCTCCAGCTCATTTTACAAATGAGTCCACTAAGGCAAATGAGGTTAAGTGACTTGCCCAGGGTTCCATTACAAAGCTAGTAAGTATGTGAAGCCAGATTTGAACTTGGGCCTTCCTGACTCCAGCACTTCCTGGCACTCTATTCACTTCACCATCTCACTGCCACTCTTGTTAAGAGTATCTGAAATGCAGAATTCTGGACCTTCAAGGAGATCATACCATAGAAAGCACAGGCAAGTAAGTTACCAGTTGGGTAAGCTACATCCTAGGTCAGTGATGGTGAACCTTTTAGAGGGGTGGATGATGTAAGAAATGTCCTCAGGCAACATAGTTCAGTTTCACCATCTATTTCCAATATCTCCATTCAGTTTCCATGTCCATTGTCCATAAGTTTATTTCTAACCTCCATCAACTTCATCATCCATTTCCACTGACTCTGCAATCTCCATTTTAAAAGATGCTTGGAGGCAGCCAGGTGGATGAATGAGATTGCTGGAATCTGGAGTCAAGAAGGCTGGCCCCGCATCCCTTTGGCTTTCTGGTAACAAACTCTGGCAAACTCTGTGCTGGGGCTATGGTGCTCGCCATGGGTTCATCACCACCATGGTCCTAGGTTAAGTTAGCATTGGTCCCAGAAATGTCTCTTTCTAAGCTAAATATTATTAGGTTAATGGTATTCTTGGTAAAATATTTATTTAGCTTATTGGCTACCAAGTGGGTCCTAGAGGTAGGCAAACAAAAACTTAAGATCCTAGTAAACTCTCAGTCCATAATTTGGAAACACACAGTCACTTTCTCTGACAAAAAAATGTCAGTTTCCTTGGGAACTTAGAATATGTCAGTTTTATATTAGATTTCCATCATCTTTCAGTTTCCTTGTCCCTTTCCAACATAGTTCAGTTTCACCATCTATTTCTAATATCTCCAAACAGTTTCTTTGTCCATTTCTAATAAGTCAATTTCATTATTTATTTCCAACCTCCATCAATTTCATCATCCATTTCCATTGACTCTGCAATCTCCATTTTAAAAGATGCTTAGAGGCAACCAGGTGGATGGATGAGTGGGTAGATTGATGGGATCTGGAGTCAAGAAGACCCAAGTTCAAATCTAGCCTTAAGACTTTCTAGCTCCATGATCCCGGACAAGTCACTTAGCCCACTCTCAGTTTTCCCCTCTGTAAAATGAGAGTGCCTATTTCTCCAAGAGTTCTCAGTGAGGATAAAATGAAATAGTATGTTAAGTGCTTTACAAATCTTAAAATGTTATAGAAATATTAGTTAGGGATGCTTTAGAAAGAAAACAAAAAACAAACAAACAAATGATCTGACAGTCCTGGAACTTTCTTTTCTTTCTAGGCAATGGGAAAGAAAAATTCTCAACAAGATCCTGAAAAGTTCACAACTGTCCCTTTGGGACCTTGATAGGCTTAATGGTTTATGTCAGTTTCATTAAAAATGTATTTTTTTCCTCCCTAGCTTAGAACACTGACATTTGATGTTCCTTAGAAAACAAACAGATCAGTTTTCACTGCCCTTTGGTGGCCTGGGTGAATGTAATAGGATAAAATCATCTCAGACTGTACACTGACTCCCTTCCCACCCATCATCTGCTCCATTCTTTTCATACCTGTATGGGGGAGACCGCAGCCGCTGGTGCTGTCCTCACTGGAATTCCACTCAGGGGACTCCTGGGGGTCTTGTGCACTGAGACACTCTGCCCAGTGCCACCTGCCAAAGAAAGAGTTGATGAGGTTTATGTGCTGTTAGTCTAGTCAGGAAATCATCATCATCAGTGTTTGAACTGAGGGGGCATAGACCCTGGATTTTGAGCTAGAAGGGGCTTCTGAGGTCATTTGCTTAATTTTGCAGATAAAGAAACTGAGGTCCTGACTTACTCTGGACTTCTCACTCCAGAGCTAGCCCTATATCTCCCACACCACAATACTTCTCTTTGCCACTTCTGCCAAGGGCCAACATCTAAAGCATTAATTTTTGGGGCCAAGAACTCATCCTAAGACATTACTTGTAAACCATTTCTCTAGACCAGTGATGGGCAAACTATAGCCCACAGGCCAGATGCAGCTCCCTGAAATGTTCTATCCAGCTGCCCCACATTATTCCTAATCTGACGAATACAATGGGTAGGATACAATACAATGAAACTTCCAAAGAGTTGCCTTAGAAACAGACTGACAGATGAACATTTCCTTTTCTTGGGCTCCCTCTTTAAAAAGTTTGCCCATCACTGCTCTAGACAATATAAAATACTTGAGAATCTACAAAGAAAAACACAGGAATTATATGAACACAATTACAAAACACTTCACACAAATAAAGTTAGAACTAAACAACTGGAAAAAACATTAATTGTTCATGATTAGGCTGACAATCCTATCGAAATTAATTTACTTATCCAGTGCCATACCAATCAAACTACCAAAAAATTATTTTATAGAACTAGAAAAAATAAAACCAATCTGGAAGAACAAAAGATCAAGAATATCAAGGGAATTAATAAAAAAAATGTGAAGGAAGGTGGCCTAGCAGTACCAGATCTTAAACTGTACTATAAAGTACTCTACTATAGTTTATATACTGTACTGTATATATAAAGTACACTGATCATCAAAAGAATCTGGTACTGGCTAAGAAATAGAAGAGTGGATCAATGGAATAGATTAGGGGTAAATGATAAGCAGTCTAGTGTTTGACAAAGCAAAAGATCCCAGCTTTTGAGATAAGAACTCACTGTTTGACAAAAACTTCTGGGAAATTTATTAAATAGAATGGCAAAAATTAGGTGTAGATCAATATCTCATAACCCATACCAAGGTAAGGTCAAAACGGGTATATGACTTAGATGTCAAGGGTGATATTATAATCAGGGGAACATAGAATAGTTTACCTTTCAGATCTATGGAGAAGGGAAGAATTTATGACCAAAGAAGAGATAGAGATCATTACAAGATGTAAAATGAATAATTTTGATCATGTTAAATTTTTTTTTTGTTTTTGTTTTAAACCCTTAACTTCTGCGTATTGGCTCATAGGTGGAAGAGTGGTAAGGGTGGGCAATGGGGGGTCAAGTGACTTGCCCAGGGTCACCCAGCTGGGAAGTGTCTGAGGCCAGATTTGAACCCAGGACCTCCCGTCTCTAGGCCTGGCTCTCAATCCACTGAGCTACCCAGCTGCCCCCCCTGATTATATTAAATTTAAAATGTTTTGTACAAACAATCTAATGTAACCAAGATTAGAAGGGAAATAACTGGGAAGAAATTTTTCAAAATTTTCTCTGACAAAGGTCTCATTTCTCAAGTATATAAAGAACTAAGTCAAATTTATAAGAATACAAATCATTCCCCAATTGACAAATGGCAGTTTTCGGATGAAGAAATAAAAGCTATCAATAATCATATGAAAAAATCCCTCATGATTAGAGAAATGCTAAATTGAAACAATTCTGTCAATATGACAGTAAAGGAAAATGATAAATGTTGAAGGAGATGTGACAAAACTGGGACACTAATGCATTGCTGGAGGAGTTGTGAACTGATCCAACCATTCTGGGTGGCAATTTGGAATTATGCCCAAAAGGCTATAAAAGACTGCATATCCTTTGATTCAGTAACAGCACTACTAGGTCTGTATCCCAAAGAGATAAAAAAAAATGGGAAAGGATCTGCTTGTCCAATTTTTTTATATTTTTATAAATATATATACATATGAATATATGTATATATAAACATAAACATAAATATATTTTAATAAATTTATAGTTGTTCTTTTCATGGAGACAAAGAATTGGAAATTGAAGGGATGTTCATCAGATGGGGAATGGCTGAACCAAATGTGGTATATGATGGTGATGGAATACTATTGTGCTGTGAGGAATGATGAACAGGATGTTTTCAGAAAGAGCTGGTAAGAGCTACATGAACTGATGCAGAATGAATTAAGCAGAACCTGTAGAACATCGCACATAGTAACAGCAGCATTGCGGAATGATTACCTGTGAGAGACTTGGCTACTCTCAGTAATACAATGAACCAGAACAATTCTGAGGGACTTAGGACAAAGAATGCTCTCCACCTCCAGAGAAAGAACTGTTGGAGTTAGAATGAAGATGAAAGCATAGGATTTTTCAATTGTTTACTTGGGTTTATATTTTGGGGTTTTGGTTATAAAAATGAACAATATGAAAATATATTTTCAGAAAGAAAGAAAGGAGAGGGAGGGAGGGAGAGAGAGAGAGAAAGGAAGGAAGGAAGGAAGGAAGGAAGAAAGAAAGAAAGAAAGAAAGAAAGAAAGAGAGAAAGAAAAAAGAGAAAGAAAGAAAGAAAGAAAGGAAAGAAGGAAGGAAGGAAGGAAGGAAGGAAGGAAGAAAGAAAGAAAACATCTTTTCTCTTTTCCCATCTTGGTCAATGAAGGAATGATGGTGGCAGGTGATTAGGTCTGTTTTAGTTTGTTTTAGGCTGAGAGAAAAAGGTAGGGTTCACCAGCGCTAACTCAGTGGTAGGAAAGGAAGTAAGTCTGGGGAGCTAAAAGTAGGAAGTATTTATTATTGAAGCCATTTGTTTTCCCCTCTACTTCCAAGGTCTGAATATAGAAAGAGAACAAGTCAGAGCTGGAAGGATCCTTGGAGATGATCTTGACCAACACCTTCATTTTAAAGGGAGGAAGACAGGCCCAAGAAATGAAGGTCACTTGGGTAATTGGGGGCAAGGCCAAGACTAAAAATGAGATCTCCCCATTCCCACTCCAGTGCTCCATCCTGAGCCTATGTTGGGGCACAGACAATCCCTCCTCAAGTCTCTAAACTTAATCTCCAAGCAAAACATCACCAGAGTCTTTTGGTGGAGACAACCAGGCTGCAGATGTCACAAGAGTCACTCTTCCATCTCCTCCGTACGATGGACATGTTTGGTTTGTGTGTGGACAAAGGGGAGAGGGGATGGATGGGGAAGGAGGATGGACAATGCTCCATGTCTGGGACAGAAGGATTCCGTACCTGAGCATCCAAGGTCAAATGACTTGATCAGTGACTTAACAGTAGCTGCTGACTCTGAAGGTGTTGGGGAAGCTCTGCTCACACAGATCCCTTGCCACCGGCTGGGGCCATCCATTTCGGATGAATCTGGCTCTTCATTTACAGATCTGTGTGGAAAAGCAGAACAAGATGAATAAGGAGAGGGATTTAGAAGTTTCTGAAAGAGACAAAGTATGAGAAAACTAGCAGGACTGGGGTGGGAGAGAAGAGTCCTACGTTTCAAGTCATTCCTTCTCTTTGCCAGTTGGATCCATTGCATTAGGAAATATTTTTGGGGCCTATTATCTACTTATAAATAAGATAGCATTTCTCTTGAGAAGTTCCTTGGGCTGACCCTAAAATAGCGATTCTATGTATAGACCTAACCAGCTGTGTCGACCACAATAGCGCTAGACTAAACAAGCCTCTGGGAGGATGCTCTGGGTCTCCAGGTGAGGACCAGTTTCCTGCCTTGTTGCAAGCTTCCTGGCATCTTAGCACCATCTTTGCAGGGGGTCAGCATTACAGAATCACAGACTGTCAGCGCTGGGGCGAGACCTTGGGGATCTTCTCAGCCAGGCTAATTTTTCAGAGAAGATGAAGTTGCTTGCTTAAGGTCACCCAGCTAGGTTGGTGGCAGATCCAAGGCTAGAATCCCGAGTTCTGATCTAGTGTCCCGAGAACCGAACCCGACATAAAAACCCAAAGGGAAAACATCTTGCTCGTTTATGTTGACAAACAGCGTAAAGGCTTAAAATGTGAATGATGTGCTAATACTCCTGACTCAAATTATTCTTATAGCTCCTAATGCTGTATTAGGATTAAATGCAATTCCCCAAGCCTTCTCGTCCTTGAATAACTGAACAGCGTCCAGAACTCTCTAAGCAGTTTTAAAAAAAAAGCAAAAGTAAAATATAGCTCCGCCACAAAAGCACAAACGAAAACCCCTCTATCCTTTGCCTCCTCATCCTCCTTCTGGCCCCAGCTTTGTCTCTGCAATCTACTCACCCTACCAAGAAGTTAACTAGATATTCAGAACAAGGAGGATGTGGGAATAGGAAGGAACCTTAGTAGAAAATATCCAGTCTAACCCCACTCACTCTCATTTTGGAGATGAGGAAAGCAAGTCCACCCAAATGGGGCAAGGAGGTCAACCAGCAGGCTATAGTGATAGTCTAGGTGTGAGGTGATAAGGCTATCTATTAATAATAGAAATAACCCTAAAATTGTACCTTAAAGTTTACAAAGTGTGTGTGTGTGTGTGTGTGTGTGTGTGTGTATCACAAAATGTGTATAAGTGTATATTAATACTCATTGGAATCTTACAATGAACCTGGAAGTTTAGTGCTCCAAGAATAATTCCCATTTTAGAGATGAAGAGGTTAGATGATTGGTCATAGGCCACACAACTAGTATAATATCTGAGGCTGGATTTGAACCCAGATCTTGACTTCGATTCCAGCACTCTGTCCCTTAAGAAACTTCACAGACCATGATGGATTGACTGTGGTCATCTTTCTCTTTGACAAAAAGAAATATAGGAAAGATGGGGAGGAAAGGAAGTAGGGCAAGTCAATCCCAGAAGAGAAGGGAAGATGACTCGTGTTTCTATTTCTGACAATATCCAGGGTGGTCTTTAATGGAACTGGCTACTTGTCTAATTCACTTAGGGTACTTTTATGCCTTTTTGAAATGCAGGCCATCCCTGGAAGGCAGATGGTTTGGGAAATCCATCTTAATTCCATTTTCCAGTAATCCAATAAGAAGTTCTGAGTGTACCCCTCATCCCTGGCATGCTGATGACTTTGTCCAATCTCTTTCAATTATCCAAAATTTGCCATTTGTCTTTGTATCCCTAGTGCTTAACACAATGCCTTGCCCAGAGTAAGAGCTCAGTAAATGCTTGTTGACTCAAATGAATGAATGAATAAAATCTTCCATTGTTTAATAATAATAAAAAAAACCCAACACAACAAAGCAGAAAAATCACTTGGATTTAATTTATGATACCAAAGCTAATGTGATTCCTTCCCATGAAATTGGATAAAATCAAAACTGCTGGGCTTGGCTCTCCACTGGGAATATTTTAGTCCCTTCGCCGTCTGAAGGTACTGCTTGGAAAGGACATTCCAGGAAGACCGTTAGGACAAGACAGATTTATTTTTTAGGGATCAGCAAGGAAGATGTTCTACAAATTTAGGAAACATCGGGTTTTTTTCCTTTAAGGCCAGCCCTTTGGGGTAGGAATGTCCTCTCTAGATTCAGACAGTTACTTGGGGGACTGAGGGATTCACATCTCAAGCCTTCCTGACACTCTCTAATCTCTCTACTACACTGCTTCTAAGGTACACTCTAGGAGATTTAAAATAAAGCACACACCCTGCCGCCCCCAAAGGCAGTAAACCAAGATTTATCCTCACAGAACCACAGAATGAATATCAGAAACTGGAGAGGGCCTTTGTAGAGATCTAGCCCAACCTTTCTATCATCCTCTTCTTAGAGGTGAGAAAACTGAAGTCCCAAAGGGAAAGTGACTTGCCCAAGGTCACACAGCATATAGCACAAACCAGGATGAGAACCCAAGTCTAACGGAATTAAGATACATCAAAGCTTGAAATGAATAATCACAGGGTCAGGGGGGCAGGGAGTGGGGAGATTTATTATATATTTGACAGCACAACTGGATCTTTCGGATTCTCACAATCATAGGACATCAGACGTCATCTAGTTAAACTTAAACCCAGTCCAAAAATCACTCTGGTGATCCCCCAGACAAACACACAAACAAATGCTTGAAGGCCTCCAGTGAGAAGAATCCTCTACTTTCCCCCCCTTCTACTCTGGGCCAGCCAGCCAATTTCTCCTGATAGCGAAGCTATGCTCTGTTCTCTTCCCCTCTTTCTTACAAAAACAAAGGATACTTTATTAAGAGACAGAACTAGAAGCATTCTCTATACAGACAGTATCCCGACGACTTTTGAATTTCAGCTAAAAACGGGGTTTCTGAATTACCTCTTCGATGAAGGCCTGGTTTCCTTTTTTTTTTCCAAAATAAATTAAACACAAACCCAGGGCTTTCTTTCCCTCCCACTCTACCCTTAGCACCTAGAATATAAGAGGTGCTTGATAAACCCTTGTTGATGGACCGATTCTAATTCTCATGAGGAAACTGCCCATCCTCTGTTGTTTGCTATTTCAGCTTCGATCTGAAATGAGTCTGTCATATAACACTCCATAATATTTAAAGAAAACAGGGATCCCCCATCTCGGACACACCTAGTCTCTCCTTTCAAATCTTATTGCTTCTCTTCGACATCCAGCTTGCTAGCAAAGGTAAGGAGAGCCTCTGCCCCAGGCTCCTTCCTTCCTCACACTCTGCTCCCATCACTTTTTTTTTTTAATTAAAAAGATTTGAATGGTCTTCCTTTGAAATGTCAGTTACAGACAAGTGACTAGTGATTAAACAACTGTCCAGAGGCTCTTTGAAACAGGTCCATGTTTATTTATTAGTAGAGTTTTCACATAGAAAAGCCAGTAGCGGATACAGATGGTGCAAGGAGAGCCCAAAGGGCTGTGGGTAGGGGAGCTTGTCCATTCATGTGTCGGGCACCCTCCTTGGCATGCAGTCACTGCTAGGGAGACAGCAAAGCTGCATGACCCAGAACCCACAAGAGGCCAAATCGAGGCAGTTTCTGAAATACATTGTGCAGAGGCACGGGAAGCCTTTCTTCTGATGTCCCAGAGAGATCTTCTAATGATTCTCTACTGACACCAGGCAAAGCCTCCCTGACGGTACACTTGCCCTGAGTGAAGCTACACAGACTTCCACCCTCCCTGACGTTATAGCTGGTGGGCAATTACTCTTGCCCCATGCATTGAATAATTAAATGCTGCAAAAAAAAAAAATTAAAAAGAAAAAAGAAGAAACAAAACCATCCCCACCCCATTTTGTATTGCCTGTTATGTTAACCAGACCCTCAATTTAGGGAGGTTTCTGACTATTGGGATTTGCTGAATTCAATCCAGATCTTTCCAAAGGCACAAACTAACTCTAGGATGTGTCCAGAAAAGTTTCCACCACCTTTATCAGACACCTTGTTCCACTTGGGGGGGGGGGGAGGGCAGACATCGCCACCTAGCGTACGTCCCATTAAAAAAAAGCCCATAGGGGTCCAAGGCAGGTTGGTTCCATCCATCTGGTAGTTGCCTTTGGCTTTCAGTTAATAGAATCAACTGTCTTCCTCTGCTTGCTCAACTACATCCTCTGCTGGTCATCCATTGCTATCAACTCTTCCTTGCATCCATTCTATGATCTACCAGAAAAACCCTTGGGGCTGGAACCATGCTTGGCGCGCTGATACAGGCTACCTCCTCAGGGGTGAAGGAGGAAGTAGGATGAAGAGGATGGACAGCTTTCTGGCTATGTCCAAGTCGAGTCTTCACAGTATGGCTTCATTATTTTGTTTAAAGTGTTGTGACTTCCTAGAATATTCATGTTAAAATGGAAATAGAAAATAAAAAAACACACATACATGCCAAAACAAAACAAAATGAACAAACAAAACCCCAGTCTTGGGCTCTCCACCATGTTGGAATTCCCACGCCGCTTTTCTCTTCCACGAAGACGAGTAATGGAGAACTGAACGAAATTCCAATTCATAAGCTCTTGGCCATTTTGTACTCAGGGTGGTCCTGAGATGTCCTGGAAAGGCTGGGGGTGTTTTGGTGTTCTTCCATGGGCAACCCCAAGCTCTTGAAACTTTTCACTCGTCTTTTGTGTGTGCTAGGGGGATAACGTATCCAGAGAGATTTCTGTTTTCATTTTGAAAAGAAAACCTGTTGCATCTTGGGAGAAAAAGGACTGAAGAAAAAGGATGAAGGATGTTAAGGCTGACCAGGGTGGTGACTCCATCCACAATGGGGTGTAACACAAACAGACTGGATTCCCACGGTGTGAGATGGTGGGAAATTACTTGGGAAATAATTTGGCTCTTTGTAAAGAAATGCTCTTTTCCTATAAAGATTTCCCCCTTCAGGCAGAAGAGGCTGAAGTGTCCAGTCATGGCAAGGGCAGGTCTGTCTTTTTCTTGCTCCGGGATGTGCTAGCTGGCAGAGACCAGGGCACTGTGAAAACAGAAGAAAAAAAATGGGAAGGGGAGGGATGGTAAAGGCATTACACCATGTGAAGAGATCTCAGCTTTACAGCCTCCATGTTGGGATTAGATGGGAAATACCTTATCTGCGGGGGAAAAAACTCACTAAAAGAGAGTCTGGTAGAGGGCTCTTGGGATCCACCTCTCCTCCTCTCTGCTATGTAAACAACGACCAGGTGCCAAAGCCTGGCGCCATCCCACTGGGTCCCCACCAGTGAACAATTAGGTTGGGAGGGCAGATCCACATTGTTAAAAAGTCAAGGTCATCTGAAGTGGAAGAAGCCAATTTAGGCAGTGGCTTACGTAGCCCTCTATTGTCCTGAAGGTCTCGAGGGCCTACAGCAGGGGTTCTTAACCTGGAGTCTGTGAACTTGATTAAAAATTATATGTGTGTGTGTGTATATATATATATATATATATATGTGCGTATGTGTTTATATGGACATAAGCTATAAATATGATATTTATGATATGAAATATTATATTAAAATACATGTTGCAAAGTAAACCAATTATATTGAAATACTTCTATTTATAGATATAAAATTATATATTTACATGTATATGTGGTTAAATGTGCTACATATGTAAATATATAATTCTATTTCAATATAATAGGTTTTCTTTGTAAAAGAAGACATTTTATTTTATAGATTAAAAGACATCATTCTGAGTCTTCAGCAGACTGATTGCTCAAGAGGTCCAATAAGGCAAAGAAAATGAAGAAGCCCAGACCTATGCATTCAGGGCAGGCAAAAGATTTTTTTTTTAAAAGGGAGAGAGAGACCATTTTATCACTTTACTTTAAAATCTCTCAAGAGTACCGAGGAATGCTAGATCTAAAATCCCACTACTGCAGAAATTTGAAATATATGCGTGGACACATTTCTATCTACTGATAGATACACCTATCCATCTATCTACCCATCCATTCATCCATCTATTCATCTATCTGCCTATCTAGCTACCTATCCACCTATCCATTCATTTACCCATCTATCTATTCATTCATCCATCCATCCATCCTTCTATCTACCTCTATCCATTTATCTATCCATCTATCTATCCAGCCATTCATTCACCTATTTACCCATCCATTTACCTACTCATCCATCCAACCATTCATCTATCTATCTACTTATCACCTATCCATCCATCTACTTACCTATCTGTCCATCTTTCTATCCATTCATCCATCCATCCATCCATGCATCCTTCTATCTACCTCTATCCATACATCTATCTATCCAGCCATTCATTCACCTATCTACCCATCCATTTACCTACTCATCCATCCATCTATCTAAGTATCTAAGTATCTATCTAGCTAGCTAGCTAGCTACCCACTTATCACCTATCCATCCATCTACCTACCTATCTATCCATCCATTTAGCTATCTCATCATCTATCTGAAGCAGATCTGAGATTTCATTCATGTAGGGAACATGGTGAGCACTTTAGAGGCTGCATCAGTGATTTCATCAATGTAGGGAACTCCAGGACAAGCTTCCTTGTAATTCCAGAGTCTCAAGGAGTTCTCTGTCAGCTCCTCAAGACAGAGGCTGTTTCAATTTGGTCTCTGTATCCCTGTCACATAGTAAGTGCTTAATAAAGGTCTGTTGAATATCCTCTATGATCTGTGTCAAAGGGAGAGATTAAAATAGGTAATAGATAAGAGAAGGGCTTTGTTCTGGGAAATGAAAGATGTGAAGTTGAGTTTCTACACTCTTCTAAGAGGGAAGAATTTCAGTGATGTGTGTGTGTGTGTGTGTGTGTGTGTGTGTGTGTGTGTAAATATATAAATATCTCAGTGGCTTCTGAGGTGGGGGAAGGGGCCTCCCAGGGGACCTCAACAAGCACTGAACCCTCTCCATTGAGAGTCAGGGTCTGTACTTCAACACCTCATCATCCAAGGTGCCAGGGCTCATGTTCTAGGCAGGTTCAAGAATTTACCTCCATCTTCTCGTCTCCCCTTTTTAAGTGGCGGCAGAAGAGCTGCCGAAAGCTCTGTCAGACACAATAGCTGCAAGAAAGACACAGAATGGGCCCCACATTGGCGCACACAGACCAGACATCGGGGCTTCATACAGACGCAGACGGATGAAGTGGAAGCTTTAGTTTCGGGAGAGTTCATGTGTCACATACTGTCTGCCAGGCTGTGCACTTTAGAAGTGACAATAGAAGGAAATGTATGGGGGAAAAAAAAGAAAGAAAAAAGAAACAGGGATCCATGGGTGGGCCAACCTTCTCATTTTGAATCTCAGACTTTTTTTTTAACTCACTAAAATTGTTAGATTAGATTCAAGCATTGGTTGATTTTGCATAACTTTTATTCTTCCCTTTGTTACAGTTGAGAAGAAGGGCATATTTGGAAATAACCCTGATATTTTTAAAAGGCATCTATAAAACTTTAAAAATATGTATAGCCATAAACAGTAAGCATAAAATCTCGGTAAACACATTTTTAAAAATCTCGATCATAGTGCTAGGAAAACAGCATATGCCTTTAACATGATTACCTTCCCCCTGATACTCTTTCTTAGAGTCAGAGCTGATCTTATCTGATATAAAGATGTATATTTATGAATCCACAAGGGTCTACACTAGGGAAAAAAATGATGCTTGGTCAGTTGTAAAGTGGGAAATACAACTTAAATGCTAGAGTACTTCTGGGTTAGTTAGTCCTTGCTTAAAAAAAACCACCAACAAAAAACCCTTTTTGGTGGCTTATCTGAATTCCACACAAGGATTCTTAGTTCGGGGGCCCATGAACTTGGTTTTTAAAAATATTGTGATGGCTATTTCAATAGAATTGGTTTCCTTGGTAATCTTTTGTGTTTTATTTGATGTGACTTTGAGGACTCTACAAGCTTCATCAAGCTGTCTTGATATACAAACAAGGTTAAGAACCCCTGCTTTCTTATATACGGAAGTATAGTTTCTATATATAGGGCAGTCAGGCCAGAGAGCTGAAGTCAGCACTTTAATGGTTAAAGGAAGGTGGGTTGTTTTTTTTCATTTCTGTGTCTTCTTGCTGTCCAAAAATAGGAGAAAATATAATAGAAAAACTTAATCCCTTTCCTTCCTCCATCTACTCGGAGATACCTGGGCTCTAGAGGATTTGGGGAGGGGGAGGAGTGGCTGGAATCAGCTTAGCAGCTGAAAATTTCTCCCCCACTGTCTAGAAAGCCACCTTAGAGAAAGTGGTTTGGTCAAATGATGGTTTGGAACTCAAAAACCATAACCAGGACAAGTGAGTCAAGTGCTGTGGGAGTTAAGGGGGAGCAGGGCAAGGCACCAGGTCACAGAGGGATGATAACAGACCTTGGGCCACTGGGTCAGTCTCAGAAATCTCCCTGGGTCACACCTGCAGGATGGGAGATTCACAGAACATCTCAACTTCTTATCTTAATCATAATAACTTATTCTTGTAAATTTAGCAATTTACATTGCTAAAAGCTTGCAAATATGGTCAGCAGCGCCCTTGAAATTCAGTCCCAGTTGCCCTATGCTAGTCACAGCTTTGGCAACTTGGGTTTTTTGGGCTACCCTATTTTTTTTTTAAAGCTATTTAGGTCTTGATAACAAATGCTCATTTTCCCCCAGACCCAGAGATTCAAGGAACATCTCTGCCTCACTTTGGTCTCAACTATGTCATCCTGACCCTTCCCAAGGGGGCCCCCTTTGCACAATCAGAAAGGGAATGAGACAGTCAGAGCTTTTTTTTTTTTTTCTGAGGGTGCCTTCCTAGAGGTTCTTACCTTTCTTTCAGAGGCTGTGCTCAGAAGAATTCACCGAGATATTTCCTGCAAGTTTTCTGGCTGAGGCTGAACCAAGAATGATTCCTCATGCCACACTGGACAAAGGCTACAATTCAGGGTTCCAGCCAAGAACTCATTTGGCCAGAGTGAAAATGGTAAAGGAGCTGCCGCAGGGCCCCTGGGGACCATGCTGGGTTTTGCTTGTTACTCCTGTGGTGCATTCAGGAAGAGACCGAGCCATCGTCGGCCTCCAAGGAGCAGCCACCTCTCGGGAGGAGGGCATTGTGCCAAGGGAGCTCGCAATCAGACAGGAAACCATCCCTGGGAGGCATCGTCTGATGATCTGCCAAAGGCGGGGCCAATCAACACAAGGAGAGACGCACAGGGATGCGGGCAGACCCCATCCGAGTTCAGTAGCATGTCGCATTCAAGATTGGGGTACATCCCCGAAACCGGGCTCATGGCTCGGGGGGAGCTTTGGGGACATGAGAATTAGACAGCCTCGGAAGGCCTGTCTTGAACAGTGACCACGAGTCTGAACATTTATTTAGCATGTCCTAAATTCTGTTCCATTTGCATTAAGAGATCTATACTTCGCTATAATTTTAAGGCCTTAGTCATAGATTCCAGCCTGCTTCCTATAGGCTCCAGTACAAATGAAACTCTTAATAGATGATGTTCTGGACTGTCTCTAACCACCAGACCAAGCCATAACCATTTCCTCCAACCATTAGTGTCTTCCTCCTCAAAATTCTCTTGTATTTATTATACATCTGTAAGCATATTCATGGTGTATATGTACACCCATGTAAATTATGTGTATTATATATAAATAACATAAACACATGTATTATATTGTATTATCTATAAATAATATATAAATACGTGTGCTATATGTGTATTCTATATAAGTATAAATGCATGTATTATATAAAAATATAAATAATATAAACATGCATTTTATGTATATTATATAGGAATAAAATAAAAACAAGATAATATGTAAATATGTGTTATATGTGTATTCTATATAAATATAAATAATATAAAATAAACACATATATTATGTGTTTTATATAAATAATATATAAATACATGTGCTATATGTGTATTCTCTCTCTATACAAATGCATGTATTATATAAGTAAAAATATAAATATAAACATGCATTTATGTATATTATATAGGAATAAAAATAAAAACAAAATATGTAAATACATGTGTTATATGTGTATTCTATATAAATATAAATAATACAAACACATGTACTATATAAATAAAATATAAATAACATACAAATACATGTTATATATGTGTATTCTATATAAATATAAACACATGTATTGTGTATTATATAAATTATATGTATACACATAAAATACATGTGCTATATGTTCGTTCTATATAAACATTTATATAACTATAAACATTTTTATGTATATTATATAGGAATAAAAGTAAAAATAATATATAAATACATGTGCTATATGTGTATTCTACATAAATATAAATAATATAAACCTGTATATGTGTTATAAATATATAAATAAAAATATAAACAACATAAACACATGTATGTTCCTTGAGGGCAGATTGTTTCATTTTGGTCTCTGTATATCCCCAGCATCTATGCCTAACACATAGTAGGCGATTCATAATTGCTTGTTGAGTTTTTTTTTTTAATCCTTACTTTGTCTTAGAATTAATACTAAGTTTCAGACCCAAGGCAGAAGGCTGGTAAGGGCTAGTCAACTGGGATGCAGTGATTTGCCCAGGGTCATACAGCTAAGACTGATGGAGAATTATTGGGCATTAGAAATTAGGTCTTTGGGTTCTAGTTTAAAAACAGAGTGGGGAAGCAAGACGGACAGACAAATAAACAGAGAGGCAGACATATAAAAGCCAACAAATAGAAGGCCCATAATTAACAGCATTCCTCATTTGTCAGAAGGATAAAATCTGGCTCTTTCTCCCTTGACTTTCTTCGCAGGAGATGGAAGCTAATGCTTAAGGAATGACTCTGAAATCATGAGGATGGTTTTAGAAAATAGAAATTTCAAAAGAGTGGAAGATCCTTGAGGGCAGGGCTTTTCATCTTTGTATCCCCTGATGCATGGCCAATAACAGGTGCTCAATAAGTGTGGGGCCAGTACCATGCTTTTTCATTCCTTCATCTCATCTTAATCCTTCTCCAGAATAAATATACTCAACCCTGGAGTTGGAAAACAGGGACAATGAAGGGCTCATGAACTTAGACCTTTGAGGGCTGTGATTCCACTCTCTAAAGCCTCCAAAAGTCACAAAAACGGGCATCTGAAATCATAAGATCATGGCTGGGAAGGACCTCAGAGACCATTTAGTCCAATCCCCTCATTTGTCAGAAAAGGAAATCGAGGCTCAAGGTCATAAAAGTTGTGTCAAAAGTAGGATTTGAACCGTTTGTCAGATTCTTCACTGTTCTATTATTGTCTCTCAAATTAGTTCCCTGGTGAACTCTACCAAATTCTGCAGCCCGTTTTCCAGGTCAAATGACTGCCACACATCAAACCTTGAAAGAGAAACGACTCCAAAGAATTTCCTGAAATCAAGCATCCCACAGTATGAACATTTATTCCTGACCGTAAGGAGAAAAACTTTTGAGATTTTATTAATCCCATGGTAAGTGCAAAATAATGTTTAAAAGCTTTATTTTTGAACACAAGCATCAATGTTCGTCTCCTCTCCGGAACCATTTAAAGCTGCCTCATTCTCAAGTAGGTGGAAGAGTTTTATGGGATGGAGTAGGCTGAGTTTCTCCTGCTCAAAGACATGAGGGGGAACCAGGTCAAGCCCTGGCTAAGATCACTCCTTAAGTCATCATTTCCTTGATTTCTAAATAATGATTTCTTCCCCTCAAGCGGTCTCCTGGTGAGGAACTCCCTACACTAATGCAAACTGGTACCTTTTCTGAACTTAAGTCTTAAGAGAGCTGCCCAGGGCACTTTGGGGTGAAATAATTTGCCCCCATCAGATCATATAGTCAGAGGTGGGAAGTGACCCCGGGTCTCTCCTGGCTCCAAGGCTAGCTATTTAGCAACTATGCCAAATATTTTTATAAACAATGAATTTCTCTCATGGTCTTCCTTTGCACTTTTCACGGAATAGGCCATTTTAAGAGGCCTTCTATGAATTTATCTGGGTGGCTCTAGAAACTGAGCCTGACAAATGCCCTGCCTGAGAATCATCACACATTTCCCTGCCAGAAAATGGCACTCCTGATTACTAAAAAAAGTATCCTCTCTCTAGGATCATGGGGAGTACCAAGATGGAAGGAAGACCATGAGCATTATGCCTATCCTCCATCATAAGCTTTTGATAGGTCTTTGCTAGGTCCCTTGAGGGTGCTTTCCTGACCAGAGGCTGCTGCGGTGCCCTTGGCCAGGCAAGGGATCCCCAGAACACTCCTGATCTAGTCCCTGGGAGGCCGGTGCAGGGATCCCCAGAAAGAGACAGAAAACATGTTATACACAGAGCAACATATAACCTCTCAAGCCACATGCACGTCTGCGAGGCTGGCCACGAAGCCTTGTCTGCATGCGTGTTAGTGCTCACGGAGTCAGAGCCCTGGACACGGACCAACCTGCTGTTGCCCTGAACGGCCCCCAATTCTTTCTGGAGCTTGGCGTTCTTCTCTTCTTCCTCCAGTAACTTCCGCTTGACTGTACGAAGCTCCTGTTGGGCCTCACACTTGATATCATTGGCCACCACCACTGCGGTCTGAAGGTCAGCTTGGAATCGCCTCCATTCTTCCGTTTCCTCCTGCAAGCGGCAGAGGAGAGAGATGGGAGAGTCGGGGACTTGCTCGGTGGGAAACCCACCTGAGGTTCTAGATCACACATATCATCAATCTAGAGTCGGAAGGGGATGTCAGAGGCCATCTAGCCCAAACCCATTTTGTTCATTTGACAGGGAAGGAAACTGAGCCCTAGATATTGAAGTGACTTCATGGTTCCAGAGCCAGAAGAGACCTCAAAGGGCATCCAGTCTACACACTTTATTTTTTTGTACCTCAGGAACCGGAAGCAGCAGAAATTACTTGCCTCAGAGGTCACCCAGGAGTAGGAATGCCCTGGCTTCAGAGGCAATTACAGGAGGATTACACACTGACACAAGAGCAGAAAAGAATATTGGACCTGGAGCCAGAATCTCAGGGTCCAAATCCTAATGTTGACATAAAAATGACACATCCTGGATTTGAAATTGGGAGCCCTAAATTCAAAACCTCCTACCTGATACTTGTTTGCTTTATGCTCTCGGGTGATTTACTTAATTCCTAGGATCTCCCATGGTAGCAGGAGAGGGGAGGGTTCATCTAGACGGCCTTGGACCCTTCCAACTCTGCACCTATGACTTGTGTGACCTGAGACAAGATCACTTAACTTCAGAATCTCCGTATAATGGGGAGCCTGGGATAGCTGACCTCTGGGGCCCCTTCCTACGATCAATCTGTAACCTTATATAATAATCCTGTTACTCGCCAATACTATAAAAAGCAAGGCTTTTTACCTTTGGACCAAAATTACTTGGACTATTTTTTGAGCCTGCTCTTTAAAGAGTCTGTTCCAAGTAAGGGCTAGGAAACTGGAGGCAAGTGACTTGCCCAGGGAACCATGGGAAAACATTCTAAATTAATTAATAAAAAAAAAAGAAATGCCTTCTTGGTCATGTAATTACAATGTAATTATAATGGATGATGCTCTATAATTACGGTTACTCTTTCTTGGTCCTAGAGAAGAGATAAAAAATGTATCCCTTCCTTTTTTCTTTTCTTTTCTTTTCTTTTCTTTTCTTTTTCTTTTCTTTTCTTTTTTTTTTTTTTTTTTTGCAGAGTGAGGAACCTGGCATATGCTGTTAGCCTATGCTGCCTTTTTCCTTTTAATATTCTTTGCTCCGAGAGACGGCTAGCTGGGCAGGGGAACGTGAGAAAGAGGGAGATACGAAAGCAAAACCCATCAACAGACATTTTAAAAAACAAACCTCCACCCTCAAAGGAAACGGATTGGAAGAAGAAATTAGCCTTCACCAAACAAGGCTGAGCCAAGCCCCTCCTCGATGTGCCTGCAGAGACCCTCCTCATCCTCATGCAGAAACTGGTAAAAGCTAAGCGTGGAGGCACCCAGCTCCCAGCCTAGCCATGCAGGCTCCCACAGGCAATAGCAGCCTAACTTGGGCTAATTCTATTTAGGTTTTCTGTTTGAGCAATTATTAAGTGTCTACTGCCTACAAAGCATTAGTGTGTGGGGGAGATGATAAGTGAGGTAGAGTCAAAGGGCATGGATTCCAGTCTTACCTCAGACATTTATAACCTGAGCAATCTTAAGCAAGTAATTTGATGGGTAGTAGTTGTTGATTTAAGGGCAGCCAGGTGGCGCCATAGTGTACAGAATGCTGGGTCTGGAGTCGGGAAGACCGAAGTTTAAAACGGCCCTCAGATGCTTACTAGCTGTGTGACTGCTATGTGAGTCACTTAACCCTATCTGCCTCAGTTTCCTTATCTTAGTGAGGTGGAGGAGGAAATGACAAACCCACTCTAGGATCTCTGCCAAAAAATCCCCAAACCCTGTCTGCCTCAGTTTCCTCATCTTAAGATGAGCTGGAGAAGGACATGGCCAACCACCTCAGATCTCTGCCTAGAAAACCCCACATGGGGTCACAGAGAATCTGCCAAGCCTGAAAATGACTTGTCCAGAGTCACACAAGTAGTTAAGTGTCAGAGGCAGGACTTGAACTCAGAGCTGCCTAGCTATTATCCACTATTGTCTCCCTACTAGGAGAAAGGGAAAGATAAAGAGAGGAAAGAAGCAATTTAAAGATACTCTTTGAATCCAACACTTAGGATGACTCAAGGTAAACCTAGTACATTTATCCCACACCCTAGTACGAGTTCCACAGGGCAAATAAGGGATGAATGTCCCATGCTTGTAGTCCTCCTGACCTTTATCTGTTTTGTCAGGGTCTTCAGCTGCTGCTCCAGTTCCAGTTTCTGTTCCTCAAGTTTTATCACATTACCTAGAGAAGATAGAGCTGTTAGAGAGGTGGGAAGACCCATCAGGCTGCAAAGAAGCATCGTGACATTCATCAATCCATCCTTCCTTCCTCTCTCTCTGTCTCTGCCTCTGCTTCTGTCTGTCTGCCTCTGTCTCTGTCTCTGTCTCTCTCCTCAAGTTTCATCTCATTACCTAGAGAAGATGGAGCTATTAGAGAGGTGAGAAGACCAATCAGATTATAAAGAAGCATCATGACATCCATCCATCCATCCATCCATCCATCTATCCATCTATCCATCCATCCATCCATCCATCCATCCATCCATCCATCCATCCATCCATCCATCCAACCTTCCGCTCTGTCTCTGTGTCTTTGTATCTGTCTCTGTCTCTCTCTCAAGCTTCATCACATTATCTAGAGAAGATGGAGCTATTAGAGGTGAGAAGACCAATCAAGCTGCAAAGAAGCATCATGACATCCATACATCCATCCATTCATCCATCCATCCATTCATCCTCTCTCTCTCTCCCCCACCCCCCAACTCCCTTTACTCTGTCTTAGAATCAATACTAAGTATCATTTCCAAAGACTGGCAAAAACTAGACACTTGAGGTCGTGACTTGTCCAAGGTTAAACAACTGGGAAGTGTCTGAGCCCAAATTTGAACCCAAGTCCTCCTGTCTCCAGACCTGGCATTCTACCCATTGTGCTACCTAACTGTCCCATGAGACATTCCTGATTTTAGACACTCCAAATGCCTAATGATGTCAACTCAAATTTTCACCACTCTACAATATTAGTTTTTGTTTTTTTGATGGAGGGGAAGAAGATGGTACGGCCCTAAGGAATGGGGAGAATAGAAGGGTCAGATACTCCTATGAGGATTATTCATTTGGGCTAGGACCCTGGCGTTAAGAAGAACTGTCTCATCTCTGGACAAATACCGACTCCCTGTGACCTTCTTGGTGTTCCAGGAAGCACCCTAAAAGTCACTGGTGGGTGCTGATGTGAGCTGACAAAGGGGGCTTTCTGTTCCTAGCTTGGAGTCCCCTACAATAATAGTGCCAAACTCAAATAGCAATGGGGCCATATATTGACTTAGAAAACAGCATATTAGCATTCTCTATGCTCTATTATATTTGTAACTATTTTGTTAACTATTTCTTCATTATACTTTATTATTTGGGGCTGCATTTGAGAGTGCCTAGTCTGGAGTTTGAAATTTCTGATGCCAGCAAAATTAATATCTGGCCCCCCCCAAATATTATTTTGGAGATCGTTGTATGTGAACAAGTCATCTTTCCTGGTAGAACGTAAGCTTCTTGAGGACAGAGGCTATATCACTTTTGTCTTTGTACCTCTGGTGCCTAGACAGTATATAGAAAATGTCTAATAAATGTTTGCTGATTGATTGATTCTCGCTTCTTTGCCCATCAGCTCGGGGGGGGGGGAGTATCCATAAGGTTTGGCTGCCACAGATAGCTTCTTCTCAAGACCCCCATGGAACCGCACACCGTGGTTCTTTACTAGAACGTTCCACACTGGATCCTTCTAGTTCCCCTCTTACAGAATGGGAATCCCCAGCATCAACCTTCTTGTGACATCAGAGATGGGACAACAATCATTCGTTCGTTCCTGAGAACTCCCGATGCCCTCTAGACCCCGCTCCTCCCACGACGCTGAGCCACCCAGGTACCAATGGAAGCATGGAAGTTCCTGGATAGTCCAAGCCACAAAGGAGCATCCTTCCTCCTGCTGCGCCCAAGGTCCTTGTCCCTGCCTTTGGTTAGCCTTGCTTGCCTCTTTCCTTGGCTGCTAGGTATCTCAGGTTAGATGCCTTCTCTTTAAATTGTGTTTGCCAGGAGGAAGCTGGGTGGTTCAGTGGATTGAGAGCCAGCCCCAAGGCCAGGAGGTCCCTACGATAGTAGTGCCAAACTCAAATAGCAACGGGGCCATATATTGGCTTAGAAAATAGCATTCTCTATGTTCTATGGCACTTTCCTTAGGAAAAGAAGAGTGAGGTTTATTGTGGATGGCTCCTTAAGGGACCAGGGACTCAGAAAGATGCCCAGAGAAGAGCACTGCCATTCAGACCCATGCCGAGACTCTGGCTTCCAGCGTCTGGTCCTTCCAGGGGCATCTATGGCCGGCCAATTGCATCTTCTCATGGGAGGCTTCAGAGGTTTCCATGGTTAAGATCTGGAGAGACCCTGGAACCCAGATACGAGGGGGATGTGGATGACTACCGAGTGGATGTTTTCTGAGTTTGGCCTCCTCTTTGAAGGCAAAATTGGTGGTCCACTCTGAATTTCAGACTATCGATCTCCCCCTTACTAGTTTCTATAATCACTTTGCTTGTCCAGGTGACTCTAGGATATGGGGTGGGGGATTTTTTTCTATGGAGATCGAGAGGATAGAGCATGATAAAACTTTCCCTTTTGACAGGAAACAATAACAGGTGATTTATAGCTGACATTTACAGGCAGCTAGGTCGTGCAGTGGATGAGTCAAGGAAGTCCTCGGTTCATATCCAACCTTGGACAATTACTAGCTGTTCGACTCTGGGAAAATCACTTCACCCAGTTTGCCTCAGTTTCTTCATCTTTCAAATTAGCTAGAGAAGACAAGAATTGGATTTCGTGATCTCTAAGGTCCCTTCCAACACTAACTCTATGAAGTTATGATCTTGGCCTCATCTGCTGAGAGGAACATGTTTATTCTGACAGGCTTCCCAAATTAGAAATTAGTGGCATCAGGAATTATTGATACAGGGACCGGGCAGATAAATAAGCAGCCCTACAAGATGAAATAAACTGTCCATGGGCGTCTGACTGTTTTCTGGGTCCTCAGGAGACGGCCGGCTCTGAATGGCACATAAGAATTTGGAATCAATGATAAGGGACCCTTAAAGAGAAATAATTTTAGTGATGCAGCCCCCAAAGGTGATGGAACTTTTTTTTTCCCCCTTGATGGAAAGATGGATCACAGTTCTGTCTATTGAGCCTCTTGACGGTGAAGGATATAAATGGTAAGTCTAGAAGAAATTGTGCCCAATACAATGGTGTTCCTCTAGGGATAAGTGGTGCAGGCACCCCCAATTCCAAGGGGGATGGTGAGAGATGCTGCTGACTGACGTTGGGATCTCAGTGGGTGCCAAGGACGGAAGCCTGCTTCTGGGGACCAGGTTTAAATAACTTCAAAGGATCCTTTGTGGCCACGTGTCCAAAGACGAGAAGTTGTTTGTCCTTTGTTCTGAACATGTTGTCTTGACTTTCTTCTGAACTGGATTAAAGTGAGGCAGAACTACCCAAGTCACCGGCCTCACTCACTCTTCTACAGACATCCAGGTCTGGTGACAAGACCAAGGTCTGGATGACTGGCGATGGCCCGAGACGCAATAGATGACCTTGGTGTCAAGCTCCGGGCACTCCATAGTGCCTGCCTCAGCCACCTTCAAGGTCAATGAACAGTAAGGGGGAGATGGATGAGAATAGGGTGCCAAAGACTTTTCCCCCCTAAAATTTGCTGAACTCGGCCCTCAATGTTTTTTCTAACCCTCTTTTCTAGCCCTTTGCAATCAATTCAAGAAGAGAGAATGACGAATTTTAGCTTAGGAATATTATTTGAATGGTGGCAACTCATCTTGTTTTGGGGATTTATGTATTTCCAGTCTTCCAGCTATTGAGAGGCAGCTGTGGCCAAAGATCTAGAACTGATTTCGGAGCCATGAAGGTCTGAGTTTAAGTCCTACCTTGGACATACTTGCTGGGTGACCCTGCCTAAGTCACTGAACCCCTCAGTGCTCTGGGTAATTCTGTAAGGTTTAGGTCCCAAAGAAGGCATCATCTGCATTAGGAGAGGAAGTTCCTTCACCAGGGAGTTCTCTACCAGTGAAATCACATCCAGCTGCTGTTTCGTGGTTATGTTTAACTTGGCCCCATTGGTGCAGGGGCCTCTGGGCCCAGGTGTAGTTTCTTTTTTAACATTGCCCTAAAGGTAATTGGGTCTTGCCTGTCTGTTTGTACATAACTATCTCTGCCTGATCAGAGTTCCTCAGGCCAGACACAACCACCTGCCATGGGGCATATGGAAAAAAAAAAAGACCCACAAAAACCTCTTTCCATAGACTCAGTCATCACAGATGGTTTCTGTCCTAGCTGTGTCCCTTCCTTGGCACCTTGGGAATCTTTCATGCTGGACTTCCTAAGCCAGTCTCCAGCATCTCCTCACCTGTGACACCCCATCAGATGTGCCTTTGCCAGAACCTCCATACAAAATCCACAGCCCCAACCTGAATCATCAAGCTGTCTTCAGCTAAGAATGCTAGAGGAACTCGACCATCCTATTCAATGACCGAGTGGCTAGTTCCTCAGAGAACTGTTGCTGATTGCCTGATCTTTACTAGCCCTGGCCATGGCCCTTGCTTTCCACCCCCTACTTCCCAATTAAGTTATCCTTGTTTTAAAGTTGTTTTTTTAATTTAAAGAAGTTTGGTTTTTATTCAAAATAATAACTATATCTCCTACTTATTAAACTGAGGTGTCTCTGGTTGTGAGTTCCCCATCACTGAAGAAACAATTTCTCCATCATTATAATGGGCTCATACTTGGAAGCTACTCTGGGCCACAACACCTGTTAGTCAAAAGAACCCTCCTTGGTCCTGGAGTCTGAAGATCTAGATTCAAATTCTGCCTCTGATTTAGCAATCCTGCACTTCCATTTGCCCATCAAGGACACACAAAGGTCCCTTCTAGCTCTAGCGTCAGTCACCGTTGTGTTTATAGTTATTATTACTGTTTGTTGTTAGGCAGCCAATTGCCATAGCCGACCTTAGTTCAAATTTAGGTGGCCCTGGGCAAGTCATTTAATTTCTGTCTGCTGCCTCAGTGACCTCATCTGTAAAATGGAGACAACAATAACATCTACCTCCTAGAGCTGTTGAGAAGATCAAATGAGATCTTTGTAAAATGCTTTGCAAACCTTAAAATGTGATATTATCTGTTAGCTACAATAATGATGAGGATAATTATTGATTATTATATTACTATATGTATTGTAATATATGATAAGCATCATCATCATCATTATGATTTCAGTGACCTCCCACCATTTTTGGCTCCAGGTCTGGCATGTTTCATCCCACAAATGAGACAGCTGGCTGCACCATTTGAGGCTCACTAGAAGTCCACCACTGCTTTGATGCCCTGGCTTCCATCTTCTCAGTTCCACAAAGCCAGATCCGCCTTCCTGCTGCATTTTTCTACTCGTAACCATTGGCTATACCAGGTCTCAGCTCTGCATACTGCCCGTCAATGCCTTTGAGCATGCATTGGCCATCTCCGGTACAGGGGGATACGTGGCCGCCTCATTCTTTTCTTTGGCTCTCTGGACACAGAACTATGGTTTGGAAGTGAACCTGGATGCAAGCTTTTTGGACGTTCTGTACCATCATCAAGTCCTGTTGAAGCAACTTGGGCAACTCTATTTCAGAGAGCCTGTGAGAAAGGGATAAGATCCCAGACATCAAACACGAAGGCCAAACCAGATTCAGGTGTAATTGGGAAATATTTAACAAAATAAATACAAATACAATCGAATATAAATAATGTTAATATATGGTTTTCTAAGTCAATATGAGGCCCAGAGGGATCCATTTCTATTTGAGTCGACACTGATTAGACCATTAACGGGCACCATTAATGCTGACACCATGGTAGCCGCGGAGTCAGTCTTCACATGTTGGTGATATTTTTTAGGCAATTAGAAACATTCAGTACAATCAGGAAACTTGGGAATCCTTAGGCCTTCTCCCAATTTTATTGATAAGGAAACTGAAGAAATAATCATTTAGTTTCCAAGGGCAAAACCAAAATTAATAAGTGGATTCCCAGTAATTTGGGGAATTGCTCGACATTATCCTAATAATTAAGGGTAAAATGTAGCCTGTATGCAATAGTCATCTTTGGGACTGAGGCAAGAATTAGAATTAATGAGTAGATTCCTAGTAGACTTGGGAACCCCTAGGTCCAATTTTTTTTTTTTTACCAAAGAGAACAGAACTTAATCAAAATTAACAAGTAGATTCCCTGAAGGGCATTCAATGCTTCTGTGTATGAGTTTTTCCACCACAAAGATAAGACTTATTTCATGTGTCAAGCTGGAGGACCTATTTATATTTAGAACAAGGTGGAATGGGTCTAGCTAGATAGCTAGGTGAAGTACATGATTTAGGAGACAGGAAGACCCGAGTTCAAATCCAACATCAAATACCTATTAGCTGTGTGACCTTGGATAAGTCTTTGAACCTTTATCTCAATTTCCTCTTCTGTAAAATGGGAATCATAATAATATTTCCTTCTCAGAACTGTTGTAAAGATCAAATTAAATATTTGTAAAGTGCTTTTCAAACTTATATAATGAATATTTAATATTTAGAGCCAGCTAAATGCAAGCTATTATTATATTCCAGTCTCCCTTCTTATCTCCTTCCCCAATATCAAGGTAAATTACTGGCTTCCTCTTTGACCACTAGGGTACCTGAGGTTTGCGGAGCACGGTACTGCTGCCTTGGCCATAATGCCTTGCCTACCCAGTGGTTGATGTTCCGGGCAATCTAATTGCTCAGGTCATTTAGTAGTGAGACCTCTCCTATTGCCCATGGGATAGTTCCTTAAATTGTTCTTCCTCTAGGGACCAAATGGCATACTCGGCTCCTACTATCAGTCAATCAGTCAAGCAATGAATCAAGTTCAGAAGATTATAACTTTAGAGATGGAAGGGAATCGAGAGGGCACTGAATTCAACCTCCTCATTTTACAGAAAAGACAACTGAGTCCACCTAAGGAGGTGAACTTCCTTGAAGCTCAAGGTCCCATAGGTACCAAGTAGGATCCTAGACTTAGAGCCAGCTGGTGTCTTGGCAACCACCTGGTCTCACCACTTCATTTATAGATTAGGAATCTGATGCCCATATATGTCTCGTACATAACCTATTTATTTACATGTTGTTTCCCCCAATTAGAATATAAACTTCTTGAGGGCAGGTGTTTTGCGTTTGGACGTCCTCTGCCTAGCACAGAGATGTCAAAGAGGTAGTGCTTAATAAGTGCCAGATTCTGAAGATACCTTCCATCTACTCTGTATCCATCTTGTATGTATACAATTTCTGCATGCCGTTTCCCCTCCTTAGACTGTGAGCTCTTTGAAGTCAGGGACCCTCTCTCTTTTGCCCTTTTTTCTATCCCCAGTGCCTGGCACAGAGTAAGTGACTAATAATAAATGCTTTTTGACTGACTAACAGACAGCAACACTGGCACTGCCTAGTCTCAAGAAGGGAGAGAAGGGCGGGTACAAACCCAAAAGCATGACGATGGCAGCATTGGGCTTTGTCGTTATCACTGTGAGTGATTCTTGTAAAGAAGTTACAATGACTTGGATAGAGTAACAGAATTTCAAGCTGAAAATATTTCATCTCTTCCATACTCTCCTGTTGCTAACAATTTCAGCGTAGGCTCCTGTCCACTCTTCCCTTTGTAGTGGGGCTCTTTGGTGTCACTTACTTTCAAGTTCACTTATTAGCTGGTTATTGTGCAATTTAACCGCTCGGTGCTGCTCCACCTGGTCTTCAAGCTCAAAGATGGTCTCCTTCATGTCCTTGATCTCGGCGTCACTCTCTGAGGCTTTCTCTTGAAACTGCAGACTGGTCTGATTCAGCTGTTCTGACTGTTGGTCGCATATCTCTTTTAGATAACCACATTCCTTCTCCACCTAGAATAAAAGGTGTTTTATTATTATTATTTATTATTGTTAATTCTCAAAGGCAAAAAGTTCTCAGATACCCCTCCAAGAAAGACACAACAAGAAAGGAGGCAGAAAAGCAGTCAGAGAGGTAGGAGAGCTTCCAGGGAAGAACAGTTCCAGAAGGAAGAGATCATGACAAGCATCTGGTGCTGCAGAAAAATCAAAGAAGACGAAGACCCAGAAAGGGTCATCCTTTCCGATAGTTAGGAAGGGACAAGAAAGCAATCTTGAGCCAGTGGTGGTAAGAAGCCAGATGATTGTAGGGAGTGGAAGGTGCCGAGGAATCACGAGAAAATAAAGCAAAAGGAGCAGACTAAATCTATAAGAGCTGGGTGACAAAAAAGACAGTAGGCTGAGGAGGGGGAAGGGAAGGGCTAATTTTAGGGGGTAAGGAAGTCTGGAGGAGCATCAGTGTGTAGTGGCTGGAGTCAGGGAACAAGCCTGGTCTCTAACAAATCCTGGACAACTTGTTAAGGTCCTTTACTTCTCCTCCTAAGCTTTTAAATAAATAAACTTGTTTTATTTCATCAAATAAAATATGTGGGAATAAAAAGGAAATCAGTTATATTGAAATAGAGTTATTAGACTATTAAAAAATAAACACGTGCACAGAACTCCAGGTTAATAATCCTTAGGCTAGCCTCCCAACATCTCTTTTAGAATGTCCTGAAAACCAAAAGTAAGTGGTCTCTGCCTATAAGGCAAAACACTGACCAAGTCTAAGACAGAAGAACAGAAGGGCTAGGCACTGTAGTTAAGTGACTTGCCCAGGGTCACAGAGTTAGGAAGTGTCTGAGGCCAGATTTCTATAGATTTTGATTTTATGTACTATTACTGATTTCTCAAGAAGTTGAAGCTTTCAACCCAGCAGAACTCTAATCTCTGATCCTGGTCCTCATCTGGATTTTAGATGCCACAAAATGTAGAAAGAGGCTTTGCGGTAGAAAAAAGAATCTTCCGTCTTTCATGCTCCAAGGCAGTGGTTCCCAAACTTTTTTGGCCTCCTGCCCCCTTTCCAGAAAAAATGTCACTCAGCCCCCTGGAAATTAATTTTTAAAACATTTTAATAGCAATGAATAGGAAAGATAAATGCACCTGTGGCCATCACCGCTTCCCCCCCATCACTGCAGCACCCACCAGGGGGCGGTAGAGCCCACTTTGGGAATCACTGCTCTAAGGGTTCGACCATCTCCCACCTCCATGCCTTTGTTTCTCATGCGGATGATGCAAGACCTTGATTAAACGTCACCTTTGGCATGAAGCCTCCTTTAATTCTGCTAGGGTCCTCCCTTCCAAAATACCTCACATTTAACTATTTTATACATATTTGAATAGTTATTCACTTTACCTTCCTTGCTCAAAAAGCCCTAATGCTTCTCTATCACCTTATCACAGGACAGTGACTCAGGCCTTCAGACAGGAGGTTCAAATCTGACCTCAGATAGAGGCTAACTGTGTGACCCTGGGCAAGTCATTTAACCCCCCATTGCCTACCCTTACCACTTGGAGCCAATACACAGAATAGATGGAATGCAAGGGGTTTTGTTTGTTTTTAAAGATTAACTACAAAATCCACTTTTTGGTCCTTCCTACTTTGGCTGCAGACTTATGATACATTTCTTCTACAATTCCAGAAAAAAGACTGCCTACTTGCCCCTCCCCTTCATGACATCCCATCTCTTCCTCAGTGCCTTTTGCCCAGGCTGTCTCCAATGCCTCACCTCTGGCTTCCTTCAAAACTTAGCTCATGCATCCCCTTCTCAGAAGTCTTTATGATCTCAGCTCTGAGTATTCTCCTCCCCCCCAAATAAAAATTACCTTCTCATTCGCCTTGCTTATATTTTATATGCATTTATTATTTATTTATTTATTTATTTATTGTTTCCCCTCCCCCAAAGAACGTTGGTATGGGCAGCCCCCTCTGGGACATAATAATATTATTTATTTAATAAGAGTATTTAATACTGTTTTGCAAGTGTAGAATTTAATACTAATAGTGAATACTAATATTGAAAAATAATAATAGTAAATCATATACTTCTATGGTACTTTCGGGTTTGCAAAGCCCTTCACACACATAGTAGGCACTTAATAAATGCTTGATTGACTAACTGATTGCCAAGGACTTCGGCTGTCTAATTGTTAGCTGGCTACTTAAGGAATGGAGCATTTCCTTTCTTTCGGGAAAAGAAAAAAGGTGAGGGTCCCCTGGGAGCATCCCTTCCCCAGTCAGATCTCCAAATGGTTCATCTGCTGCTTTATCCATCATCCCTTCTGGGCTGACCACTGTTGGAGCCCAAGTCTTCCACTAGGGGGCTCCGATGTGCCTGAACCGGCAGGAGTGAGAGCTGGAGGGGACTTCTGGACAATCCCTACATTTTACAGAGGAGGGAACTGAGGCCGAGAGAAGTGACTTGTTCAGGTTCATGTAGGAGTAACCGGCAGCGCTGGGAATGCGAATCCAGGTTTTCTGCCAACAAAATCAGAGCACAGACTTGGAAGACCCAAATTCCCTCTCAGGTCCTTAATAGCTGTGTGATCCAGGGTGAGTCACTTAACCACTCTGTCTCAGTTTCCTGTAGTTACAGAAGACAGAACGTCTCTAATATCATTTTGATTGATTTCTCAGGCAAGGAGAAGGATCTTTATTACAGAAATAATAGGATTAAAAATTAAAAATGGCTCACAAAGGATACCCATGATAAAGCAGGAGATGGGACGGGACTGGAGGATCCAGTCACCCTTCAGGGCACAGGTATTTCTGCTCTCAACACCCAGTGCCTGGCACATAGTAGGCTCTTACTCCATACTCCTATGACCCTGGGATTATGCTGAGATCTTGAAATAGATTCAGATGGAAAAAAGGTCCTAAACTTCTGGGCTTTAGGAATTCTTACAGCTGCCATCTATGACTCTTAGTCAACAAACATTTACTAAGCATCTTCTAAGCGCTCTTCTACTCTGTCTGGGGATGCTCATTTTTGGGTGGTGCTTAAATTCAGAATGGAAATGAATATTTAAAAATAATTTATATGCGCTGGTTACAGGAGGGGAGAGAAAGAACAGGAATCATGTAACCATGTAAAAATATTCTTAATTAATTAATTAATAATTAAAATTTAAAAATTAAAAATTAAATCTGAAACTTGAGAAAAATATTTGATTTAAAATTCAATGAAAAAATAATTTAAAAATATTAAAAAGCAAAAAAAAAAAACCAACGTTGAGAAGAGACAGAATTTAAACCCTGGACCTCTGCCTTCACATAGTAGTCCTTTCTACTCTATCCCATCAAATCTCTCATTTGAAAGATAAGGAAATATAAGTCTGGAAAGGAAAGGGAGATTGCTAAAGGTCACACTGGGGTTCTCAGAGAGGAACCAAGGGTCTGACCCAGGTCCTTGGCTTCCAGATCCTTCCTGTTCCATCTGCTCTTCTGGGAGATTACTAATTTTATGTGAAGAGTAGGAGTAAATGGCTCTGAATGAGAGACCATGGGGCTCTCCTCTGAGCAGAGGAGCTGATGAAGGATTTTGTGACTTCCCCTCCTCTGGCTGCTCAGGGACCTTCATTTCATTCACTTTCTCCTTGGCTGGGCCAAGTGGGCCAAGGCTGCCAATGCTATGAGGAGTGGCTACAGTTTTAAAATTCCCATTTCCCAAAATTGGAGTGCATTGGCCAAGTTGGTTGGTTTCATCTGCACTGTCCTTGTGGGTAAATGAATGAAGAGCTGACAAAGAGATGGAGTCAGATCGCAGAGAAAGAAAAAAGCTTCTTAAAACAACCGAGTGGTTGAAGAAAATCCCTTCAGAAAGCTCCAAGAAACCATTGCATTAAAAAATCCCCAACTAGAGCAGACAAGAGAAAAGGCTGCACAAGAGCTGGGGGTTCAGTGGATAGAGCACTAGGGCTGAAGTCAGGAAGACCTGCATTCAAATCCAGCCTCAGACACTCACTAGATGTGTGATCCTGAGCAAGTCACTTCACCCTGTTTGCCTCGGTTTCCTCAACATGAGCTGAAGGAGGAAATGGCAAATCACTCTAGTATCTAGATGGGGTCACAAAGAATTGGACACAACTGAAATGAATGGACAACAACAAAGACAGAAGGTTGGTACAATATGAACCAGTGAAAAGAACAATAGAGCACTGGGATTGCTAGTCATGATCCTAGCTTTGTCACTGACTAGCTGCATGTCCCGAGGCAACCCAGTGTCCTTCTCTGGACAGCAGGACCATAGAATATGGGATCCAGAACTCAAATGGAACTTAGAGGCCACTGAATCCAATGGACTCATTTTAGAGACAAGGAAACTTAGACCCAGGGAGAAGTGATTTGCCCATGGCCACACCACAATGTATCAAAGTGGAATTCAGCCCCAGAGCTAGTCATCTTTCTACTTTATTATGCTAGATTAAAAATTAACTTGAAATTAAGTAACTTAAACCTAAAGAATAAGTGGGTCAAAGAACAATCATAGAAACAATCAATAATTTCATTAAAGATAATGACAATGAGACACTATACCAAAATCTGTGGGATATAGCCAAGTGAAGGGGGGGAGGGGTAAGGCTATGGCCACTTGGAGCTCTAAATCTATGATTTCAATTCTCTTCTGTCTTTAAATTCAACTTAACCACCACTTTAAACATATTTATTAATGTATACACATATATGCATGTATGCGTGAATATATGTATATATTTTTTAATCATACTTTTATTTCTAATTCTATTCCTCCCTTCTTCTCTACCCCAGACATCTATCCCTTATATGGAACAAGGAAAGGGGGAAAGGAGAGAAATTAGTTGGAGTAAAACTTAGTGCTATATCTTGAGCTTGAGGGTCCTCAGAAGTCATCTAGTCCAACCACCTCATTTTACAGATGAGGAAGCTGAGGCATAGGGGAACCAGATTTACCCCAAAGTATCAAGCACAGGAAATGAGTCCATGTTGGTGTCCTATGCCCAGTCCCTCATCTCTTTAAGGAAAAGAGGAAACTTGCATTTTTTCATCTCTTCTTCATAACCAAGCTACTTTAGTTAAGTTCTTACCATGCACCAGGCATATGGTGCAGTGGAAAGAGCACTGGGCTTGGAATTAGGAAGACTCATCTTCATGAGTTCAAATCTGGCCTCAGACATTTACTATCTGGGTGGCTCTGGTTAAGTCATTTCACCCCATCTACCTCAGTTTCATCATTTGTCAAATGAGCTAGAGAGGGAAATGGCAAACCACTCCTATATCTTTGCCAAGAAAACCTCATGAAAAGTAGGACATGAAAGAAATGAACTGCAAGGGGCCCACAAGGACACAAATAAAAAATATTCCCTGCCTTTAATGAGCTCAATGATTAATGATTCTACTAGGGCTAGGTCCAAGGAATAGAGAAAGGTTTACAGAATAGGATCTTCTCTGGTTCGTTGGATTATGGCAAAAAAAATCAGTTTTATTCACTGAATGAATTTCTCTCCAGATCTGTTTCCCAGCCCTTTTGGGGGCATGTGTTCATGGGAAGCTACTGCCATTCCTTTAACAGTGAAAGGTAATAATTACTCGAAAAAGAGGAGATTGCATCTGCTTGGCTGGAGATTTGTTAAAATTTCAAAATGGTGGAGAGGTCAAGGTATGAAGCAAAGGCTAATGAGTAATTGCTAACGAAATTTCCAGATGTTAAGTCAACTCTGCTCTCCTGAGAGATCCTGGCTGGACTCAGATGAGAGCTGGGAAGTTCCTTGGCAGTCATATCTAGTCTGACACCTTCATTTCAAAGATGAGGAAACTGAGGCCCAGGAGTGTTAAGTGACTTGCCCAAGGTCACTCAGGAAGGAAGCATTAGAGGTGGGATTTGAAATTAGGTCCTTTGACTTTGTAATCAATGCTCTTTATACTATATTTTGCTGTCTACCCATTCAGAGCTCCTCTTTCCTTTTCCCACCACATCTGTGCCTCAGTTTCTTTACCTGTCAATTGGGAACAATGACATTTTCAATGCCTTATCTCAGAGGGCTTTTGTGTGGAAAAGTGCTTTGTAAATTTTAAAGCATTATATAAATAGGAGCTATTGCTACATTATTATTATTATCATTAGTATTAGTTCATTCTTATCTTCCTAGACAGACCTGTTGCTTTGGAGTTATTACTCTCCAATATTCTATGGGCTGTCCAGCAGGTGGATAAAAGAAGAGCTTCATATGCTTTCATCAAAGCATTAGGATGTCAGGGCATTTACTGTTATCACTGGTTATTAGTATTTATCATTCTGTTGACATGGCCCAACAAACTGGGAGCATAAGGAGGGATCACTGCCCTATATGAAGAACATAGAGAAGAATGAGAAGATTTTTATGAAGAGATGCAGAGGGAAGTGAGCGAAACCAGAACTGATCAACACACATGTATAACAGCTGAACTATTAAAAGTGAGCACTACTAAATGATAATGATCAAACCTAGCCCCAAGGAAAATGCCCTGTTCTTCACTCTTTTGCAGATGTAGAGACTGTGGGTAAGGAATATATTCATTCTCTCTCTCTCTCTCTCTCTCTCTCTCTCTCTCTCTCTCTCTATCTCTATCTCTCTTTATTTCATTTATTATGCCAGGATTCTCCGAGGAGAAAATAAAAAGAAAACCAATAATGTATATGATTTCCAAACAAAAGATCAAAAAAATTTATTTTTTAAATATGAGATTGACAAAGGCTAAGATTTAGGGGTTTGGGGCTGACTAAACTGTGTGCATATAATAGATGCCATGAGAATATGTGGTCCTGATGAAGCCAGCCAGGAGAAGGAGCTCAAAGCAAAACCTGCAGTCTACTAAGAGGTAAACCTCCAGACACTGCAGTAAAAGTCGGAGATGGGCTTCATTTGTCATCTGAAGCCTCCGAAGCCTCCCTGCCAACAGGGTTTTAAGGCACTCTGGGGCCTCCCTGCTCGCTGTGCTCCAGGCACTCACTTCAACAGCAAACACAGCTGGATCCCCTAAATCTTTCGACTCCTGGGCTGCCTAAGGGTTCTGTTCTTTTCCTCCTCTTCCTTCTTTTTCCCCATGCAGTTCAGTTGTGTCCAACTCTTTGTGACTCCATTTGGGGTTTTTTGGCAGAGATACTGGTGTAATTTGCCCCCACTTCAGCAGAGCTAGAGCTGAGGGATGATGCTTTCCCAACAGAGGGAGATCAAAATCACTAGAGAGGGTCCCCCCTCCCCTCCGTGTGTGCCCTGTTTAAAGTTTGATACCCTGGCTCAACTTGAACACTAGCCTCTAGGAAAGAGGTCTTTCCCCCTTTGGCAAACAATCTGGTGAAGCTGATGGACCCCTTCTCAGCATCAGGTTTTAAAAGCATCTAATATTTCATTAGCCATGACCTTAAGCAAGTCACTTTACCCCATTTGCCTTGGTTTCTTCATCTGTAAAATGAGCAAAAAAAGGCAAACTACTCCTGTATCTCTGCCAAAAAAACCCCAAATGGGGTCACAAAGACTTGTACACAACTGAACAACAGCAGGTCTGCCATCTTAGCTTTGCAGAGAAAAGATGGTGCAACAATAACAAAACTCAGATCTAACAACTTGAAAAATTACAAGGGACCCCCCCCCCAGTCAACTCCAAATCCTGATGCTTTTCTTCTACACCTCCACACACACACACACACACACACACACACACACACACACACACCTAGCCACAGAACAAAGATGCTGCTAAGAAACTTGGCCAATCTTCTGTTCAGTTCTAAATAGAGTCTTTTTCCTTTCAGGGGATGAAGCGAATGAATGCTAACTCTCTGGTGCTGGGAGGATGGCAAAGACACAAAGCATCCCGGGAGAGCTTTCCCGGGGCCTTTTCTTCTCTTTAGAGTTTCTGTTGCTTTTTCTCCAGACTAGGGGGAGGAGCGCGGTCACCCCAAGTTTCTCTTGCCAAGGTGGGGGGTCTGGGAAGGAAATGGAGACTAACTCTAGTAGTGGCTGCAGGGGATGTGAGAAGGGGTGGTCAGGGTGGTCTCCTCCTAAAGGGTAGCTCTTTTGCTCCTAATTCCTTAGCAGCCTCCAGTCTGTTACCATGTGGTGCAGAGGACCTGGGTCTAAATCCCATGCTTCACTACACAAATGACTTTGGACTTCAAGATAAGTCCCCGTGGGTTTCCCGTGAGTCAGAGGTTAAGTGATTTGCCCCAGATTCAGAGCTAAGTGGTAAAGAATCCACAACCCTAGGCTGTCTCTCCAACATCATTTCATAAGATCAGATTTCAAGAGCTAAAAAAGGACCTTAGAAGTCACTGAGCTCAACCTCTTCATTTTACAGATGAGGAAAACTGAGGCAGGGGTGCAGTGACTTGCCCAGAGTCAGGCTTGTGACTGAGGTTGCACATTTTACAGATGAGGAAACTGAGGCAGGGGTACAATGACTTGCCCAGAGTCAGGCTTGTGACTGAGGTTGCCATTTTACAGATGAGGAAACTGAGGCAGGGGTGCAATGACTTGCCGAGGATCACTTATCTCTTACATGTCTAAAGCTGGATTTAACCCTAGATTTTCCTGACCCCAAAGTCAGTGATCTTCCCACTGTGACCCAGGCATCCCCTTGAATGACTGAGTGCCTTATGACCTTATTTTTCTGTCTGGCGCCACCTCATTTTTGACAGTATAATAATACCACCACTGTGCCAAACAATAGTGTGTCAAGTCCATGGTTGAGAATAGAATTGAGTTCTCTTGTTTGAATATTAACTTGTGACTCAACCTGAATCTATTTATTCTTCATTTAAAGACTCTCAGGTCAGTAATTTAAGCGCCCCTTTTACCCTCTGCTAAAAAAAGCCAACAACATTTTAAAGTGTGGGACGCAGATTCTAGGGCCCAGGCAAGCCAAGAGCAAGAAGGCACCCTGGGGGGTTGAAATGTCTTCTGCCCTCAACCATTGATCACATTCTTTAACAGTGAGATTACAGATAAAATATAAACTTCTCTGACATTTAAAAGTCCTTCCCATGGGGCCGCAGTTGATTTCCCCTTCCTTATTAATTTAAGCATCTGGCACTCCAAACACACTGACCTACTCACTATTCATGAGCCATGGAATTCCCTCTCCAGGTCTTTGCCCAGGCTGTCCCCTATGCTTCCTCACCTGTCTCTCTTTTCTTTAAACCCTTGCCTTTTGTCTTAGAATTGACATTCAGTATGGGTTCCAAGGCAGAAGAGCACTAAGAGCTTTTGCAATCAGCTTTAATGACTTGCCCAGAGTCACCCAGGTAGGAAGTGTTTGAGGCCAAATTTGAACCCAGGATCTTTTCTCTCTAGGCCTGACTTTTTATCCACTAAGCCACCTAGCTGGTCCCCCCTTTTTTTTTCTTTCCCCCTTTCTTCCTGTCTCTTGGAATTTCCAGCTTGCCTCCTACCCATGGCTGTAAGCAATTCCCCCTGCCCCGTGCTTGGCACTCCTTTAATCATAAAAACACTCTGTCTATATTTTGAGTTTGCTTATGAGCTTGGTCTTTATTTTGGATTGCTTATGCGTCTGTTGTTTCCTCCCAGTAGAACATGAGCACTTCGAGGGCAAGAACTGCCTTCTGTTTCTTTGGTATCTCCCTTAGTGGAGCACCACATCTGGCACACGTTAGATGCTCAATAAACCTGGCACACATTAGATGTTTAAGAAACGTTTAGCCATTGATTGATCTTTTGGATTTGTGTGAACCAGCCATTTCCTCCCAATAGAATGCAAGCTCCTTGGGGGCAGGGACTGTCCTCTATTTCTGTCTGTGGGTCTCTAGGCTCTTACTCAGTTCTTGGCACATAGCTGGCCTTCAGTAAATGCTAGCTGAACTCAAGTGAATTGGGGAAAAGGGGGCGCCTAAGTAGCTACATATGAAAGAGAAGCAAATAATGAAGCTATTATGCAGGGACCCACCAGATAAGCAGTGAGATGAGGAGGAGAAAAAAATGGAAGCAACATCTGTGCCCTGAAAGGAAGAGTGACCCAAGCCAATGGGGTCAGAGAAGGCTTCATCCATCAATCAGAACACAAGTATGGATTAAGTGCCCCTTGGTCCTTTAAGGATGGCAAGACTTGGGCATTTTTAAAGGCAGGAAGGAACCAGCAGATAGGGAGAGGGTAAAGATATGAGAGAAGAGGGGGGAGGGGGAGAGGAGAGAAAAAAATAGAGATGAGAAAAAGAG
Organism: Gracilinanus agilis; assembly: GCF_016433145.1. Taxonomy (NCBI): domain Eukaryota; kingdom Metazoa; phylum Chordata; class Mammalia; order Didelphimorphia; family Didelphidae; genus Gracilinanus; species Gracilinanus agilis. The sequence goes on along the minus strand of NC_058133.1, from coordinate 492,892,852 downwards.
GAGAGGGAAGTGGGAGAGAAAGGGGAGAAGAAAGGGAGAAAGAGAAAGAAAGAGAAAGAGAGAGAGAGAGAGAGAAGAAACAGAGAGGGAGACAGATGAGAAAAAGAGGAGAGGGGAGAGTTGGAGAGAAAGGGGGCATAGAGAGGGAGGGAGGAAAAAGGGTGGGGGCAGGGAGAATATGACTGATGGGATCTTTATTTTACAGATAGACCCATAGATTTCAAGCCAGAAGAGATCTGAGGTCATCAAGTCCAACCCTCTCACAAGATTTAGAACAGTAAGAACTATAACTCTAGAGTTGAAAGAGACCTAAGAAGTCAAATAGTCTGATCCTCTTATTTTAAAGATGAGTAAATTGAGGCACAGGGTGGAGAAGTAACTTACCCCACATCACACAGGTGATAAAGGGGCAGAGAGCTCCAAAAGTTACATGCTCACTTCTCTGTTTCTGTCTCTCTCTCTCTCCCTCCTTCCCTCCCTCTCTCTGTGTCTTTCCCTCCTCTTCCCCAAGTAAATTCCCAGGGGCTAACCAGAAAGGGTAAGTAACTTGCTCTGGGTCTCTGAATGCCATCCTCTACATCCCCAACCAAATCTTCATTCCACTGTACCACACCACAGGCTGGGATTCTTCACTTTTTTTTAAATCTGGTAACGACTATGGATTCTTTTTCCAATAAAATTTCAAAGGAAGCTAACCCTATGGAAGCAGACATTTCACAAGTCTACTTGTCTACAGAAAGTGCTAAAATAGTACCCGGTGCCCAGGTGAAATACCCCTGGTGTGGGGGTTCAAACCCTGCTGTGTTCTCTCTCTCTCTGTCTCTTGTCTCTCCGTCTGTCTCTCTCTTCCTCTCCCTCTTTTCTCTCTCCCTCTCCCTTTCCCTCTCCCTCTGCTTCTCCCTCTCCCTCTCACCTTGCTGAGCATATTCTGAATGTGCTGGATCTCACTGTTGGCCTTCAGTAGTTCTTGCTTGAGTTCGATACAGGACAGCTCCAGCTGGTCCTTCTCAGCCCGGGCCACTTTGAGCTTGTCCTGCACCTCGGAGCTATCCCTCCCTTGGCCCTGGGCACTCATCTCCGCCACCCTCTGCTTCTCGCTCTCCAGCTGGGCCTTCAGGGAGGCGTTCTCGATCTTGAGCCCCTCCAGGGTGATCCGGCAGTCCTCCAGAGCCTGGGTGGCCAGGCTGTTGTTGTGCCGTTCCCTGTCCAAAAGCCCATTCAGCTGCTGGTTCTCCTCCTTCAGACACTTGATCATCTCGACGGCCCCCTGGTTCTCGCCCTCGATCTTCCGCAAGCTGCAGGTCAGCTGCTGCTGGATGTTGAGCAGCTTCTCCCTCTCGAACTTGGCATTCTCCAGGATCTCGCTGCACCTCTGCTCGAGCTCCTTGACCTTGCTGTCCTGGCCACTGGACTCGTCTTCCTGCTCTCGCTCCTGCAGGAGGTTCATCAGCTTCTCGTTCTCCTGGCTCAGCTGCTCGGCCCGCTCTCTGTGCTGGTGGAAGGACGTCTCCAACAGGGTCTTCTCGTCCGCCAGCTTCTCGTTCTCGGCCGTCAGCTCTTGGACCATCTGCTGCTGGTCTGACAGCTCTTGCAAGGTGGCCTGGAGCTCTTCAGTGGTGCTGTGATGGTTCTCTTCCATCTTCTGGATCTTCTCGGTGAGGGAAGCTACAGACAGCTCGCTGATGTTGTTGGGGGAGCTGCCCCCCGTGGAGCACCGGGGGCTCTTGAAGGTGATGCTGCCAGAGGACAAGGGCCGGGAAGGAGCCTCGACGATGTGCTCAAAATCAGAAGCATCCGGGGACAGAGAAGCCTTCGTCACATCACTGCTCGAGGACCCAGATGTCCGGAGGGTATTCCCGGTCATACTCTGTTTATACTCCTCTGTCTCCCCTGACATCTGGTTTCTCGTTGGGCTTCCAAAGCTTGATTCTTCTTGAGTTGTTGGTGTGGGTAGGCTGCTGCCCCCATCATTGCTCGTGGCAGCCTCCGAGCTGGGGGAATGCTCCATATAAGCCAGTTTCTCTTTCAGAGCCCGGTTTTCTTCCCCAAGATCTACGAGCTCTTTTTCAAAATTCTTGTTCTTCAACCGAAGAGTTCTTATCAAAGGATCCAGATCTGCAGGGGAAGATGGTAGTTCGTCGCCATTCTGGCCAAGAGCATCAGATCCTTCTGCAGCATTCGGGGAGCCTTTCTCTTTGAATTTCTTGAGTTCACTCCGGAGCTTACTGATTTCAAAATCTTTTGTTTTAGCTTCTGCCAGGAGTTCCCGGACCTGGGATTCCAGCATTGCCTTGTCCCCGGCATCATTCTCTAACTTGGATTTACTGTTGCCTCTTAAGTGCTTGGTGGGAGTTGGGGTACTGGAAGATATCGGGCTGGGGATTGGTTTCTTTGCACTGGAGGGACCTCTCAGGGCGGTTCTCTCTCTCGAGGTAGGTGCAGAAAGTTCTCGAGGGGCTGGAATCCCCGTCCGCTTGGTGGATGAAATGGTACCTGGAAAAATGAGAGGAAAGCAAGGTGAATAAAGAAGTTGTTTTGTAGACTGAGACAAAGAAGGCACAAGTCTTCAAAGGCTCAAAAGTTGTAGACCCAGAAGTAACTACAGAGGTCATACCTAGTTAAAATTACAGAGGGGGAAACTGAGGCTTAGAGAGGTACATGGTAGAGTTGAAAGGTCATCCACTCCAACCCTATATATTTCAGAGGAACAAAGGACCAGGGAGAGTTCAAAGTTCCAGAATTGAAAAAGACCATCTAGTCCAACACCTTCATTTTACAAATGAAAAAACTGAGGCTCAGGGACCTGTCCAGGATCACAAGTTAAGTAACAGAGGTTAGGATTAGAAGATGAGATGTTACTCCATCATTTATTACCTGGGTAACCTTTGCCTTGGCTTGGTCTACTTTCTTTCTCTTTTTTTCTTTTTCTTTGTTTTTTATTTTGTTTTTTCCCTCCTTCCCCCTTCCTTTCTTTCCCCTTCCCCTCTTCTCCCCCTTCCTTCTTTCTTTCTTCTTCTTTCTTTCTTTCCTTCTTTCCTTCCTCCCTCCCTCCCTTTCTCTCTCTTCCTTCCTTGCTCCTTCTTCCTTCCCCTTACCATCCATCTTAGAATCAATACTGTATATTGGTTCCAAGGCAAATGGGTGTGTTAAGTGACTTGCCCAGGGTCACCCAGCTAGGACGCGTCCGAGGCCAGATTTGAGCCTGAAGCTCTATACCACCTAGCCATCCCCACCCTCTCCTTTTACAGATAAAGATCCTGATGCTCAGAGAGGTTTCACAGGTAGTGACAGAGAATATCTGGTTCTCATGACAGCCAAATAATTGATTGTTTGGGTAAGCACTTGGATAGCACTCCTAGAGATTTTAATGAATTATGAAATAAATTTTGAATGTCAAATTCACTACCTCCTTCAACGAAAGGAAATCTATGTAAAAAGTCAGGCTATCTAGCCCTGCCTTTGCCACTGCTTGCTATGTGGCCTTGGGTAAAGCCTCTGAGGTCGAGTTTCCTCATTCACAAGTTCAGAGGCTGAGCAAGATGCTATCTCAGGGCCCTGATTGAGCCCTGGTTGGCCGGAGCCCCAGAAACCACGAGTATTTGTTTATCAGACCAAGGACACACTGGGCTGCTCCAGTGGCAAAGCTCTCTGGCCAGAGGTGGAAACAAGATGTTCTTCATGGCACACAACGGGGCCGCGTTGATGTCCATTTGCGAGACAGACAAGAGCAAACGGGCTGAATGATTCACTGGCTGCGCAGCCCTGCTCCAGAAGTTTCTGTGGCTTTCCACGGCATGATGACATCGTCCCCCAGGATGCTCAGGACCCAGAGGGAAATTAGGTTGCACTGAAGTATTTCACATTTCCATCTGTCCCAGGGCAAGGAGGACAATGACTAATGCATTTTAGGGATAAAAACAAAAGCATCAGCCTTCTGAGTGCCAGTGAAACAAAAACCCATCTCCGAGTTGGAAACCCCCCTGAGGAAACTCTGGAGAGATGTTGCCCTGGCTGAGGCAGAGGTCCTGGATTCAAATCCTACCTCTGATTACTGCCCTTGATTATTGACCTGGTGACCTTGAGCAAGTAACTCAATTTCCTAATTTGTCAAATGATGGGATTGGATTTAGTGGCTTCTGAGGTCCCTCCCAGCTCGCTGGCATGCCGTCTCCCTAGGAGAACATGAACTCATTGGCAGAATTCATTGTGTTTTTGCCTTTCTTTAAATCCCCAGGACTTAGCAACAGTGTCTGAAGCATAATGTGGGCTTCAATACCTGTTGAATGACTCAGCTGGCAAAACCAATTAACCAAGACCCAGAAAGGCTCCTGGAGGAAAAAATGTGGATTAACACAATGGCAGAGGAGAGCGCGGAAAAGGGCAGCCAGGTGGTGCAGTGACTAGAACACAGGAAGACTTGAAATCTGGCCTCCTTCTAGATAGGTGACCTGGGCAAGTCACTTGACCTCAAGTGCCCAACCCTTAGCACGCTTCTGCCTTGGAACTGGTCTGAAGGGAAGACTTAGCAACAGGACAACAACTTGTCCCAGGACCATTTTTATATGAATCCCATAGAAAAAGATCAGAAGTAAAAGATGATCATGATAAGAATAGCCATCTAGAAAAAGCAATTATTTTTACCCATTTATGGACCTACCACCCTTGGGAGATGCCTTTTCCCCACCCCGGACCCATCTGAGCCAGCCAGGCAGCGAAGAGTGCTCTCCTTCCCTCTTGCCTTCTCCACTGGCTACGCTGCTGGGCCAAGAGGAACCCACCTGAGCTCTTTGGTGCTGCTCACAAAACTTGGATAATATGGGAATCCCCATGCCAGTAAGATGGAGGGCTACCCAGGCCTTCTCCCTTATCACCTCCCCTGCTCCTGGCTCCTCTGGCCCTTGCCTTCTGCCCTGCTTCTTCTCCCATCACACGCTACTGCCTCCTTGGGATACTTCTAGGTTAAGGGCATTCTTCTGTGGGTTGTTTCCCAATTAGGGGGTGAGCGCCTCGAGAGCAGGTGCCTGTTCTAATTGGCCCCAGCTCTTAGCCCAGGGTTTGGGGTCTCACTTCTATAGACTATATAAAACCCCGAGTATAAAGAAATATTAGCAAAATGGTGATTTGTCCCAGGATCAGAATAATGTACTACTTTTTTCCTACTATTACTACTACCAACATTATTATAACTATTACTACTACTACCTACTACCACTACACAACTAGTACCATTACATTACTATTACCACTATTTACTACTACCACCCATTACTATTACCACCACCACCACCACTACCACCACCACTACTACCTACTACTACTACTGCTACTACTACTGCTACTACTACTACTACTACTACTACTACTACTACTACTACTACTACTACTACTACTACTACTACTACCTACCCACCACCATCACTATTACTACTACTATCACTACTATAACTACCACCACCACCTACTACTACTACTACCCTACTATTAATGATAGCAGTCCAAGTTTTGCAAAAATCCTTTCTTTACAGGCATTATTTACCTCATCATAACCTTGTGAGATAAATCTGATAATTATCCACTTTACAGATGAGGAAAATGAGGCAGAAAGCGGTTAAGTGACTTGCCCAGGGTCACACAGCTAGTAAGGACTTGAGAGGGGCTTGGAACCCAGGTTATCCTAGCTCCTAGTTTAATAATCTATCCCCTATACCACACTACCAGTGGAATATAGTGGTTATGACTATCACCATGGCAACTACTTAACAAATGGCCAATTTCCCACTTCTTTGGCTCTGCCAAGGGTCATGATTTCTTGGTGTGTGTACCCTCCCCACCAATGCATATTACAATCCCACCCTGCATCGATAGAAGTGGCAAAAATGATCTGCAGCTTTAGGATTTATATCATCTCGGTCCATCCTCAAAGACAACCTGGTGAAAGGGACTCTAAAAGGATTATACTCTCTATTTTACAGAAGAAGAAACCAAGGCTCAGGGACTTGAAGGGATTAGCCCAGTGATAGGCAACCTTTTGAGCTTGGTGTGTCAAAATTCGCCAAAAAACAAGCATAACTCGGGTGGTGTGTCACTTCGAGAAAAAACACCATAATTTCATGGTAAAAATGTATCATTGTAATATATAACTGTAAATTAGTATAGGTAGAATTGTCATCTATAGTGCACAAAGTGTCTACACTACAGCAAATGTTTCATCCTTGGCATGCAGCCCCATAGCACCGATACGTGTGGCATAGGTTTGCCATCACCGGACTAGCCTAGGTTTAAGCACCAGGGACAGGATTTGAATCCATGCCTCTTGCAAACCCAAGTCTTTGCTCTATCCCCAGCACTAGGCTGGCTCAAAAGGTCTGTTTCCAGGAGCTGCTGCCTCAGCCACAACAAATGCAGAGCCAAAAAACGATCTGAGGGACTTGGCTATCACTGGGCCCCCGCTCCAGCTTCCAAACATGATCAAATCTCAGTGGATACTGGCAAGCCCCTTCTAGCTTCACTGTGTAAGAATTCTCCCTCCAGCTTTGCAAATGTTTGGGGGAAAATCAGATTTCAAGCCTAAAACATTGAATTATGAAGCTAAAGAACTCTTCAATCCCCTAATAGCAATGAAATCACAGGTCCGACTCCTATCAAGTCTCTCTCTAAGGTATACAGCTACTATTCAGTCATGTCTAACTTTTCCTGACCACATTTGGAGTTCTCTTGACACATTTGACAGATGAAGAAACTGAGTCAAACAGGGTAAAGTGACTTTCCTAGGGTCACACAGCTAATAAGTATGTGAGGTCACATTTGAACTCAAGAAGATGAGGGAGGGAGGGAGGGAGGGAGGAAGGAAGGAAGGAAGGAAGGAAGGGAAGGGAAGGGAAGGGAAAGAAAGGGAAGGGAAGGGAAGAGAGGGAGGGAGGGAGGAAAGGAAGGAAGGAAGGGAAGAGAGAGAGGGAGGGAGGGAAGGAAGGAAGGAAGG
>NC_058133.1:492873329-492882916 GCF_016433145.1 Gracilinanus agilis | reverse complement strand
TCTATAGCTATTTATCTTTAAAGATGAGCTATTTATCTTTAACGATAAATAGCTATAGATCTTGCTTTTTACATCTCCTTTATTTTCTAAATAATCTATCTCTTGTCCTCTCTACTAACCCACCCTAAACCCAAGAATTAAAACTAAGAATTAAAAGGCAGAGATTCCACAAAACCAGCCAACACAAGCAGATCTTACAGGATGGACAGTGTTCTACACCAACAGTCCCCCGCCTCAGCAAAGGGGGGGATGGAGGCACGTTTTCTCTTCTCTTCTCCAAAGCTATGATGGATCAGTTATCGTTTAACACATCACTCAGCTTTCGGGAACAACTTCTCTGCTAAGAGAACATGGGCCTTCTTACCATGACCATCTAAAATGGGACCTGCAATAAAGAGGTCCCGTACTGGAGCCAACATTTCTTTCTTCTGATTTTTCGCCTCTTGCTGGCTAAATGGCGTCAGGTTATAAGGAAGTGATCAATCACTGAAGGACTTCGGGACAACCCCAATGACTTTCTCACGCCCTTCTTTTTCAGAGACGAAGGCCATTGTGTACTCTTCTCCCCTCCTGACTTCCCCCCATCTCTGTCAACGAAACAGCCATTCTCTGAGTCACCCAGGATGGAAAACTTGGATTCGGTTTTCACTCATGGCTCTCCTTTATTCCCTCCATATTCATTCAGTGACAGCTCACTATGGACTTTTCCCTTCAAAATGCATCCCTTATTTATCTTTTCTTCTTCTCCATTCCCCCAAAGACCAACTACTCCAGGCCTAGAGTATTGCAAATTGCCTCCCCGTTAATTCTATTCTTCCACTGTAGATTTTTCTGCTCAATGCTATAAAAATAATCTTTCTTTTAAAATAAGTGCAGTCCTCCACTGTTCCAATGCTTTAAATGGCTCCCTTCTACCTATGGGACTTTTGGCAAATAACTTACCCTCCCCTTCTTTGTCTGTAGAATGTAGGAAACAGAAGTGATAACCTCTGAGATCTCTTCTAGTTTTAAATATATGAAAGCCTGTGATCTGATGGCCCTTCTTCCCCCTTACCATTCTTTGTCATTTATCTCAAATGCCCAGCTTAGTCCTGGGTTCAAAGTCAATAAGACTCAGACACTAGCTATATATAATCTTTTTTTTTTTTACCTTTGTACTTCGGTGTATTGTCTCATAGGTGGAAGATTGGTAAGGGTGGGCAATGGGGGTCAAGTGACTTGCCCAGGGTCACACAGCTGGGAAGTGTCTGAGGCCGGGTTTGAACCTAGGACCTCCTGTCTCTAGGCCTGACTCTCAATCCACTGAGCTACCCAGCTGCCCCTATATATAATCTTGAACAAGCCAATGAACCACTTTTTGCCTCAGTTTCTTCGACAGTAAAATAGGGATAATAATAGCTACGCTTCCTAGAGTTTTTGTGAGGATTAAATTTCATTTTTTAAAGGTCTTAGCACAATGCCTGCCATATAGTAGGAACTACATAAATGCTACCTAGAAGAAGTGGTAGTATTAAGTGCCTAATAAATGCACTCTCTATCAGCCCTATTTCATCTGGGAAATCCTCTGAGACTACTTCAGTCATCACTCATCTCCTTCTCTTTGGATTCTTCAGCAGTAATCATTTACACCACAGAATTCAGTGTTTATTGACTTTACTGTCTTGCACCATTTGCCGCTGTTCTAAATATAACCTCAGTTCAGCTAGATTGGAAATATTTTGAGGTGTGGAAACCTGAAACTCCTTTTGTGTCTCCTACAATGTCCTGTGAACATAGTGTTTGATAATAAATAAATAACTAAATAAAACTTACTTTTTTCAAAAAAATGTAAAACGATTAAGCAAAAGTAACTGGTAAAATAATTCTAGCAAAGTATTCAACATTCCACACCTCCACTGAGAGGAGGGAGGTGTCTTCTTCAGGGCCATGATTGATCATTATTACAAAACACATTCAACTTTCTCTCACTGTTTGATATTAATACTGCCATCATAAGGTATACCCCATTTCCCTGGCTCTGCTCATTTTCTCTGCTCCAGCTCCTACGAGCTCTTCCTACATTTGTCAAAATTCCCTGTATTCCTATATGATATGGCCCCAAAGTATTCCCCTTCCTTTCACAAAATCACAATTTGTTTAGCCATTTCCCTAGAATCTACAGGCTGATCCGAGAGGGAAAAAAATGAAAATGAACAAACCAAGAGCTCTTTAATTGAGCCATTTTGGTGACTCCTTTCTTTCCAAAAAGGAATCTTCAAGATAGCTTTCTTTTTCAAGTATCACTTTAAATGATCCGATCACATTCTCCAACTTGTGGGTTAGAGGATAGTCCAGGAGGATGCATGAATGTTTTGCCCACATGAGAAGATCTCTCTGACACTCGCCACTCAGTTGCCGGCTGAAATAGTGACTCTCCGTGATTAAATCTGAGATTTTCTGGATTGCAGCATGGTATAGTCAATTGATAAGGGTTTTTCAAGTGCTTAAAATTTTATTAATTAATTCATAATCTATTAAACATTTAAGCTTAAGCAGAGGATGATACCAAGTACTGGGAATATAAAGAAAAGCAAAAAACAGTGCATGCCCTAAAGACACTCACAGGTTAACAACAATTATAAGTAAATAAATATTATGTATATGTATGTGTATCTGAGTGCATGTATCTACACACACATATGGTATACAGAAGAGGCAGAAGAGAATTTGGAAAGAAGGCAGCAGCATTATGTAGCCAAGAGGACCAGGAGAGGCTGAAGTGGATCCGAGTCTTTTGGGAAGCATCTTGTGCTCCCAGGTAAAGAATGGAGCTGTAAATTCCACATCAACACAAATTATCATCATCGTGTATGTTGTAATTCTTACAAAGCTGTGCCCCAAGAGGGAATATCTCCCTCATAATAATAGACAAATATGTAGCAAGAAATAGAACTTATTCAATATCTTTGGGACAGAAAACAAAAAAACAACATTGGGAGGATTGTATTTCAATGGGTATTGATCAGAGGAAACTGCTCCATTAGTGTCTTTGAAACTAAAAAATCACAGGCTATAACAATAAAGATTAGAACCTAAACAAGCTTCTAATTTTAGCCTTTTATTGATTTAAAAAAAAATCAATGTGGGGACCCAGAAACACACAAAGGACTCACTAAGAGTGTAATGAGGCCAGCTCTGTAGCAGGCTGGGGAACAGGACACACAATTAAGAGCAGCGAGGGAAGCATACAGCCAAGGGGAAAGCATAGTGGATTTGGAATCAGAGGATGTGGGTTCGAATACAGGCTCTGGGAGTTATGTGTGTGATCAAGACATTTTCATTGTCTGTAATTAGGATTCTATAAATGGAAAAACATCTCCCACCTATGTGCAAAGAAGTCTGTGTGTTAATAAAGGCAGCACACAGTACTTAGAAAGTCAGATGAATGTCCCCAGGAAACACCGAAGATACCCAGGCATCTCAAAGTACTGCTTAACAACAACGGTGCCCCAAACAAGGAATCCTGAGACAAATTCTGATGGCTGTACACAAGTTCAATAAATTGGGACCATGGTTTATAGTAAAAAATGACCAGGTGAGTGGCACTAATTGCTACCAGATAAATCTGAAAAGGCCAACTTTGTAATGTACTGAGTTATTACCAATTTTGTAATCCCTCCACCTACTATTTCTGCACTAAAGAACAAAAATTTTGATTTCAGATCATCACTTGTTGAAAGCTTTTTAAAAAAATCACAATGAAAGTATTTTAAATCCTAAAGACCCAAAGGAAAAAAATCTCTCTCTTACCAAGCTCACAATATAGTTTAAGAGACTAAATTTATTAAAAGCTGTGCTATTCCCATGATATGGGGCCACTGAGGTGGCTGGCTCTAAAGTCAGGAAAATTCATCTTACTGAGATCAAATCTAGCTTCAGACATGTACTAGACATGTGGCCCTGGGCAAGTCACTTAACCCTGTTTGCCTCAGTTTCTTCGCTTGTAAAATGAACTGGACTTTGCCAAGAAAATCCCAAATGGGGTCATGAAGAGTTGGATGTGATTAATAAACAAAAGTGTCTGATTCCCCTGATAACAAATAAGTCAAAGAGAAAGATAACTTGAGAAAGAGCTGAGATGATGCTGAACATTTATAAATGTTAAATGTTCACCCTGCAAAGAGACTCACAATTCGGTGCTATGTATAGTGGGCATGGAGCCCACCACCCAATGAGATGCAAATGAACCACTGGCCTTTTAAGTGCAATGAATCCATTTAGTGGTCTACCCTGACCCCAAGATCTGGTTTTTCTGAAAGTGATGTGGAAAAACATCTGTATTCCTTGGATTCCACTGGAAATGTGAACATCTGTACTAACTATATTTCTGTTAATTACCAGAATGAATGAGAAGATCAGAATGTACCAGGCTAGTCCCTTGGAGGCACTTAAAATGTCAGCCATGATTTTAGAAGCTGAATGAGAGAGAGAGAGAGAGAGAGAGAGAGAGAGAGAGATGGGGAGAAAGGAAGATTCAAGTACAGAGGTTCAGTCAAGACAATGCTATCATTCTGAAACATTCTAAACAACACAGTCTTTCTCTGAATTGTCATATGGTGCCAGGATCAGCCTAGATACCCTCCATCCCATGTGCCACAATAAAGCTTCAGTCAGTCTGTTGTTCAAGAGGGCAAGAAGTGATTTCTCTGGTACCTTAAAATCTAGGCTTCTAGGGTATGTCTACATTCCACTTTGGTAAATGAGGCTTTTGGCGGGGAGGGAGGGGGGAGTCAAGGCAGAAAAGGGAATCATCTTTTTTGAAAAGTCTCTTCTGATGCCTCACTGTGTATGGAGAAGACTCCAAGCTTTCAAAGGTTAGCTCAGGAGAACATGAACTAGTTTCTCCTACACCAAGCTGGAAAGTCTTGGAAGTAGTATTCCAGGGACAGGTGGTCATGTCTGAGAACCAAAGCTTAGCTATCCTGAAGAAGCTAGATGGCTAACAACATTGGACTTGGAGTCAGGAAGTCCTGAGTTCAAATCTTATCTTTGAAATTTGCTGTAAAGGTGTGACTTTGAGAGCAAGTTATTTAACCCTATTTGTCTCAAGTTTCCTCATTTGGAAAATGAGTTGAAGAAGGAAATGGCAAACCGCTCCAGTATCTTTGCCAATAAAAACCCAAATGAGGTCACTAAGAGTTGGAACATGTCTGCAATGACTGAATTCCTGAAGATCACCCTTCATTAGTTCATATATGGGTTGAAATGTATCTCAGTAAAGGGAATGTGCTCACTAACAGAAATGCCAAAGAGAAATCATTTTCATTTGGAGTTCAGTCTTTTTTCTTAAGCCCCCACCTTCCGTCATAGAATCAATACTGTGTATTGGTCCCAAGGCAGAAGAGTAGCAAGGGCTAGGCAAGGGGGTTAAATGACTTGCCCAGGGTCACCTAGCTAGGAAGTGTCTGAGGCCAGATTTGAACCTTCTCCAGGCCTGGCTCTCAATCCACTGAGCCACATAGCTGCCCCCAAGAGTCCAGTTTTGAGGCTTGAAGAGACAACATCTGAACCTACACACCAAGAACCATATTTGGAATTACTCCATACCACTCTCCCAAACGAGTCTGCTAGGGAAGACATTATGTAAATAGATGTTTTCTCTGTTGAAGATGAAGCACAATGGCATATTTACAATTACATTAGCCCATCCCAAATGGGGAGTCAAATCACAAACTCCGCTGTATTTAACACTGGCTGACTATCAAACCATCTAACTCCTTGGTGGCTAATCAAGTCTCCTCTACAAGTTAATAGCATTCCTAACTCCTACATTCATGGGACTAAATGATAGAAAAGCCAGGAAATTCCCATCTCCTGCCTCTCGTCTCCATCCTCCCCGCCTTCTCCACCTCAATTCTCCGCGCAGTTCCTAGGCTCATAGAAATAAAGTGTGAATTTTGGCTCTGATTTTAGAGCTGTGTGACCTTAGGCAAAGCCATTTAAAGTCTCTAAACCTCAATTTCCTCAGTTGTGAGATGAGGGGGACAGACAAGATGAGGGGAAGAAGAACTATAAAGGGAGAAATGACAAGATTCAGCATGTAAATATAGCTCAGTGTCAACTTGGGCGCTGGGGACTCGTGGAGGGTGGGATGCTGCAGGGATGTTGATTTTGAAATGACCAAAAGGCAGCTGAGAGACAGGCACAGACGATAATTAAACCCAGGGGAGCAGATGAGGCCACTCAATGAGAGAATGTAGAGAGAGTCCCAGCAAGGTACAACCCCAGGGAGAAAGCCTAGAATAGAAGATAAATCTGAAAAAAAAGAGGCTGAGGAGGAAGGGTCACAGAGGTAGGAGGTGAATGGAGAGAAGGGTTTCACAAAAATCAAGAGAGGAGGGTGTTTAGGAGGAGAGGGGGATCAGCAAGTGGCAAATGCTTAAGAATAAGGCCAAGAGCTACATTCAGGGGAAGAACTGTGGGAGAAGAAATATAGAAGAAAAACAAATATAGAAGGAAAATATAGAAGAATATAGAAAAAAACAAAACAAAAAAAAAACAACTGCTTGAACACATGGGCTGATGGGGATATTATTAGGGATGTAGACACTAAACGATAACTCTAGTCCAACTGTCAATAATATGGAATTAGGTCTTGATCAATGATACATGTAAAACACAGTGGAACTGCTCATTGGCTATGGGGGGGGTTGAGGGAGAGGGAAAGAACATGAAACATGTAACTAGGGGAAAATATTAAAAATAAAAACTTTAAAAAATAAAAAATAAAATATTTAAAAAAAGAATAAGGCTAAGAAGGATGAGAACTCTCAGGGCAGCTAAATGGCTCAGTGGATTGAGAGCCAGGTCCAGAGAAAGGAGAGGTTCTGGGTTTAAATCTGGCATCAAGACACTTCCTAGCTGGGTGACCCTGGGCAAGTCACTTAACCCCTGCCTAGCCCTTACTGCTTTTCTGCCTTGGAACTAATATACAGTATTGATTCTAAGATGGAAGGTAAAGGATTAAAAAAGGGGGGGCGAAGAATAAGGACCAAGAAAAGATCACTTTGGAGAGAAGCTATGTAGCATCCAGGAGCTAATTCAGGGATCATCAATAAAATCCTTGAGTTCAGGATTATTTTCTTATTTATCTTTGTTTCTTCCTCTTAATTTGCACAGTACACTTAGGAAGGGTATAGAATAATACTACAATATACATTCTCTACATTGCTGTATATATGACACGTATATTTTATATATAATATATAATTAAGATAAACACCTAAAATTTATTTCTATATACAATAATATATAAATTTAATAATAGATGTGAGATTTGAACCCAATCCAAGCATTTATTTTTTAAAATAGTTTTATAACCTTGCCCATGTATCAGCTGGGCAGTTATGTATTCCTAGCCTCTTCACTTGAAATGAGAAGCTACACTGAAGATCCTTTTCTCTCTTGCTCTCAAGAATAACAGAAATGCCATCCACATTAGGCCAAGTTTTAAAAGCACCCTCTTCCGGACCAGCGGTCAAGGACTCTTTAAATTTCAACATTTCACCTAAGACACAGAGCCAGACAGAATCCTATGGGTCAGTTAACAGTCTGCATTCTTTACATGCCAGGGCAAAGGCTTGACTTGTATTTTAGGGATTGTTTCTCTTGTTAGGTCAGGGCTGCTCACGCGCCCTTATTTGGAAGTTTTCCTTTCTGGACTCAATTTTTTTTCCCCCAATAATAAGGAACGACGCAGCAATCTCAACTCCCTGCTCTGCGTTCGGACTTGTGGGGGCCCAGGTAGAAGCACGAGAAGAAGACTTTTCATCCTGCCATTTTTAAAGACGTTGCTTTGAGACGGCAGCCTCTGCCAAGGCTTTCTCAAGAGGTAACATCGTGTAAGAGTTCACCAACACCTCACCTATCTGGAACAAGAAGAGAGCAAAGGAGGGGGCGTCCCTGCAGGCAAGAGATGTGGCATAGTCTCTGCACATCTTTCTCACACTGGACCTATTTAGTCTTAGAACAGGTACATGCCTAACAAGCTTGATCAACTCATTTTCATTTGAAAGCAACGGAATGCAGAGAGGCAGGAAAGAGATTGGGGTCTCGCTCATGGACAAGAGTAAATCAAGCGAAGGGATCCGCTAGAGTAATGGTTTCAAACTCAATCTCAGCAGCAGTACATTGACTTAGAAAAGCACCTAAGCATGTTCTGTTGTATTTTCACTGTTTTTGCTAAATATTTCTCAATTGCACTGGAATCTGGTTCTAGCCTCAAAGACCTCCGAGCTCTCCCCGAGGTTTAGGAATCTAGGAGAGACGCTAATGGCAATAGAGGCAAAAGGAGAAAAAGTCGATGCCTGGACTCCAGAAGCATGGCACGCACAGGCTAGGTAGTGTAGAGAGAAGCCCTTCAACAGGTCTTCTGGCCATTATTGGATTCTAGCATGGCACCGGGCTGCTCTCTGGAGACAGATATCAGAGATCTAGAGCTGGGAGGACCCTCAGGAGCCAATGAGACCAACCAGCATCTTCATTTTACAGATAACTTGCCCCAAGTCACAAATGGAATAAAGCAGGATTTCAACTCGGGGTTCTGAGTAGTTTCCAGTGCCCTGTACTGCCTAATCACAAAAGAATTCCAACAGATTTGTCATTAATCCAACAAGGCCATTCATAAATGTATCTTGGAAAGATTTCCATCATGGAAGGTTAAAATAGGGTCAGAAAGTTTTGGTTTTCAGTGGGGTAATGATAACAACTCATTCTTCCTTTTTTGAATCCTTACCGTCTTCTCTTGGACTCAGTGCTACATACTAGTTTCAAGGCAGAAGAGTGGTGAGGGTTAGGCAATAGGGATTAAATGACTTGGCCAGGGTCATTAAAGTTGGGAAATATCTAAGGCCAATTTTGAACCTAGGACCTCATTCTCTATCCACTGAGCCACTTAGCTGTCTCTGATAATAACTCATTCTTAAAGCACTTTAAAGGTTTGTAAAGCGCTTTGCAAACATTACCTTATTTGATCCTGACAATAATCTGGGAGGTAGGTGCTTTTTTTTACTTTATTACCTCTATTTATCCTCAGATGAGGAAACTGAGGCAGATGAAGAGAAAATAACTTGCCCAGGGTCATATATAGCTAGAAAATCTCAGGCTGGGTTTGAATTGTCTAACTCCACTAGTCTATGAATTAAGTCACTTCGAAGTAGTTGATAATATTACCATTCCCATTTTACAGATAAGTGAGAGATGTCAGGTGACTTATTTAGAGTGGCAAGCCTGGTGAGCGCTGCAGCTAGGACCCAAAGCTCTCGGTTTCTTTATCTGTAAAATGAAGTGATTTTGCCCTCATCTCTCTCATCTCTGCTCCTTCCAGTAATCTCTGTTATCAAGGATGACTAATCCTTCAGGGAATCAAGCTAAGACAGTTTTATATGCTTTTAATGATCATACTTTGTACTGTCATTTTTTTTGTTTCTCTTCTTTGTTCTTGGCACACAGCACTTAAATGCCTTTTCTCCCTTTCTCCCTTTTTCCCTTCCTTCCTTCCTTCCTTCCTTCCTTCCTTCCTTCCTTCCTTCCTTCCTTCCTTCCTTCCT
>NC_058133.1:492856191-492870410 GCF_016433145.1 Gracilinanus agilis | reverse complement strand
TTCCTTTCTTTTTCTTCCTTCCTTCCTTCCTTCCTTCCTTCCTTCCTTCCTTCCTTCCTTCCTTCCTTCCTTCCTTCCTCCCTCTCTCTCTCCCTCCCTCCCGCTCTCTCTCTTTCATCCATATTCACTCACTCATATTCCAATTAGTTATTGATGCAAATTTCATAGGGCAAACCTGCTGGCTGAGGACAAAGGAAGGATTGCTAGAGGGACAAGGAGAGGTTAGAGGGAAACTGGACAGAGCCACAGAAAATAGGAGGCAACCACACTGTCTTCTCCTTTCCTCTCTTTGAAAAAATCAGCATTCCATGAAAATTCATAAATGGTGTGAAATCGCCAGATTACAGTGAAATTCCTCTGTTATTCTAGGGCTATCTAAAACCTCAAGGCTCTTGGAGACAGATGTGTTTATCGACCCATTTGCGAAGACAGACTTCTTAATAAATCAACCTCCAAAGTTTTGATCTTTCATTGAAATAAAAAAATTTTAAATTTGCCAAGATAGCTTAGTTTTGACATTTTAAGAAGCAGCTTAAAAACATTCTAGAAATCCGGAGAGAGCTGCCATCATAAATGCCATGCAATCTTTTAAAAAAAAACCCATAAAAGGATACAGGGTAATCTTGGATGATTTTAATGTTTTAATAAGTTTGTTGTGAGATGGCTGCCTGCAGGGGCAGGTTGGTTAGACCTATCCAAAAACTATGAAAAATAACAGGACTGAGCAGATGGGGAAACCAGTATCTAAAGTATGGTGAAATAATTTAAGAATTACATTGTTAGCATATCTAAGAGATGGAATAGTTTTTGAAGTCTCTTGACATGAGTTAATAGGCCCTGGAGGCTGAGCATGATCTCATACACACACACACACACACACACTCTCAAAACATTTCCTTGGCTCTTATCTCTTCTAGAAAAAAGTAAAAATGGTCAACTTGTCACATAAATCCATTTCATCTACCCCATCCTCCTATCTATCTTATTTTATATATTCACTCAAACCACCCCAATTAATTAATTAATTCTAGAATTAATAAGAAGTATCAGTGCTAAGAAAGGAGAGTAGTATGGGCTAGACTTGCTCAGGGTTATGCAGCTCAGACATTTCTGAGACCATATTTGAAATCTAGATCCTCCTGACTCCAGACTTAGTGCTCTATCCGCTGTGCTACCTAAGCTGCCCTTGGGACATCACTGTAATATATACATATTGCAAAATAAAATACTCATAGACCAAAAAGGGCCAGATGTCCTGAGACTGAAAACACACACATTTATAAATGATCATGAGAGGCAGGTGGTCTCCAAGTCAGGAAGACCTGTGTCCAAGTTCTGCCTTTGACACTTAATACTTGTGTGTCCCTTAACACATCCCCCTACACCTTAGTGTGATAAGGGAGGGGGAGGGGGGTGAAAGGTTGGACTCAGTAGCCTTGGATCCCTTCCAGCTCTAAATCTATGACCTTAAGTTTCCCTCTATCTACAGGGGAAAAGAATGCTCTTCACCGAGAGTCTCCTACACTAAGGAAATCATTTGTTTCTGTTCAGAGGTTTTCAGTTGTGTCCGATTTTTGTTTTTAAACTAGACCTATTATTTTATTTTTATTTTTTTCTGTCCTAGTAACAAGTCAGAACAAGACAGAAGAGGCAAAGCGACTTACCTAGGGTCACAAGCTAGGATATGCCTGAGAGACCAGATTTGAGCTCAGGTCTTCTCTGACTTCAGGTCCACTGTGCCACCTAGCTGCCCTGCCCTAGATCTCATTTAAAATCATAGGTCTATATGAGAAAGAATGCTGTCCCATTCAGAGAAAGAACTGTGGGAGCGGAAATTCAGAGGAAGGACAACTGCTTGATCACACGGGTTGATGGGGATATGATTGGGGACGTAGACTCTAAACAATCACCCTAATGCAAATATGAATGTTATGGAAGTAGGTCTTGATTCAATGGCACATGTAAAACCCAGTGGAATTGCTCGTTGGCTGTGGGAGTGGGGTGGGAGGAAGGGAAGGAGGGAGCATGAATCATGTAACCATGGAAAATTTTTCTTAATTAATCAGATAAAAAATAAAATACAATCATAGGTCTACTAGGGGCATAGTAGCCAAGTCTAGAGTTGAGAGGGCCAGGGTTCAAATCTGACCCCAGATATTTCCTAGCTATGGGGAAGTAATTTAACCCCATTTGTCTAGACTTTGCACCCATGTGATCAAGCAGTTGTCCTTCTCTCTTCTCTCTCTCTGAATGTGGACAGCACTCTTGCTCACAAAGACCTATGATTTTAAATGAGATCTAGGGGAGGGCAGCTAGGTGGCACAGTGGACAGAGACCTGGAGTCAGAGAGGACCTGAGCTCAAATCTGGTCTCTCAGGCATATCCTAGCTTGTGACCCTAGGTAATTAGACAGAAAAAATTAAATAAACAAATGAAAATAAATAAATGAAATAAAAAAAAACTAAATAAAATCATAGGTGAAAGTTTAAAAATGAAACATTATCAAAGGTGCCCCCAGCTAAGTAAGTGTTGAGCCCTAGACAGCAACCCAACCTGCCTACTCTTAGTCTTGGTTCTGGATACCTAAACTTCATCTGAAATCATCAGTTCTATCCTTTTCTGGGGCTAATCTGTCACCTCCCCAGCCACACTGCTCAAACTACCCATTTTAATGATGTCAACATCTAAGAACTCTAGAGACAAGATGGGGAAAATCCTTTCCACCATACTCAAGGTGGATGGCTAGTCCTCCCTTTGTCACTTCGTGCCGGCAGAGGAGGTGCAGATTTCTGGAGGTGGTTTGGACAGCTGTGTGCCCTGCAGGAAGCCCTGACAGTGGGATAAGAGAGGGCAGAAAGGCTTGGGGCTACATTGTGAAAGAGCTCAGGCAGGTGTCAAGCTCCCAGTATGGGATGGAGATGTTGGACTGGTCAAAGAAAGGGACCCAGCCTGAGCCAGTTTTATTAGTTGTCTGGGGGACCAGGGCTTTGAAGGGAGGCTGGTAACCACAGCAGCTTCAATCTTGGTGACCTGCCAGCCCTAGGTGGTAAATTCTGGAAGGAGCTGCTGTTGTCAAGGAGGAGAACAGGAGAAGCAGGAGAAAATATTCATCGATGTAGCCTACTGGTCTACCCCACTCATCCATACCTCTTCCTGATAGAGGAGTTGTAGGAAAGCTTTGGAAGGGGATAATGCAAGGAAGCCTGCTACACAAAGAATGAGCCAAATGCTAGAGAATGATTGAGTATCGAGAAAAAGCCCACCATCCACAGCAAGAGAAATAAACCTCATCCAATGACAGGTTTCCTCCGAGTTTCTCCTGAGCGGAGCTCTCCCATCGATTCTCGTTCTGCTCTATCCAGCAACGTAAAAAAGAAAAGCCTATTCTCTCTTCCACTTGGCAGCTTCTCAAAAAGCAGAAAGAAAGCTAATGTGCCCCAATCTTGGACTTTTTTCAAGATATCCCCTGCTGTTCACAACCGAGGAAGGAGGGTGACCAACATTTCACCCGCCTCTGGCTGGACAGACACTACTTTATCAGTGTCCCTGTTAGAATATAATCTCCTCCAGATGCAGCCTCACCAGGGCAGGACACGATAGAGCCATCGCTCCTCTTGTTCTAGCCACAGAACTTCTATAAACACATTCTAACTCACAATACTTCCTATGGCCGCTGGGTTATATACAATAAGTTCAGATTGAGATTTCAGCTTACTCACTCTGAATCTTTTTTTTTTTTTAACTCTTACCTTCCATCTTAGAATCAATACTATGTATTGGTTCTAAGGCAGGACAGTATGAGCTAGATAATGTAGGATAAGTGACTTGCCCGGGAAGTATCTGAAGCCAGATTTGAATCCAGGACCTCCCATTTCCAGATCTGGTTCCTCTGAATATTTTTTTTATAGGACTTGGTGTTTATTCAATCCCATCTTATTTCCTAACCCCTTCCCTCTGCTTGTTCAGTGGATTTTGTTTTCATCTATCTACCCCTTTATGCCTTAAAAGCCCACTATTCAAGCCTGTCAACATTCCTAAATTCCACCATTTGAATCCACTATGTCAGAATATCCCTATCCTAACGACCATCCGCACAGTGCTTTAAAGTGCAAAGCACCTCACATAAGCAACTTCATTTGACCCTCCTAACTTCCCTGGAAGGCAGATGCTCTTACTAACTCCATATTACAGAAGAAGACACTTGAGTTTAAAGCAGTCAAGTCTTCCTAACTCCAAGCCCAGAATTCTCTTCAGTGTAACAAGCCATTTCAACAATCTGAGGTGCAGGTTTTACTGGCATTAATAATATTTAACTATTTGATCTAGAAAAGGCGGGGCTCTTGGGGATTAATAGTTCTCAGACTTTTTGGTCTCTGGACCTCTTTTTTCACTCTTAAAAATTATTAAGAGCTCTTCCATAGAGCTTTTGTTTATAGGAAGCTATATCTATCGAAATTTATTATATTTGAAAGGCTTAGTTATCCCTTCCACACTGTAGGGGTTAGCGGTGGCACAGCACTTTCCCCTCCAATCTTGAAAATCTGTATACGATGTTTTGGCCTTTCCTTTATACCAGAGAAGAAGTCTGAATTTTTCCTTCTACTTTTGTGAGATTTTTGCAGTACTTTATTGTAACTATGCATTTGAGTTTCTAACTTTTTCTGTCATCTGCTGGCCATTACATGTCATCTGCATGTCATCCACAAAATTCTCCAAAAACTCCCATTTAATCTCTTATGCCAATGAACAATATATTGAAACTGTGATGGGGAAAGTCATGATGAGGGAGGAATAACTGTACTATGAAAATACTTTTGGCCTCAAGGACTCCCTGAAAGAGTCTTGGGGACCACACTATGAGAACCACTGCTAAAGGCCAGTAAATCCAACTCCTTATTTCCTGGGTGAGGAAAAAGAGATATAGGGAAGTTAAGTGACTTGCCCAGTGTCACACAGCATCTGCTTGGGGTAGGATTTAAATTCAGGTCTTCCAGATAATATCTATTACTCTATTTACTCTAACATGCTGCCTCAACCACTCATAAGGTGAGTATTAATAAAAATGAATCTACTGATCCTCAGAACAAATCTATGAAAGAGACACTACTCTACAATAAATCCCTTTTGATCTTCTTGTACAAAAATATTTAGCTGCTCTTTTTGTAGTGGCAAAGATTTGGACATTGAGGGGATGTCCATCAGTTGGGGAATGGTTGAACCAATGTTAGTGATGGAATATTACTGTGCTAGAAGAAATGATAAGCAGGATGATTTCAGAAAAAGCATGAACTGATGCAGAGCAAAATAAGCAGAACCAGGAAAGAGATCATTATATACGACAACAGCAATATTGTATGATGATCAACTGTGAAAACTTGGCTACTCTCAGCAATGCAAAGATCTGGAATAATCCTGAAAGATTTATGATGGCGAAAGTACCCACCTCCAGAAAAAGAACTATTGAAGTCAGAAGGATATGGATCAAAGAATACTATCCTTCACATTTATGGTTTTACTTTTGAGTTTTGATTTTGTATGAGTGTGCTCTTACAACAAAGGCCAATATGGAAGTGCATTTTGCATATAATTATAAATATATATATATACAATAATAATACAATAAAAAATTTTAAAATGTTAGAGCCCCAACAAACCTTTTTCAGATTGCTATATTGAGACTCAAGAGGTCCAGTGGTTCATCCACAATCATACATAAAGAGATGATGGTAAAAAAATGTATGCACAACACGTGAATTTAATCTGCATTCTTAACACTTTTTTCCATCACCTTTTGAAGTCTGGGTGATCAACCAAACAATAAATTGAGCCCTGATTAGAAGCATTTGCCAATTTCCAAGGGACAAAATTTCCATTGGAAATTTAACAATCACTTACCCAAGTAGTAAACATAGGAGGTAGGATGGGAACTTAGGCCACTTCTGATTCCAAATCCAGCCCTTTCTCTATGTCAACATGTCTACAGTCATGTGCAGCCTTTGTGACTGTAATTTTGGCAGCTCCCCCCACAAAAAAAAATCCTTCCGAGTTTGTGGCTCTATGCCAGAGGGCTGAGGTTATTCAAAAGTCCCCTCAGGAGAACTAGAGAGGATAATGGCACATCTGTTTTATAAACTGACAAGCATTCATATGAGCACAAGTCCATTTGCTATCATGAGACTGAAATTCAAGTCCTGGTTGTGTCTATTTTCAGGACTTTGGGCAACTCTCTCAATCTTTCTCAGTCTCAGTGCTGTCTTGTGCAAAAATATGGAAGGCCCCTTCATGTTCTAAAATGCTTGGATGGCATCGTAGATCAGTATTTGAGGTACAAGAGGAGAAAGAAGAAATCAAAGAAATTAGGATTAATTAAGAGAGAAGGGAACAGGCAGCTAGGAGGTAACTGGATCAAGTCTGGTCTCAGGCACGTCCTAGCTGTGTGAGCCTGGGCAAGTCACTTGATCCCCACTGCCAAGCCCTTACTGCTCTTCTGCCTTGGAACCAACTAGGTTTCTAAGAGCAGAAGGTAAAGATTTTTAAAAAAATAAAAAAATAAAAAAATCCATGCTGTTGGAGCATGGAGTTTCTAGAAAGAGTTGAAGAGTTTAGCTTAATAGGGCAAAGTGGGAGGAGGCAAGACTTTTAAAGAAAGAAAGGCAGCTCTCTACTGTCCAATCCATCAGAGAAGTCCCAGTTAAGGGCAGAGAAAAATCTGCCACTGGATTTGGCAATAAGGAAATCACAGTCATAGTCGCAGAGATAAAAGGACCTTAGATGGTCATCTAGGAGAGTGGCGCAACAGAGGGAAGATCGCTGGGCTCAGTCAGACTCTCTTACCACGTGTGGGACCTTGGGTCAGCCTAGCTTCTGTGGATCAAGGTTTCCTCCTTTGTAAAATGGTCTACGTGACCTCTAAAGATCCTCCTAGCTTGGTATCTATGACCTGGGGAAAATCATCACTTATCCATCTCCATACCTTTGCCCTGGCTGCTGTTCCCATAGCTGGACCCCATCTCACCTTTCTGGCTTCTTCAAGACTCAACTCAATTTCTAACTTCTGCAGGAGGATTTTGCTGGTCCCTCTAGCCACTAGGATCTTCCTTCTGAAATCACCTTTCATCAGGTGGGTACCCACAAAATTATTTACACATCGTCTCCCCTCTGAAGACTTTTGCCTGCTCTTTGTAGGCTCAGCTCTCAGCATAATACTGGCCATCATAATAAATAAAATAAATACTTTCTTTATTAAACTTAACATCTCTGGTCCTCAGTTTCCTCATCTGTAAAATGAGGTAGCTAAATGAGGATGAGCAACAAAAAGCTGAAGTTATTGCCCAACGTCATATGAATTGCTAATATTGTTGCTCAGTGGTATCCGACTCTTCATGATCCTGTTTGGGTTCTCTTTGCAAAGATCCTGAAATGATTGGGTGTTCCTTTCTCCAGTGGATTAAAGCAAACAAAGGTTAGTGACTTGCCCGGAGTCACGCAGCTTATATAGATATCGGAGGCTAGATTTGAGCAGGTCTTCCGGACTCCAGACCTGGCTCTCTATCCTCTGAGGCATATAGCTGTCTATAAGTAATAGTAAAATCATAAAAGTTCTAAGTGGTAAAGCTGGGATTTGAACCCAGGTCCACTGCCTTTAAATCCAGAGCTTTTCCACTGTTCCTTGCTATGTATTAGATTAAACTGACCCAATTAAATTGACCCAAATTAAATTAATGACCCATTAAAATGACTCAATACAGCATCTGAATCATTAGAGTGGAAAAGCCTAGAGAGCCAGGCCTAGAAATGGGAGGTTCTAAATTAAAATTCTAGCCTCAGACATTTCCTAGCTGTGTGACCCTGGGCAAGTCACTTAACCCCCTCCTCTGCCTAACCTTTACTTTTCTGTCTTGCAACTAATACATAGTTTTGATTCTAAAATGGAAGGTAAGGTTGTTTGTTTTTTAAAGAGTGGGAACACTTTTTAAAAATGAAACTTTTATAAGTTTTAACCTTATAGCCTCAAAAAAGAGGGTGCTCTAAAATATGCCCATTTTAAGGTAGGAAAAAAATTTGGAACTAGAAAGAAAAAAATATGGGAAAACACAAATGTGTGTCATTATTTGCAGCAATTAGCAAGAAAGATGCTTAAGGGATTAAGAATTTAGATGACTACAGGTTTACTACTGATAGTTCCAAACTCAGTCCCAGCTCTCTCTATCATCAGGGCCACATCTGCTAAAGCTGTCAGCATGGAGTTCCAGCTACGGGAGGATTTGATTCCAGCAACATCATTAAGTAGCTCCCCAAAGGAAAGAGTCAGGAGAAAAAGCAGTGTGCAAGCATGACGGGGGCAGATATGGAGGTTTTATATAACATAGATTTGGAAATGGCCTTTACAGTTCCAACAACATCAATTGAGAGTCCTGGGGCAGGCCACTTCTGGCAGCATAATTCATAAAAACGAGAGGAAGTGGGGCAGCTAGGAGGCTCAGTGGAGACAGAAGGTAAGGGTTTGAAAAAAAAAAAAAAAGAGAGGAAGCACGGAATACAGGTTATTTTTTTTTTTAAATCCTCACCTTCCATCTTAGAATCAACACAGTGAAGAGTGGTAAGGGCTAGGCAACGGGGGTTAAGTGACTTGTCCAAGGTCACCTAGCTAGGAAATGTCTGAAGTCACATTTGAACCTAGAACTTCCCATCTCTAGTCCTGGTTCTCATGCTATGTGAGTTCTGCTCTACCGATCAGCAGTTTCTCTCCCTTTTCCCTTTCCTCTCTCTCTCCCTCTCCCTTTCTCTCTCCCTCTCTATCTCTCCTCTTTCTCCCTCTCTCTCCTTCCTCCTCTCCTTCTCTCTCTTCCTCTCCCCTCTCTTTCTCTCTCTCCACCCTCCCCCTCCCCTCCCTTGGGCCTCCCTATTCCTTACCAGTTAAGGCTTCTTCCCCTTCCCCTTCTAAGTTCTCAAGTGACTGCAAACTTCATTATTGACTTATTTTAAGAAATTGCCCCAGCCACCTCCAACTATCAGCAACCACCATTCTGATCAGTCAACAACCAACAACATGGAGACAAGACCCTCCGCCAGCCAGGATTCGGCCTCGCAGAAGGCTCCCATGACAGTTAGCATTTTCAGCAATGTTGTAAGATCAAGGGATGTGCAGTGGGTTTTCTAGGCACAATACTCTCATATCCTTCACAGACTACAGTCTAGAGTAAACATCACTTTCATAGGCACTTGGGAAACCAAATCATTTGGGTGACTCACTTTATTGCAATCTGCGCCTTATTGCAGCACTCTCGAACCCACCCCCCAATACCACTAAGGTGTGCTGGTACTCTAAACAGGGCCAGCTTCCCAGTAAGGAAAACCTGGGTTGGGTCCTGCCTCCGACAAAGGCTGGCTGCCTGAGTCACTTGACCTTGGGCAAGTCAGAACCTCTCAGGGCCAGGCAACTCCCTTAAAGAGGAAGAACAAGGGCAAACCTCCATTGGTGGAAAGAATTTCCTTGCAGGAACGCACACCAAAGAAATCACAGGTCCTGTGACATAATAATTATGATAATAAAAACAATAGTAACAATAGCTGACTTTATGCAGTGTTTTGGTTTTTTTTTAAACCCTTTCCTTCCGTCTTGGAATCAATACTGTGTATTGGTTCCAAGGCAGAAGAGTGGTGAGGGCTAGGCAATGGGGGTGAAGTGCCTTGACCCGGGAGGAAGTGTCTGAGGCTGCATTTGAACCCAAGATCTCCCATCTATAGGTCTGGCTTTCAATCCACTGAGCTACCTCACTGCCCCAAATATAGCAATTTGATCAATGATCTCATTATCTCATTAGATCTCATCAGATCCTTAAAACCACTGTGTGAGGGTTATTACTATTATTATTCCCATCTGCTGGTGGTTGTTGAGTCGTTTTTTCAGTCTCATCCAACTCTTCAAGACCCCATTTTGGAGTTTTCTTGGTAAAGACACTGGAGTGGTTTTCCATTTCCTTCTCCAGCTCATTTGACAGAGGAGGAAACTGAGGTATACAGAGTGAAGTGTCTTTCCCAGAGTTTTACAGCTAGGAAGTATCTGAGGCTAGATTTCAATTTGGGTCCCTCCTCCTGACTCACCGCCCAGTGCTCTACCTACCATGTCACCTAGATGTCTTTATCCATCCAGTTTTACTGTTGAGAAAACAAAGATTCCAAAAGGAAGTTACTTGCTCAGGGTCACTTAGCTAGTAAGAGATGAGATTTGATCCAGGTTTTCCTGCCTCAAAGATCAAGCTCTGTCTACTTTCCTCCCTTCTTCCCTTGGTCTCTCTGCAGAATGAAGGGGCTGGACTAGATGGCTTCTGACCTCCCTTCCAGTTCTTGATCTCCTACTAAAAAAGTTTCCATAACTGTGATGGTGAATAAGGTTCTCTCTACCAGCAATACGCTAACCCAGAAACACACCAGGTGAAATCAGATAACCTTACCTGAATTGGGCTCACTTCCAAGCTACATTATTCATTTAATCCCTCTTTAGCCCTCTCACATTCTTAGCTGTTTTGTCTTGAGGTTTTTAAAAGGCCTTCCCCTTTTTTCATATGGTTGGGGAAGGAGAGGGAGGGTAATAAAGCCTTAAACTTTCATGTCCGCTCTTCTCAGGTGGGTTGTCTTCCCCAGCTAAGGGGGCTATTTTGTTCCCCTGAGCATGAAGTCAAGGAATGAGGCTGAGGTCCAATACTTCCTCATTCTGAGTCAGAAATGCCTGGAATCATTCTGTCCTTTTGTTTATCAGAGTTCTAAATCTATAGATTTAAAAAAAAAAAAAAAGGAGGGGAAGTGGAATTTCCAAGGGGCACAGAAAAAAAATCAGCCCCAATCAAGGAAGGGGCAAATCAAAAGGTTTGAATTCTGATGCTGACCTTTTACTACCCTCTATGACCTGGGGGCAAGTCCTTCTGAGTTCTGAGCCTCAGTTTCCTCCTCTGTAAAATGGGGAAAGGGGGGCTAGCTGTCCTCCAAGGTGCCTTCCAGCTCTAAAGCCTATGTAATTTAGACAGAGGCCATTAAGAAAGTTTATAGACAACCATCTGTCTGGGGATGTCTGAGTCATTCACCTGTGTGGTGAGGGCAAGGGGCCAGGCCAGATGCTTTCTGGAGGTCCCTTCCAGCATCAGCTTCCAGAGGCCTATCTTCTCTATGCTGAGCCAATTCAAAATGAATATCCCATGATGCAATTTTAAAAACAGGATATAAAGACCATTTGTTGCCTGGTTAAATTCACGAGTTCCCCAAAGAGCCCTAAGAATGAGAATCGGAGTTGTGGGGTGAGAGAAGAGAGGAATGGAAGGGAGAGGAGGTAGAGGGAGGAAGTAGTCCTATCCTGCTTTATACATACACACACACACTGTAATAATAATAACCTTCAGGCTTATTAACAACCTATGGAGGCAGTGTCATACAGTGGAATGAATATAGCTCTGGAATCATAAAATGTGGTTTCGAATTCTGCCTCTGGTGTTTACTAGCCCTGCAAATTTGGATCAGTGACAACCTTCCAAATGTCCTCAACTTTAAAATGAAGGGGTTCAACTTGGAGCTTATGATCCAATGGCCCCCTGCCCGGCAGGGACTACAGCTCTACAATCTGTCTTTATTTATTTTTTTAACTCTTACCTTCTGTCATAGAAGGGCTGGGCAATGGGGGTTAAGTGACTTGTTCAAGGTTATACAGCTAAAAAGTGTCAAGTGTCAAGTGTCTCATTCCAGATTTGAACCCAGGACTCCTCATTTCCAGGGCTGGTGCTTTATCCACCAAGTCACTCAGCTGCCTCCACTCCTCTCTCCCCCCTCCCAATACAATCTATTTTTTTAAGAAGTCCCAGAGGATCCAGAAATTTGGTGGCCACAGTGGGAGTGATGGTACATTCCCAGGCAAAGGGTGCCATGAATAGAGAATGGATACTGTCATCCTTGGGTGGTCCCCAGGTGAATGGCAGACAGGTATTGACCTTAGACCTCTGCATTCCCTGCGAGAATGCTTATCGTGCCAAAGGTTACTCAAGTGCCAACTCCAGACCACCTGAGAACAAGAAATCGGCATTAGGATAAACATGCCAGAGGCTGTGGGAAAAATACTTCCACCACTCTGATTCAAAGAAAAATGTGTGTGAACAACTTGGGAGGGACCTGGAGGGAAAGGGTGGTCTGGTTTTTTCTATTTGTATTCCCAGCACTTAGCAAGTGCTTGGCACACAGTAAGTATTTAATAAATATTTTTTCATTCATTCATGCATTGCAGAAAGAGAACTAATTTGGACTCAAACCCTGGCTTTCTGCCTCTCAATACCACCGACCTCACAGGGTTGTTGCAAAGGCAATGCTGCTTTTTTATAATCTTGAAATGTTAGCAAAATGAGTTCTATCTATATCATCGCCGTTATCGTGTTATTTCTACTTCATGGTGTAGCAGGAAGAACATCGCCTCTATTGTCTACAGACCTGGGTTCAAATCCTCATTTGATGCCTCGTCCCTGTGTGACCTTGTGTGATGTTAGGTGGGTCACTTCATCTCTCTTTGGTCTCAGCTTTTTCCTTAGAGAATGGCTACAAAAATAATGTGGTGCAGCAGGGCAATGGGATATGACTCCATTGTTAAAAATGAAAACAGGAATACAGAATCACTTCCTAGCTGTGTGACCCTGGGCAAGTCACTTAACCCCCACGTCTGCCTTGGAACCAATATATAATACAGATTCTAAGATGGAAGTTAAGGGCTTAAAAAAAAAAAGATTATAGAGAAGTACATTATGCTATCACATATATCGTTCATCCTTTGATGCTGGGTTTTTTTTTTTCAATTCTTACCTTTTGTCTTTGAATAAATACTGTGTATTGGTTCCAAGACAGAAGAGTAGTAAGGGCTGGGCACAATGGGGGTTAAGTGACTTGCCTAGGGTCACATAGCTAGGAAGTGACTGAGGCTAGATTTGTTTCATTTTGTTTTGTTTCGTTTTGTTTTTAAACCCTTAACTTCTGTATATTGGCTCCTTGGTGGAAGAGTGGTATGGGTGGGCAATGGGGGTCAAGTGACTTGCCCAGGGTCATACAGCTGGGAAGTGTCTGGGATCAGATTTGAACCTAGGACCTCCTGTCTCTAGGCACGACTCTCAATCCACTGAGCAACCCAGCTGCCCCCTGAGGTTAGATTTGAACCCAGGGTTTCTCATCTCTAGGCCTGGCTCTCAATTCACTGAGCCACTTAGCTGCTTGACCTCCTTCCATTTTTGGAGAGGCCAATGACATCATGGAATAATGTCTTCACTTGTGCATGAATTGGATTTAAGTGAGGTAGAGCTGCCCAGACGTATCAGAGAAGACGAGGCTTGGACTAGCTGCTTTCTGAGGTCCTTCCCCCCTCTAAATCCTATAATTCAGGTCCCATAGCTGACGGCTAAGAAAAAAATCAGAACACATGCCTCCCATACACCACTGTCCATCTTTCTGACACAATCCCAATTCTGGAGGATCTAGGGAAATGGAAACCCAGGACTTAAATTAAACCCAGGTCTGGGAAATTAAAACTAATCTCTCACATGCTGGGTTTACTAGACATCTAGAAAGAGGAGAGAGCCATGTTCTCCTTTTCCCATCACGCATGTGTCCTGGCTTCTGGTTGCTTTTTTTACTTAAAGATTAAAATGCTGGAGAATGGCTGAACAAATATGGTACAGAATCTGAGAGATTATCATTGCACCATAACAAAATATGAGGAGGATGAATACAGAAATGTACATATACATATACATATACATATATATACATATATATATATATGAAGGTGAGGACAGGCAGCCAGGTGGCTCAATGGATTAAGAGCCAGATCTAGAGACAGGAGGAGGGGTCCTGGGTTTAAATGTGACCTCAGATACTTCCTAGCTGTGTGACCCTGGGCAAGTCACTTAATCCCCATTGCCCAGTCCTTACTGCTCTTCTTCTGCCTTAGAACCAGTACCCAATATCGATTCTAAGATGGAAGGTATGAGTTAAAAAAATTTTTTTCTTGTGTGGTGCTCACCCACAAATTTTATATATTCAATTTTTATTTAATATTATATAATTTATATTTGCTATTATTTTTATATCTTTAATGTTATATATTATAATTTTTATTTAATATTATATACTAAATATATAATATTATAATATTTTTATTTAATATTATGTACTAAATATAATATAATAATATTTTATTT
>NC_058133.1:492822025-492841617 GCF_016433145.1 Gracilinanus agilis | reverse complement strand
AGAGAGAGAGAGAGAGAGAGAGAGAGAGAGAGAGAGAGAGAGAGGAGTTATTTCAGTCATGTCTGACTCTCCATGACCCCATTTGGGGTTTTCGTGGCAAAGATACTGCCATTTCCTTCTCCAGCTTATCTGACTGATGAGGAAACTGAGGCAAACAGTGAAGTGACTTGCCTGGGGTCTGAGGCTGGATTTGAACTCAGGTCTGCACCATCTAGCTGTCCCCTTTTTATTTTATTTCTTTTTTTAAGCCCTTACACCTTTTGTCCTAGCATCAATTCTAAGGCAGAAGAGAAGGGCTAGGCAATCAGGGTTAAAGTGACTTGCCCAGGGTCACATAGCTCGGAAGTGTCTAGCTTTTAATATATACATAAAAAAAAAGTTCTCAAATCTTTGTATGACAAGCCACAAGTCACAACTACTAGAATTCACCAACAGGAGAAATTCCTGGCAACCAAAAACTACCATAAATTCACATCCCTTAAAGAGAACTTGTCTTTGTGTCATCCATTTCAAGGCATCAGCACACATTCAAATGAAAGGGACTCGGGAGCGTGAGGGACATTTATTCAGCCTCCAGCAGGCGTGTTTGTTTATTAATTGTGCTGGGTCCCTCTGTATACACTGCTGGAGCCCAATAAAGGACGGTGGACACAGATATGGATTTATATCCTCAGAGCACATCGTAGAAATGAATTTGCATTTCTGGTTCAAGATAGAAAGAAATACTTTTTAAAAAACCACATGCCACCGGTAGTCCCTCGCTCACGGTGTTGCTTGTACACAGTAGGGGCTTAATAAGTGGTCGTCGACTTGATTTCTCTGCGACTTCTAGCCTCTGAGAGTTGCCTAGGGTCCCAAAAGCTACAATTCCCCCTCTTTGGGTTAGGGTAGTGGGATTTGAATCCAGATCTTCCTGCCACGGACTCCTTTAATTAAGAATTTTGAAAGCTTTTTTAAAACGGAAGGCTCCAGCACTGGATGGTGCACAAGGAGGCCGTTCTACACGCTGCTCCCATTCTAATCTTTTATTTCTAATTTTCCATCAGCCAAGTTCAGTTCTCTCTGTGAAGTCAGGGTCACTTGGGGGTGATGAAGTTTGGCTGGCAGAGGATGAAATCTATACTCTGGCAGCATCTGCGTCCTGTTAAATGTAAAAGGGGGTAAATCCGACGTGACAGCCCCAGAGCCCAGGAGAGAAGTCTTCTCTAATGGAGACAGCTCTGTTTCAGAACTGCAAAAGCTCGGCCAAACGTTCCTAGCTAAGTACTAAGTACGGCAAATTGCTGACCTTTGGGGGAGAGCGCCCTAGCATCAAAGAGCCCGTCCATTAAGGGGTCCGCCTTCCGAGGGGAGCGTGAGCTTGCCGAGATGATCTCAGGCTAAAAAACGACACCCCTCCCCTCTTCTCTGAGAGATCCAGGCTGTACCCCTACCTGGGCAAGGACTTATCAGCAGGATAAAAGCGTGAGCCCAAAGAAAACGTATCAACAACCAATGATAAGATAGCTAATCTCAGCTGAGATAAAGCAAGGTCAGAGCTAGGAACACATCACTGCACTCACAGGAAACTGGCCTGCCTGGAAGCCTGAAGGAGGGAAAACACATATATTAGCACACTTCAAATATTCTGGGCTAACAACGGGCAGCTGGGTGGTGCAGTGGATAGAGCACTGGGCTTAGAATCGGGAAGACTCATCTTCCTGAATTCAAATCAAAAGGTAGACACTTATTAGCTGTGTGACCCTGGGCAAGTCACTTTACCCAGTTTTCTCATCTATCAAATGCATTGGAGGAGAAAACGGAAAACCAACTCTAGTATCTTTGCCAAGAAAAGCCCAAATGAGGTCACGAAGAGTCAGAGACGATTGAAACAACTGACCAATAATACCAAGAAGAGTGGCAAACAGGGAAGAGAGATGGATGGTCTTGGAAACAAGATAAAGTGTACTGGAGTCCATAGGGCTGTGGTCAAGTCATTTCCTTGTGTCTCAGTTTCCTCATTTGTAAAATGGATTTATTATTATCAGTGGAAAGGCAGCTGAATAGAAAGCTCCCCTTGAAGTTAAGAAGACCTATTCTGACAGATACTATAACCCCCTGCCCAGCACCTTCTCTCTAAGATGACTTTCTACCCAATCTGTGTATGTTGGAGTGACTTCTCCATATCAGAAATCAGTTTTCATTCCCTGGGCTTCAGATGTCTAGGGACCACACAAAGAACCTCCCCTGCCTCAAGCAATTAGATTCAGCTGTGACTTTGGCTCTCCCGTGCTCTCTCTATATGTGGGTCAAGTGACTTAACCAGGGTCACTCAGGTAGGAAGTGTCTGAGGTCAGATTTGACCTCCTTAACTCCAGGTCTGGTACTCTGTCCCCTGGGCTTCCTGGCTGCCCCTTACCATCGTCTTCTAACCCAAATGAGCTACACCATTCCTGCCCTCCTGGAAGTGAGAGGGACAGCAAATTCCTGCAGAGAACATCTCCAAGAGCAGCCGAGAACCCAAGGAGGGCTTGATATAATTCAGCACACCTATATTAGGCACCAACTATACTAGGAACCGAGGGGTAGAAATACTAGAAGAAAAGATAGTCCCTGCTCTCACGGGGCTCCTATCCTACTGATGTGGAAACAACAGGTACACAGGGAAGTATGTACAAAATTTATACAAACTAATTTGGGGAGAAAGAAGCTCTAACAATCAGGAGACTAATTAATGTCCTGAAACCTTTCTCTTCTGTAAAATGGGTGTAGGAGGGGGACAGAATTTGGGGTCGGGGGAAGCCTGGACTCGAGTTCTACCTCTGACATCTACTAGTTGTGCAACTAGGCAGGTCATTTCATCTCCCTGGACTTGATTTCCTCAACCCTCCCTCCCCGCTCTCCTCACCTGCCCCCTCCAAGCCATGCCATGCCAGCTGGTCTTCCACCATTAGAATATAAACTCCTTGAGGGCAAGGCCTGCCCTGATTTGCTTGTGTTTGAATTCTCAAAGCTTACCACGCTGCCTAGCACATGGGTTCTTTTTCAGTCGCATCCAACTCTTCATGAACCCATTCTGGGTTTTCTTGGCGGAGATCAAGATCTGCCTGTGATTGGAAACGGCAAGCGAGAGCAGCCAAGTGGCTTGATGTATATAAAGCATCAGGGCTGGAGATGAGGGGGTCCTGGGTTCAGATCTGGCCTCAGACTCTTCCCTAGCTGACCCTGGACAAGTCTTAACCCCAATCGCCTATTCCCTACCATGGAACCAATATTTAGTACTGATTCTAAGACAAAAGGCAAAGAGAGATGGGGAGCTCACTACCTTTCCCAAAAGAAGACATGCCAAATTTAGAAAAACTCCATTAGGAAATGTTTGCTTATAAAAATGGGGAACTCATTACTTATCTAAATGAAAAGCCACTCCAAATTTGCACAGCTCTAAGTATTTAGAAGTTTATCCTTCTAGAAACTCTAGATCGTCCTCCCTTGTCGCTTCCTGACCTCTGGCACGAAGCAGAACAAGTCTATTGCCTCCTTCCACATAAGAGCCCTTTAAATATTTGAAGACCACTATCGTACTTCCTTCCCCCAAGTCTTCTGTCCTTGGAGGTTAACATCTCCAATTGCATACGGCACGGTTTTTCCAGCCCTCTCACCACCCGATTATGCACTTTCCTCTGGCTAACGTCCAATGCTGTCAATGTCCTCTCGAAACTTTTAATGCTCAGAATTAGACCCAATGCTCCAAAAAGAGAGAGCCCAGAGTCACACAGCCACAGCCAGTCTCTCTACTGACCCAAACTGGCTATGTGACTCTGGGCAACACCTCTCGGGGACTTAGGAAGCTCTCTGAATCTATGAGTTATGGAGCAAGTGGGTAGCTCAGTGGATAGAGAGACAGGCCTGGAGATAGGAGGTCTTGGGTTCAAATCTAGCCTCAGACTCTTCCTAGCTGGGTGACTTTGGATAAGTCACTTAATGCCAATTGCCTAGTCCTTACCACTCTCTTCTGCCTTCTGATTCAAAGATGGAAAACAAGGGTTTTTTAAAAACCAAACACACTAGGAGTTGAAAAGAAGGCAACAATCTGCATTGAGGAGATCATTTACTCACCTGGGAGTTTTTTTTTGGACCTGTGAAATCCCAGGTCTCACCCTCTCCCCAACGCCACCAAAAGACTTCATCAGCTTGTTTAGGGGCGGTATCCAAGTTTTGTTGCTGTCCTCTAAAAGGCTGAAGTCTTTTCCTCAACAGCTGCCATTTTGCTATGTCTCCCTAGCCAGTACTTGGCCAATAAACTCTAAGAAGCCAGGTGTCCTGTTTCTCATTTATCCCTACTATTAAATTGCATTTACTCAATCAGGCCCGTTGCTTCAGACCATCAAGATCTTTCTGGGATCCCAATTCTACTGGCCAAAGTGTTATTAGCTATTTCTCCCAGCTTTGGGCCACCCCCAAATTTGATAAAAGCACGTTCTCTAGGCGTCCATCCAAGTCATCAATAAAAATGTTGAACATGAGCAGCACCAAGGACAGAATCCCACTTTGCTTCCCTAAAAGGAGCTGTTTAAAGTTGACATTAATTAAATAATCAGCACATTTGGGGTCCACAATAATACACCCAACTAAATACTATTAATCAGGCCACATTTCTTCATCTTCATGGGATTTTGTATAAGATCAAGGACTGAAAGGAACCTCACACATTAGGGGAGACACTGAGACTCACGGAAGTTAAAGTCTGAGTAATCATCATCAGAGGCAGGAGCTAAACTCAGGTGTTCTGAACTCAGAGCCCTCCGCTTTGTGGCCTCCCAATTATCAGGTGAAACTTGGCCAAATATCTTGCTGAATGCCTGGCACACTATGTCTACAGTATTCCCTTGGCTCCAATAACCCCCAAAAGACATAAAGTGAATTTGATGTGACTAGTTCTTAAAGAGTCCATACCAGCTCTGAGAGATGACTATTGATTGCCCTTTCCAAAGGCTCACACACCGTTCCTTTAATAACACGTGCTGGAATTTTACCAAAACCTGAAGTCAAATGCATTGGCCTGTGATTTGAAAAATACACCTTCCTCTTTCTGGAAAAGTGGACAAGAATTTGTGAGATGAAACCTGCCTGTACTTTGCTTCCTACTGGCCAACAAACAAACAAAACTAGTGTTTGACTCAATGTAATATAAAGAACATGGATTAAAAAGCAAAAAATAAAAATGCTTCTCCCCTTTTTGAAATGCAATAATAAAGGAGAAGAATCAAAGTTTGGCATTTGGAGAATGTTAAAGAATCACAGGAAGCTTTTTATGGACTGATGCAAAGTAAAGTAAATAGAACCAGGAGAACAATACACAAATGGACTGCAACAATGTAAATGCAAATAATAACAAAATAGAACCAAAGGAGGTGTAACCCCAGTGACCAAAGCTGGGCAGGAGAAGATGAGAAAACATGCCTTCCTCCCTTCTTTGCCAAGGCTGGGGGGGGGGGGGGAGCTATGTGTGTGGCCCACTATATAGAATGATAGATTCCGGTGATGAGTTTATTAACCCAGATTTATAGAACTGCATGGTCCCTCATTCCCTCACTCTTTTAAAATTTTACTTATTTATTTTAACAAGGAAAGGCTCTTTGGGGAGGATGGGGAAAGAAACATATCTGGTAATAAAGACAATACAAAAACAGAAAATATCACTAAAAATTAAAAAAATTTTTTTTTTCCATTTTGCTAGTAATAACGGAATCCTGAAGAGAATGACCTTGGAACGTGGAGTTTATTGTTTTTAAGAGTCTTGGCTCCCCATCCCCGCCCCACCCTGACCAATAGGAATTACTCCCTGAATGATGATGACCCTGGAAGATAAAAATAACAGATGGCCCTTTTCCAAGTATGATCAAGGGATACTGTGGTGATCTTTTTCAGGAAGGGAGGAAAGTTGGCAATAAAGATATCTTTCCAGCTTGAGAGAAAAGGATGGACCATTCGGCAATGAGTACAATTGATTATCAGCCTTCCTAACTGCTTCCAGTAATACTAAACCCTAATTTTGTTTTGTTTTTTGAGGATTTTTTGGCCCAGAGGTTTTTTTAATCCCTAGAAGGGGAATTTTCCCCATTACCTGGCATGTTTTGAGGACTCACCCCCCCCCCCCTTCTGCCTGCAGAAATCCTATCATCTCCACTCAGGGATGTCAAATACAAATAGTGGAAATTTAAGAGACCATAATTCATAGCACAAATCAGATGAAAGAGCACTAGCAATTCTAAAACTACACAGAAAAAAGGGGTGGGGAGGTATATTGAAAGCATGAGAGGCAGTGAGCTATATATATATATATTTATTATATAGAGTCAGGCAGTTCAAATCCCACTTCTGACACTTCTAACCTGGAGCAGGTCTCTTAATTTCTCAGTGTCCCAGGCAACTATCTAAGATCACAAATTCAGTGGATGGAGTTTCACGTGAGATTTCTCTGTGCTGAACAGAATCATAGGTCTGGTCCCCGCCCCACCCCCCCAGGAAAAAAAGGGATTTGCCCAAGATCACACAAGTTATTGAATATTACATTTAAAAATACGGAAAAAGACCTTCTAGATCTTCTAAGTCCAACCCTTTCATTTTATGAAAATTGAGCAGCTAAGGGACTTGCCTAAGATCATACAAGTTATTAAATAATAAAAAGCTGGAAAGGGATCCAAGAGATCTTCTAGTCCAAAGCTTTCATTTTACAGATTAGGAAACTGAGGCTCCTAAAGATTAGGTGATTTTGTGCAAAGTTGTAAATGAAGA
The DNA here is from genome assembly GCF_016433145.1 of Gracilinanus agilis. Lineage (NCBI taxonomy): Eukaryota > Metazoa > Chordata > Mammalia > Didelphimorphia > Didelphidae > Gracilinanus > Gracilinanus agilis. The sequence goes on along the minus strand of NC_058133.1, from coordinate 492,834,843 downwards.
GTGAGCAGCTAGGTGGCTCCATGGATATGAAGTCAGACCTAGAGACAGGGAGTCCTGGGTTCAAATCTGACCTCAGTCATTTCCTAGCTGTGTGACCCTGAGAAAGTCACAACTCCTATTGCCCAACTCTTACTGCCCTTCTGTCTTGGAACCAATACACAGCATGGATAAGATGGAAGGTAAGGGTTTTTAAGGGGGAAAAAAAGGAAGGAAGAAAAAGAAAGGGAGGCAAGATTTGAACCCAGATCCACCAACCCTTTTCACTGGATCCTGCTTGGATCAGAGGTGTTCTGTTTGGTCACTAAGGAGCAAGAAATGGGTCGAGACCACAAGGAGGCAGATTTAGACATGGAGTAAGAACCAAACTACCCAACAATCAGGGCTACCCAAAAGTAGAATGAGCTGCTTTGCAAAGCTATAGCTTCCCTGTTGCTAGGGGTTATCAGGTGAAGACTAAGACTTGGGGGTTTTGTAAAGGGAATTCCTGTTTGGGCACAAAACAAGTTAGATGACCTCGGCGCCTCTGTGAATGGAATTTTCCTGCTGACTCAGTCATCAATATAAGCCTGAGTCACCGAGACAGAGCAGCTGAGAGTTAGAGAAGTCAATGGTCCCGGGCTAGCCTGCCCTCTGACACATCCTGGCTGAGGGACTGACCTTGCACAAATCACCTCCCTTCCTAAGGGTCCCAGACGACTCTCCACGACCCTTAGTTGTTGAGGTGTGCTGGTAAAAGAAGCCCCCCTCCTCCCCTGGGACACAGGTCCAATGGGAGGAAAAGTCAAAATTAAAATTGAAATCTGTGCCATTAAATGACAAGATTTCAGTCTAGGGAAGAGATTAGAAAATGTCCTTCCTTTCCTTCTCTGTAGAGGTGGGAGACTACAAGCACTACTGATTTGGGCTCATGGGTAGGTTGATTTAACTGAACTGCTATTTTTCTTCTTTTCTGATCTTGATAATACAGGAGACCCCAATGGGTAGGAAAAGCCAAATGATATGTCTGGAAAAACAAGAGTCTGAGGGATCAATTGTAGGATGTTAGCTTTAGAGCTAGGAAGAACCTCAGAAACCACCGATTTGGGTTCCCTCATTTTATAGAGGGAAAAAACAAGCCCAGGGAGGTATGAGACAAGCAAGTTACTCCAAGTCTTCATTTGAACCCAGATCCTCTATCAGAATAAAACCAAGTAAAAACACAGAAAAAAGTGGGACCCTTGTGTGGGTCTGCCTGTTAAGGCCGAGCGGGGGGAAGCAGCAATGACGATGGCCAGGAACTGATGTTTCCCTGTAATAGAGGGGAAGCCGTAAAGCCCAGGACCCCACGAGCCTTGAGGCTAGTGATCTGGTCTGGCTACTTGTCTCTGCTTTGCTGGATACTCTGGGATTAATCACCAGACAGAGAAAGCTCTTCTCTCACAGTCATTGTCCCGTGGTATACAAAAGCTACATTGGCCGACACTTTTTATTATATAGAGGTGGGAAATGGTGGGGGGAGGGGACATTTATTAAGCACCTACTATGTGCCAAGCACTAGACCAAGTACATTCTAAAATTCTGAGATTGGTGCTATTGCTGTCTGCATTTTGCATTTGAGGAAACTGAGGCAGACGCAATGAAGTGACGTGACCAAAGTTGCACCTAGCTTGGAACTTGGGTCTTCTGGGCTCCAAGATCGGAGCTCTTTTCACTGTGCAACCTGGCTAAGATAAAAAAAAAAATCATACTTAGTCCTGGAAGGGTCCTCCAAGTCCATTTAGTCCAAAAGGAAACTGATGGGGCAGCTAGGTGGCTCAGTGGATAGAGAACCAGGCCTGGTGTCAAGAGATCCTGGGTTCAAATCTGGCCTCAGACGCTTCCTAGCTGGGTGACTTAAACCCAGTACTTTAACCCTTACTGCTCTTCTGCCTTGGAACCAATATGTAGTATTGATTCTAAGATGGAAGGTAAGGGTTTTAGAAAGGAGGGGAAAAAAAAAGAAGAAAAGGAAACTGAGGCTCAAGTTCCCACAGGTAGTACCAGAGGCAGGATTTGAACCCAGGCCTCCTGATCCATTCTATCTACCTGCCTCCTAGACCAGCGACATCCTTCCAGCATGGAAGCAGTCAACTTCTAAATCAAAATGTCCAGAGGGGCCAAATGCACACTAATCCTCCCTCTGTTACCGCTCCAAGGCCACTCACTGTCCCATAACCTAATCATCCCTGATCAGCCACCAGAGATTTCTCCTGCTATTTTCAGGCCTGAACCAATTTTGCAGAATTCCAGCTTCCCCCCGCTCTCCGCCATCCATGTCTCTTCAATCACTCGTGGGCCAGCTGCAACTGACTTTCCCTTAATCAAACTCCAGAATTGGGCTGCTGCGCTTTTAGCTTCAAGCCGGACTGCCTTCCAAACATTAATTTAATGGATTTTAAAAATAGCACCAACCTTTGGGGACCTCCTGGGCGGGCGGCTCAGAGGAGCAGCAGCAGGCGAGGAGGACTGGGGAATTTTAGGGCTTTCTTTTTATAGGTTCGTGCCGTGTTTGGACCACCATCAAGAATTACCATCCAATTGTCCCCTTGATTACATTTTCTCAGTGGACTGAGACCAAGAAACAGAACTGACTTTTCTTCTCTCTCCAGACACATTCTCATCATCATCATAGCTAGCATTTGTAGAATGCTTTTGTATTATTCTCACTTGACCCACACAGTGACACTTGGGAGGTAGCTATTGTTACTCTCCTCATTTTGGAGATGAGGAAACTGAGGCAGACAGAGTCAAGCAACTTGCCCAGGGTTACACGACCAGATTTGAACTCGGATCTTCCTGACTCCAGGTCCGATGCTCCCCACATTCTCTGTGCCCTTTTCTTCACTTCCTCCCCAGTTGTGGCTGACAGCCCCCAGCTCTTTACACCATTAGGCAAAACCCATTATCAGGAAAGGATCCAATAAACTCTTGGGGCACCAATTTGTAAATGACGGATGAGTCTTAATGAGTTCCTTCTCCAGAGGTATTTAGAGTTTATTAAGAGACAAATCCTCAAGTAAAAGAAATGAACTTCTAATTTTAGAAGTCCCGTGATCTAAGCACCGGATAGAAGAGAGAAGGGGTTAGCTGGTAGGTGGTGGTTGTTTAATAATTGATTTAGTGGAGAGAGGAAGACAGAATATGGGGAGAGATCTGGTTTAGGGGCCAAAAGTAGACTGCCTCTGATACGAACTGCCTAAGTGACTCCGGTAGGTCTCCTTTCAACTCCTTGCCTCAGTTTCCTCCTCTGTAAGATGAGGAGGGAGAATCAAGGGTCTTCAAGATCTCCAATATAAAGCTGGAAGGGACCTTTGAGATTGCCAAGTCCAATCCCTTCATCACAAAGTGGAAGAAATGGGCCCAGGAGACAATGACTAGCCTGAGGTCACTCAACTGCCCGAGGATCCGTACAGCTCCAGATACTGACCCTCTAGGGTCCTGAAATTATACTCCCCAAGGTAGAGGGGTACAAAGGAAAGGGCGGGGGGACTCAACTCCACTTCTCTTCATAGACCCGTTGGAAGACAAACAAAACTTGGGTCTCTTTGGGCACCAAAACTTGGTTTCTGAGCTGCCAGACTCTCTGTGGCAGCCCCAAACTGGAAACAAAAATCAGTCAATAAACATTTATTAAGCTCTTACTATGTGCTTAATACTAAGTGGCAAAGTGGATAGATTATTAGGCTTGGAGTCAGGAAGTTCAAATTCTGGCCTCAGATACTTAATAGCTGTGTGACCTTGAACGAGTCATTTAAGGCTATTTGCCTCAGTTTCCTTATCTGTAAAATGAGTTGGAGAAGGAAATGGCAAAAATTCCAGTATCTTTGCCAAGAAAACCCCAAATTGGGTCATGAAAGAGTCAGATACAATAGAAATGCTTTAATAAATTAATATTTAAGAAATTAATTTAAGAAGTTAATAAATTTAATTTAATAAATTAATTGAACTGGCTGGGTCTTTGCCCTTCTCTATATCACCAGCCCTGGGCACCATGCCTCGCACATAGTAGGCACTTCATAAATACTGGGTTGTGTTGTTTTTTTACTCTAAGACAAATGACCTCCGAGGTTGATTCTGGCCCCAAGTCTACTCTCTACCCAGAATGAGGAAAGCAGAGGCAGGGGAACAGTCTGCATAGGAACGATGGGGAAAACAAGGCTTTTAAAGACAGCCGAATTCCAGTTATACACAGTGGCTGATCTTGATTCCAGAGAATCGATGACAAAGCGACTGCTGAAGAGAACACATGCCCTGGCCACAGAATGGGCTGCTGGCCCCGTGGGCCCCACGTGGATGGGGGTTTGTTTTGTGGAGCTGTTTTTTCCTTTGTTATAAAAGAAGGTTCTATTGGGTGGGGGAGGAGGAGATGATAGGAGAATAAAAGCAGACTAGAAAGCCAAAAGGACCAATTCAAAAATAAAAAAACTATCCCATTGTGGCTGTCTTGCTTTTCAAGAAATTAAATGCTTAAAAAATGCTCCTGATACAGTAGAAGGGCCTGGATTCAAATCCTACTTCTTGATGCCTAGATGATAATGGGCAAGACACTCATCATCATAAAATGAGGATGTTGGACTAGATGGCCTCTGAGGGTCATTCCAGCTCTAGCTTCCTAGATTCCTATGACCTCTCTGGGCCTCAGGCAGGAAAGAAATAGTGCTATATATATCACTAACACTGAGCTAAGTGCCTTACAAATATTATTTCATTTGAGTCTCACAACTATGAAAGATGGGTGCTGCTATTGTCTCTATTTTACAGTGGAGGAAACTGAGGCAAAGTAAGGTTAAGTTACTTCTTTTAAAAAAAATCCTTACCTTCTTAGTATCAATTCTAAAACAGAAGAGAGGAAGAGCTGGGAAATCAAGATTACAGAGCTAGAAAGTAAGGTGAGATTTGAACCCAGGTCCTCCCAACTTCAGGCCTGGGCCTTTACCCGCTGTGATACCTAACTGACCTGAGGTTCAGTGATTCACACAACAATAAATGTCTGAGTCACACTGGAACTCAGGAATTCCTAACTTTTGACCTAGCATTCTATTCCCTGGGACACCTAGTTGCCTCAGTTTCCCAATTTGTAAACAGAGAGAATTAGACTAGATGATCTCTAGAATGGGGGTTCGTAACCTTTTTTGTGTGTGTGTGACATGGATCCATCTAGGAAGGCTGGGGAAGCCCATGGATTCCCTTTCTCAGAACAATGTTTTTAAATGCATCAAGTAAAATTCAGAGGATTACGAAGGAAACCAATTTTATTGCAATAGTTATCAACGTTTAAAAAAAAAAAACCAAACAATTTCAGGGAGATCTATGAGACTGTCTTCTTTGGGCCTCAGCTTCCTCATTTGTGAAATGAATTGGCTGGGCCAGATGACTTCTATTCTCTAGGTCTAGGATTCGAGAAGTTTTAAAATGATTGCAACTGGCCAAGAACAAATTTCCAAATAGTCATCATTTTTTTTTCACAGCTCTTACCAGCTCACATGCTCTCTGGCAGAAAGATGACTCTGACACACTCCCAAGTCCAACCCAAAGACTTTCCATGTTCAATTGAACTTGGGAGAAGCAGTGAGCATCGATCCATCCAGTCGCTTAGTAGGCCAGGTTCTTAATACAGCAGAAAGGACACTAAGCTTTGGAGTCAGAGTCCCTGGATTCTACAGTGGAAATTCTCTATCATGGATCTGAAAACTGGAGGGCCTACGTTCAAATTCCACTTCCAATATTTGCTCCCTGTTTGACCGTGGCCAAGCCGTTATTGGACCTCGGCTGTAAAATGAGGGTACCGGATGGGGTGGCCTTTGGGATCTCTTCCAGCTCTGATTTGACAGGAGAAGTGATATTAGAAATCAAAAAGGAAAAAACTCAAGAGTTGCCAAGGAGACTGACCCAGCAGGACTTGGATTGGTTGGGAGAAGGGACAGAGGGGGAAGCTCATCAAAGAGAATGTGAGGAAGGGGGATGGGGGGTCTCTCAAGACTTCTAGTCTTTGAGCTTGAAATTCTGTGAGACACTTTAGCAAAAAGGATGTCTCTTGTAATTAGTGTATCCAAGTTAAAAACCAGGCTGAAAATGGTACTGGATAAAAAGTAGCTTTACAAATGTGAGGCGATCACTCTTTACCCTTCAGCTTCCCCCCACAAAAAAAAAAAGAATCATCCTAGAAAATGAAAAAAGAATTAATCCCAGAGAAGGAGAAAAGGAAACTGTGGTCTGTTGGCTCTGTGGGGAAAGGTCAATGAGGAACACTGGGAGAATTCCAAGAAAATACACCTCAATTCTTTTTTTCCATGCAAATGGCCATTGTGAATCATTAGCCTTGGTCGGGCTATTCCCCATACTCCCTTTAAGACATCGGTTCCATTGAGCTGCTTGGCAGAAAGAAGACTTTGACACATTCCCAAATTCAGCTCAAAGACTTTCCATGTTAAATGGAACATGGGAGAGGCAGGAACTTGGGCGATGCTCAACGAGAAAGGGAAGTGAAGAAGGAAAAGCTGGAGGGGGGAAACGAAGGGCAGGGAATGAAAACATGACCCAGCCTCCACCTGGATCCTACGACACAATCTCCAGCGTCAAGATCCCCCCAATATGGCGGACAGAATGTAATCTTTGCAGAATCACAGGCTAAGGGTCCTCGGCAGCCATCCACACCAACTCAGGGAAGAAAAGGGTCTCCCACCCCAGTAATAAACCTTCCCAACATCTGACGCCTCTCATTCATACAGCCAAAACCTCAGCCCCAGCCCAGAATAAGACCTGAATGTCAAGAGATATTCTGAATGCGTGACACCCTGGGGAAATCCCTCGACTTCTTGCGCCCACCTGCAAGAGGGAATTGGTCTCTTCCCACTTCTATCCATCCTCAGACTCTACTGCCCAAGTGCTTTGCCTTAATAATCAGAGATCTGACCTACTCAACCAACTCTGCGGGCTTCCTACTGCCCCTAGGAAGAAAGACCATGTCTTCTGTTAGGAAAGTCTGTCACCGCCAGGCTCCCAATTTCTCCTTGTCAGCCACACCGAGGCTCCCCTCTCCTGCATTCTCTGTGGTTCAGTCATGCTGGCTCTCTGTCTGTTCCTCCTATCTCTGTGTGATTGTGCTGATGGTGTCCCCCCCTTCTGGTGTACCCCAGCCTCTTTGAAGATGAGGCTCGTGTACTCTCCTCTGCCTGAAACCTTTCCCTTTCCCTCCCAAACTGCTTTGCATGTATTTGTGCTTATTGCCCTAATATTTATATCTATGTTCCCATCTCCTCCTTGTCTTCCCCATTAGAGTAGGAATTGTTTTTCTTTTTAAAAAACCTTTTACCTTTTGTCTTTGAATTATCAATTATTGATTCCAAGGCAGAAAAGAGAGAAGGGCTAAGCAACTGGAGTTAAGTGACTTGCCCAAGGAAGACCATATTCGAACCCAGGTACTCCTGACTCCAAGCCTGTATCGGGCTGCCTAGCTGCCCCTGTTTCTTTTTCTTTTATATTTTTATTTGTCACGTGGCACATAGTAGGTGCTTCATTAATGTTTGGCGATTGACTAATACCCAACAAATACCCACCATTCTCTGCTGGAAGACCTCCAAGGAGGCAGTATGTTCCACTGTGGGACAGTAGGAAACAATCCCTTTCGAGTAGAAATTGCTTCTTTTTTTCCCCTATCTGTATTCTCTGGCACACAGTAGACCCTTAATAGATTCTTGCCCATCAATGAATGTGATCCTGGACCCTCCTTTCTACCACCTCCATCCCCAGAGAATGGAAAGAAGGGATAAGCTCAGCAAGATAAACAGAAGACTTTGAGTTGTCATCTCCTAAAGGACTGGGGCCATGTTGGTCTGCATTGCCTTAATATTTTCCAATGGTAGGAGGAAGGGGAGGAAAAAGAGAAACTGGAGAAGATAATGACGGGAAAAGAGCAAGCTCACAGCTGATGAATTCCACGACCGAACAAAGTGGCAGGAGATAATTCACAAAATTCTCATCTGAAGGAGTCTTTAACCTCACACCCTAAGAGGTTTCTTTGAAGGGAGGGATGGAATGAGACTAGATCTGTGACCAAATGGGCACAGAGTACTCCGGCTGAGATTACTTCTACCTGGACTCCAGATCCAACCCTCTAGTCACTGTGTCACACCACAATGATCATTGTTGCTGTTCTTTTTAAAAAAGAAAAAAAAGGTTTCGGTCCACAAACTGATTCAGAGTGAAATGAGTAAAACCAGGAAAACAATGCACACGGCCATATAAACAAAAAGATCACAGCAAATGAAACTTCCTAAATTCAAATCTGGCCTCAGACACTTACCACCTGAGGGACGGTGGGCAAGTTGCTTAAGTCTGCCTCAGTTTCTCCAATTGTAAAATAATAGTGCCTACCTCATTAGGTTCTTGTAAAGTACCTGCCACATAGTAGGCCTAGTCCCTTTATTTTTGTAATGAGGGAGGACTCTTTAGAAAGGTATATATTGGAAAATGTATGGGTATATAAAAGAGAGTAACATTTAAAAAATTTAAGAGGGGAGAGAATAAACAAGACAACTTCCTTCTACTAAATGTTTGGGAAATATCACTTCCAAGTGGTCCTTTGAAAGCCTTCATCCCCCCCCTCCAAAAAGGTTCCCCAAAATATGGCTCTCTTGACACCAAAAGATTTCTTAACAATGACCATGACCGTGGCTAACGCTGTTCACATGTTTCAGTCCCGTTTTTAAGAAGTGATGTCATATTTACTTCCTTTAATAGCCCAAGAATGCAGCTTACAATACCAACTGAAATTTGTGTTAACTTCTTCCAAAATGGCATTGTGCTATGGAAATGACTTCCTCCAACAACAAAGATGTTTAAAAAAATGATTCTTCCTCTCATCTCACAAGTTGTCTTAATTAGGTTCCTACTCTATATTTTTCCTGCCCACAATGTACAACTGAGTTCACTAGGTCCTGCCATTGACTCTATGTAACCCTTAAACATCCTTGGTCTCAGTTTTCTCATCTGGTAAGTGGGGAGATTGGACTATGTGTGTAATTAGAAAATCTTAAACCCTTGGACTTCATCTCCCAGAATCCTTTTCCCCTTCATTCATGTAGCGTCCTTACGTATTGTATACAGTTGTGGGAAACCCCGCTCTCGCTCTCTCTTCCCTGGAGACCGCGGCTGCGTTGGCTCCCTCTTTGCTCTAGCTTTTTAGTTTCCTTTTTGCTTCAAGTTATTAATACATTTTGTAAAATATATACTTGGAGTATTTGGACATTAATTTTTAATTTTATAACTAGCTGACCTCTTTCAAGGACCTTTCCAGTTCTAAATCTGTTAATACTCAGATTCTGTGACTCATAAAGCTAGAGGGGATCTTAGAGACCAAACTTCTCATTCTAGACAGGTGACTTGCCCATGGTGCCACATTCCGAGATAAAATCAATGAGTGTTCACCCCAAAGTATATAGCATCATATAAAAATGGTAGCTCCTTCAGGGATACACAATTGGGGCTTCACAATTGGGATAAATTCTCCTTCCTTCCCAGTTCTCTAATTGCCCAATTCTACTTCCATCATTTGGGGAATCTAGATTCTTCCAAGGACATTATGTGGCATGATTGGACATTAGGGCATTATATGCACCAAGGAGTTCCCCAGAGTTCCTTGGGAAACGTCAAGTGTCTTCCAGTGAAAAATTGCAAATGGCACCTGCCAATTTGACAAACTATAGAAAGGATATTAATGATGTTGCACAGAATTTCAAAGAGTGCTAACAAAAATCCTATTAAGCTTATAATGTCTGTTACAGATCTATGTTCATTCATTCTCTTTCCACCTCAATGTATTTCAGCTGTGGTGGGGTAGGAGGAGGCTGGGAAAAGAGAGGAAATTGAGGATAGGAGAGACCTTAGTTCCTATCCTAATTAAGATATTTGCTGCCCGTTTCTCTGAGCCTCAGTTTTCTCATCTGGAAAATGTGGAAGATAATATACTACATTAAGAGACAGCATGGTACAGTGATTAAGAGAGCTGACCTAGGTTCTACTCCCACCTCTGACTCAGGCTAGGAAATCATTTGATCTCTCAATGCTCTATGGAGCTCTCTAAGTTGCAAAGAAAGTACTGATCTGCTTTGGTAGAGGGAATTTTCTTACTGGGAGTCCCCAATACCAAAGAAATCAGAGATCCAATTAAAAAGCACTCCATTAATAATAATAATAATAATTCCTCACATCTATGCAATATATATTAAGCTTTACTGACCCCACTTAGAATACATCCTTTTATTTCATCTTCACAAGAACCCAGTGAGGGAAGCAGATGAAGAAATGGAAGCCTAGAAGAAAGTGACTTGCCCAAGATCACACATACAAGTGGCTGGAGAATTAGATGGCTCCCTATTCAGCACTTCAAGCTCATAGATTCTCCCTTCTCCCTTTGACTTGCCATTCTTATTCACTCTGACCCTTGCCTCACCTGACACTTTTCTTTAGTAATTTCAACATTGCCTTTTACAACTAGCCTCATAATGCTGTCCTTTTGTAGTTCTGACTTGGGAAATTATTACTGCCTGCCTGCTACATTTCCTATATTTGCTATATTTCCATTGTGTCCTGCTGATGCCTAAATATTGTCATTGAGATGGTCTCTGAAGTTCCCCGATTCTGAGATTCCAGCACTGACTGACTAAAAGAACATATAATTCACTTTTCTCAACCCTACCCAATTGCCTTCCCCTATTCCAAGAAATATCTAAGTAGTAAAGCCTATTACACTGACTGAAAGATCTGCCTCAGTTTCCTCATTTGTAAGATGAGGGAGTTGCTTTAGATAGCCTCTGAAGTCCCTTCCATCTTTAAAAGTCAGGGGGCAGCCAGGTAGTTCAGTAGAGAGAGAGCCATGTCTAGAGACAGGAGATCATGGGTTCAAATGTGGCCTCAGCCACTTCCTAGCTGTGTGACCCTGGACAAGTCATTTAACCCCCATTGCCCAGCCCTTTCTACTCTTCTACCTTGGAACCAATACACAGTAATGATTCTAAGATGGAAATAAAGGTTTAAAAAAAATTTTAATGTCAAGGGCAGCAAGGTAGCACAGTGGATAGAACCTGAGGCCTGGAGATGGGAGATTCAGGGTTCAAATCTGGCCTCAGATACTTCCTAGCTGTGTGATCCTGGGCAAGTCACTTAAGCTCTTTTGCCTAATCTTTGTCCTTCTGTATTAAAGTTGTTACTAGGGTAGAAAGGGTTAAAAAAATGTGGAATGGCTTATCAGCTCTGGAAGGGGGGAGAGAAGACAGGAGGAAAAGAAAATGTATCATGGAAACATGGGGAAATATTTTAAAATAAAATGTTTTAATTTTTAAAAAAAGTTGATGCTAGTGAGGGCGAGGCGGGGCAGAAACAATGATACTGATGCCGTTTTTAAAAATATCAAAAAGCAAAGCGTGGCTTCTCCGGGAGTAGAGGTTAACGGGAGGACACGGCACCAGAGGCCAGAGGCTTGGGAGTTCTAGCTTTCCACCCTGGTCAAAGGGGTATTGCTGAGGAAAGGGTGCCTAAGAGGGGAATTTTGGAAATACTGGCTCAGCAGATGTAAAAATAACCAGTTACAAGACTTGGCCCTAATCAGGGGAAACCGAAGCGGGTCCAGTGCACAGGAAGGCTCTTCTAGCTACGGCCAGGCCCGTGCTGGGGCTCTGGCCATTCTCAGGTCCACCTGGAAGAGCAGGTTGACCCTTGGTCGTTGCTGGGCTGGAGAACTGAACGCAGATGTTCCACAGAAACCAACTCCTGGAACACGCCTGCGATCTCACTCCCCAAGATGAGATCATAACCAACCATTGTTCTCCCTGTAAGGGCTGCCTGGGGGAGACTGGGCAAGAGCTCAGAACTCCAGGATCCTTTCAGTTCAGCCACCAAGGGTGCAGGTCAGGAGAGAGGAGGACTGGAGTGAATGAGCCCCACATTCAGCCGTGGCGCCAACAGAGGGAGAGGAGCACCCTGACATCCCCAACACATAAGCCTGTTTGAAGGGAGCAAGTGTGGCTGGCATACTCCCCTACATGCGTGCCTTCTCTTCCTCTTTTTTTCCTTTGAAATTTATTTATTTTTGTATTATTACTATTCCAAATGTTCACCAATCCAAACCAAAAAAAGAAAAAGATATCACACCAATGAAATCTCCTCTATGTTTAACTTACTTTTCTCCCTTTCTACAGCCTTAATTCTAACTTCTGAGTTCATAGAAATAGCTCTGAAACATGCCCCAAAGCACCTCTTTATCTCCTCCACCTTCCATAGCAAAAAAAATGGTGGGCCTGGAGTCAGGAAGATCTGAGTTCAAACCTGACCTCAGGCACTTACTAGCTGTGGGACCTTGGGCAAGTCACTTCACCTTGTTTGCCTCCATTTCCTCACCTCTCCTCTACATTCATCAAGAAAACCCCAAATGGGGTCATGAAGAGTTGGACACAACTGAAACCATTCAACAACAATAAGAATGACTGATAAGGAGAAGCTGCAGCCAAGTGGAGGGGAGAGAATGCTGGATTTAAGGTCAAGAGAATCCCAGATTCTAGGTGTGTCCCTGGCACTCACTAATTCAAAGCCTTCCTTCAGCAGATCCTTTCTGGTTCTCCCACCAACAGAGCCTCCTCCTCTGCAGTTCTGTCCTGTCGACTCAGTAGCTATCTTGTGTGCATGTTGCCACTGAATTAGAATGAGAGCTCTTTGAGGGCAGAAACTAATAAATTAATAAACGTGAGTGTGAGAGAAAGGAAGGAAGGAAGGAAGGAAGGAAGGAAGGAAGGAAGGAAGGAAGGAAG
>NC_058133.1:492807378-492821702 GCF_016433145.1 Gracilinanus agilis | reverse complement strand
TTTCTTTCTTTCTTTCTTTCTTCCTTCCTTCCTTCCTTCCTTCCTTCCTTCCTTCCTTCCTTCCTTCCTTCCTTCCTTCCTCTCCTATCCTCCCCTCCCAGAATGACCATGCGCACAAACTTTCCAAAGCCAAAATAAAGAGCTACTACCCCCCTTCCCCTCTCTCCCACCCCCCAACAGCGGTGACAAACAAAATCTGTAGAAAGCGATTTTTTGGAAATGACCAATCTGGGGACTTGTTTTGCTTGGCCATACACATTTGTTGCAAGGGTTTGGGGACGGGTGTGGGAAGGAGATATAATAAATTATTAAAACAAAAATAAAACTTAATTTGAAAACAAAACAATAAAAAGGGCCAGATACCTAAATAAAGCATCATAGTCAGCCTTGGAGTTGGAGTTGTTCTTGCCTTGGTACCCCCTTCTGACTTGTTTGTTCTTGGAAAAGGATGATGGAATCACAGATTGAACTGGAAGGGAGCTTCGAGATCACTTAGTAACCCTCTCATTTTACAGAAAAAGAAACTGAGATGTAGAGATGCTCCAATGCTTGCCCAAGATTGGATGGATATTAAATTTCAGGGTGGAATCGAACCAGGATCCCCTGACCCTTAGGTCCAGCATCCTTTCCATGGTTTCCCCTCGCCTTTCCAAACGTGGCAACATTGTCTTTGATGCTTCTCTTCATCTCATATTTGCACACGTAGCCTATTCAGTCAACAAACTGAGATTATAAAAGGGAATTCCTCATAGATTCAAAGCTAGAAAATCAGAGCAAGGCAATCATCTAGCAGAGGGATTCTTAATTAGGGGGTCAATGAAGTTTGGAGAAAATATTTTGAAAACCATTTCAGTATAATTAACTTATAGCTTCAAGAAGGCAGCGAAATGGCATAGTGAATAGAACGTGAAACCTAGAATCAGGAAGACCCAAGTTCAAATCCAGCCTCAGACACTTATTAGCTTATCCCTGTAAATGCTGAATTCAGTTCCCTCAATTAGAATAATGGCACCCTACCTCCTAGGACTGTTGTAAGGAGTCAAGAAGATGACATTTGTACAGTGATTTGTAAACCTTAAAACATCACAGAAATGCTAGTTATTATTTATTAATTGGTTTCCTTTATAATCCTATGTATTTTGTTTTATTCATTTAAAAACCTTATTCTGAGAAGAGGCTCATAGCCTTCCACAGTCAGCCACCCAAAGGGGTCCATAATACAGATGAGGCAAATAAGCCTTCTCAGAGGAGAGCCTGAAACTCATCCTGGGTTCTTCCCATTACACCGAAATGTCTCATCCTTGCCGAACCACAGTTTTCACTTGGGTGTCAGGATGTTTTGCCTCACTGGAATTTTATTAAAACACACCCAGGGCCTTCGTTCCAAGGAACATAGAGTCAACGACCTCTCAGGTCCCTTCTGAGTCTAAACAGACAGCGGCCATTTTTAGGGAGCCTTCCTATAGAGACCAAAATCGGAAAAATAGGGTTTTTTTCCAGAATCGGTTTCTCACAGCCACCCCCACCTTGCAAATCTCAGATCCTCAGGGATACCAAAATTGGGGACTGTCCATCCTTCCTTAAGCCCCACAAAAAACAGGGACAGGCTATGAGTAACCCAGGCATTTTCTTGTTGCTGTTGCCCAGATCTGTGATTTCATTTAACCCTCAGTGTCTCCCCTGGTCATCTTGCCATCTGCCCTGCTGCTGCCTCCTGTATTTTCCCACTGTGACTCCCTACCTTGCTTGGGCAGAATAATCAAATCAAAGCCTCCACGGTCTCTGCAAAGGTGTGCAACCCATTGCCCTGAGGCATCCCTGTGACTCAAAGGACAAGAATTCCCTTCTCTTGCCACCATTCCCCTGGATTTGTTAACCCCTCCTCTATTAAATTATATGTCTCAGGAGGCAGTTAGGTGGCACAGTGGATTGACAGCCAGGCCTAGAGATGGAAAGTTCTGGGTTCAAATGAGCTCAAACTCTTCCTAGCTGTGTGACTGAGAAAATCACTTAACCTCCACTGCCGAGCCCTCGCGTGGTATTGATTCTAAGACAGAAGATAAGGGTTTTAAATAAAAATCGTAAGCTCCCAAAAGACAAGAACTGTCTTAGTTTTGGATCTGCCTCCCCAATATTCAGCACAGTGCTAGGCACACAGCAAACCCTTCACTATCTTTTTCATTCATTCACTTCATTAGTACAAGGGAAGCCTCCTGGTAAGAAAATTCCCTCCACCAATGAAGGGCAGCAACTGGCCATCAATTTAATCTTTAGGGAGCACCTGGGGCAGTGAGGGGTTAAATAAGTTGCCCCGGGATGCCCAGTCAGTTATGTGTCAGCGATGCACCTGAATCATGCCGTCTCTCCAACAAGGCAGGCTTATTGTTAAGGCATGACAAAAACCTTCCTCTCCTCTGAGAAAACACAAGGGAAAAAAAAAAAAAAGGATGAGAGAAGCAGCTGGGAGAAATGAGGCCAGCTGCCCCTGCCTGGGCCCAGGTGCCCTCCATCCCTCCCCAGGCTCTGCCCACGTCACAGAGCAAGCCTGGCCTGTTCTTGGACTGCGGGAGAAAAGGAGACGTCAGTGAGTTTCTGTGCCCTAAAATGACAAAGTTCCATTGCTCCGGGCCACGGTGGGGACCCTTTTCTTCAATGTTTGTTGAATGAATTCAACTCGATTGCTTCAATTCATTATTATTAACAACAATCAGACTAGCAGGCGTTCAGGGAGCACATTGAGGTTTACACAGGGTTTTCTATCCATTATTTCATTTAAGCCACAAGACAACCTCACTCAGCATCGTGAGATGGGCCCTGCAGACATTATTTCTCCCATTTTGCAGACAAAGAAACTGAGGCTCAGAGAGGTAGTTACACAATTGAATAAGGGTGAGAGACAGGATTTGAACCCAGGTCTCTCCTGCTCCAAGTTCACAGTTTCTTACTCTACCATTCTGCACTAGAAGTATATGAGATCGATAGTGGGAGGAAAGGGAAGGCAGAGCGCCAAGAGGCAACAAGACCAAAGAATTAGAGGCCATCGTGGCTCTGTCTACAAAAGGCACCAGGGAGGTTAAAAGCAAAGAGCTCACAACATGTAGGGATGAGATGATGGGAGCCAACCATCAAACTGACGAAATGGCGCAGTACCAGGCCTTAGCTATCTGCTCTCCATGGTGCTTCCTTGCCTCTTCTCCTTGGGTCATCTGGCCTACCCATGGCCATGGAGCCCAAGGCCCGCTAGGTCTCGCCATCTGCCCCCCTGCAGCCCCCTCAGGACTTCTGGGCCTTGCCATCCGCCCTGAAGAAGAGCTTCCTTCCACATGGGCTCTCCCCCAGCGGAACAGGGGCTCCTCGAGAGCAGGGGCCAGTCTGGCTTTTTCCTATTCCTGCCTCTGGCATTCAGCAGAGTGCTGGGCCCCTTGTAAGCAAGAACGAAAGCCAGGCTAGGGCAGTAGAAAGGGTCGGATGTGGCAGCTTTGACCCTGGGAGAATGAGACACAGATAAGAAGTTGAGATAGACGGATGGCTTAGAACTGGGGGGCTGGAACTTGGGTAGAAGGTCAAACCGAGACTGTCTGCTATCAGACTGCAGAAGAGAGTCCTTCAGGTCGTCAAAAGTCACAGTGAATGGAACCAGCTTGCCAAGAAGGAGAAAATAAAGATCAGGGAGATGAGGGCACCTCCATGGCCTAGAGCCTCACCACTCTTCTGCCTCGGAACCAGTACACAGTATTGATTCAAAGATGGAGGATAAGGGTTTAAATAATTCAGTTTTACTTATTATATATTATATTAATATATTATCTTATTAATGTTATATTAGATTATTTATATAGTAATGTATTGTATATGTTATATTATATAATGCTATATATTATGATAGGATGTGTTACATTACTTATATACTTTTATACTATTTGATTATAGTATTTACATATTACATGATATTTTTACTATATTGATGTCTTATATTATTTCTATATTAATGTATCATATTTTATATTATAGTATATATTGCTTATATGTGATTGTATTCCTTTATACTATTGTATTATGTTATTTATGTATTATAGTATTAATGTATTATATTATTTATATATTATATTAATTATTATTCTCTTCTATTATATATTATTCAATTTGAGTCTAGATTCTATTATTTACATATTCTATTCTGTCCTAGATTCTATTTATATATTATTCTATTCTGTCCTAGATTCTATTATTTCTATTATTTGATTATTCTAGGTCCTATTATTCAATTCTAGATTCTACTATTTATATATATTATATTCTAGATTATATTTCTATATTATTCTAGATCCTATATCTAGATTATTCAATTTGATTCTATATTCTATTTCCATATTGTTCTAGTCTATTCTAGATTCTATTTCCATATTATTCTAGTCTATTCTAGATTCTATTTATATATTGTTCTAGTCTGTCCTAGAGTCTATTTATATATTGTTCTAGTCTGTCCTAGAATCTCTTTATATATTATTCTATTATAGATCCTATTTATATATTATTCTATTCTATTCTAGATTCTGTTATTTATAAATTCTAGTCTATTCTAGATTCTATTTACATATTGTTCTATTCTAGATCCTATTGTTTATATATTCTAATCTACTCTAGATCCTATTTATATATTATTCAATCCTATTCTATATTCTATTATTTATATATTCTATTCTATCCTAGATTCTATTATTTATACATTCTAGTCTATTCTAGATTCTATTTATATATTATTCAATTCTATTCTACATTCTATTATTTATAGATTCTAGTCTATTATAGATTCTAAAGATTATTCTAGTCTATTATAGATTCTATTATTTAGATATTAGTCTATTCTATTCTAGATTCTATTATGTAGATATTCTCCTCCTCATATATATTGTAACCTATTTTGGGAGCCCTGTTGAGAGCTAAAAGAGCCCTTGTGGGTCAGTCATCTACTCCAATCCCTTCATTGATCCCAGAGCTGAGAAACCTGAAGGCAGGTGAGCCAGCGAGGTAGCGACAGAATCTTGGCCCCGAGGACAGAAGCCTTCCTGGGGCAGCCCCGGTTCTGCAGCTGATCCGGCCCCTCCTGGATCCTCTTCAAGCCCGTGGGGAGCCATGACTGAATCAGCTGCGCACCCAGAGCTGTGTAATAACAGGGTTACACTGTTATGTGCTTAATGCCAGAGAGATTGCTGTAATGCTACTCACTGGAAAGGAATTCGCTCTCTAATCTTATATTTTAATCTTTTATTATGATTGAGGAGGAGGCGGTGGCGTGGTGCAACAGAGAGGGGTCTGGCCCGGAGAGTCAGAAGGGCTAGTTTCAAAGCTGGCTCCATGGCGGGAGGCAGCATGCCGGGCGGAGAGAGAGAGCCAGGCTCTGAAACACGAATTCAAATCCTGTCTCTGGGCCTCAGTTTCCTCACCTCTAAAAATACTGGTTGGGAGGATGGGTTGTGTTCTATGGCCTCAACAGTCCCTCCGAACTCTTGGAGGCATTAAGGTCTATAAGAAAAAATTGACTGGCCATCCTAGCCCACATGCCAGGCACAGAGTGGTCTTTGCCATCCGTACCTCAGAGCTATGCACACACGTTACATCCAAAGCAGATATGAGGTCGCCTTAGAGGGGAAGGGGCACCAAGGAAGGCTTCTTGGAAGAGGTGCTACTCGAAGCTGGGTCCCTAAAGGAAGCCAGGGAGGAAAGGAGTTCTTGACAATGACCCCGGCCACATTTCAGCCTCGATTTTCTTGCCTAAAACATTCGCATCCAGAGCTGGGATCGATCCCAGGACTGGAGAGACCTGGACAGGCGAGGGATGTCTGCAGGCTGACAGACTGGAGGGACCCATCGGCTGATGATGAGATAAAAATAGCAATAATTTAAAAGGTATTAACTTCCTGCGGGGTTGATGAATTTTTCAGCCTTGGCAACTGCCCCGAGTCCTCTCAGAGGGGGCAACCAGCCACACCGGCAACATTTCAGTCCTTAAATATCACCAAACAGAGGAAAAATGGGGAGGGGCCCCCCTTTACCAGAAAGGGAATCAGAAGGTTCCTAAGTTTATAACGGGGCTTTAAGGATGTTCTAAGGAGAATCTAGACAGTGGGGTTTATACCTGGGGGCAGATATCACCTCTTTATTGTCAATAATCTTGGCCCTAAAATTGGGGTCTTTGACACACAAAAAAGGTCAAGAACTTTTGGCTTCGATATTTGTGCTAAATTGATCAATGATGGGGGCAGCTGGGTGACTCGGTGGATTGAGAGCCGGGCCTAGAGATGGGAGGTTCTAGGTTCAAATCTGGCCTCAGACACTCCCCAGCTGTGTGACCCTGGGCAAGTCACTTGACCCCCACTGCCTTCCCTTACACAGTATTGACTCCAAGACAGAAGGTGTTTAAAAAATAAAATAAAATAAAATAAAATAAATTGATCAATGACAAAACTGAATGCTGGATAATGATAATGACCAAGCTTGCCTTGGAAACAGAAACATGGGAAATGCCCCTCCGCATCGTACTATGGAAGGAACTCTGGATGTGGGTTCAAGTCCTGGCTCTGCCACCTCCTACCTGTGTGGCCTCGGTCAAGTGATTTACCCTCTCTGTGGCTCAAAGGATCTAAATCTATGATCCGACAATCCCTAATTTGTAGAGATCAGGGACCGTGGAAGTGTAATATTGCAAATGGTGTCAGTGTTGAATGTGGGGTTAGTTTTGCTCTGTTGGGTTTCTTTCAGTCCTTTTTTATTCTTTCTTCCCTTTTTTTAAATTAAATCTTCTGTCTTAGATTCAATATTGCGTGTTGGTTCCAAGGCAGAAGAGCCATAAGGGCTAAACAATGGGGGTTAAGTATCACACCGATAGAAAGCATCTGAGGCCACATTTGAACCCAAGACCTTCCGTCTCCAGGCTTGGATCTCCGTCCCCCTTCTTCAAAATTCTTTCTTCTAAGGGAAGGCCTTCTGGGTGAGCAAGGGAAGCAGGACTTACTTCGGAAAGGATGGTGTCATAAAAAAATGACACCCATAAAATTTTAAATAAAGGAATCAATCCACAAGCATTCATTATTCAGTATTAGGTGCCAGGCACTGTGAGGACATGTTTCTATTTATTCTGGGTCCTTTGCCATCCCCAAGGACCATAGATTTAGGACTACGAGGGATCTGAGAAGTCCGGGAAGCCCCAAAGCGGGATCCTGACCCATTTCATCCACGGGTGCCTCCCACCGTCCCCCCTTGGCCAGCCCTCCGTCGGGCTTTAGGCCGAAGACACTGAGAAGCAGGAACTGTCGACAACTTCCTCTGACTTTGGAAATTTCTGACAAAGGTGACACCGTGTTGTCATATTTTTAATAAAAAGCAGAGAAGGGAGGTAAGCCCTTTGGAATAGCCCTGACGCGGCAAGTCCTGGTGGGAGAGATTTATCACCATGGATTTTGTGTTCCCTATCTAACCACCTGCTTAAATGACCTCCTATTGCCCACATTTGAATTATATGTGAAGGCAACTCTGCCCTGGGGAAGTGTATAGGCTGAGGAGAGAGCTGGGACTCAACTGTTTTTCAAACAATAAAGATCCAGATTTTTGCTACCAGGTAGAGAAGACCTGGATTCAAGTATCGCCTTGAGCATAGACCATACGTGTGACCCTGGACAAGTCATTTAACCTCTAAGTGTTCCCAGCAATTTTTTAACATGACAAGATTACAGACTGTTCCCAGAAGAGAATTTCCACACTGGGGGCTTCCTGAAATGAAGAAACCTCAAGTCCGGATCCTCCTCTCTTCTCATTCCTTCCCATTCCTTCCCATTAAAAACACACATACACACCCCACAACCGTTTAAGTTTGTGATCAGGTCTTGTGTAATATATCTGGTCAGGATTTCAGGATTTTAGAATTGAGTATCTGATTCACTAAAAAGGCTATTTCTCTCCTGCTTACCACTTGCTTGACCTTGGACAAGTCATCTCCCACCCCTAGCTTCCTCATAATTCCCTTCTGTCTTCAGATCTATGATATTATGAAGCCCAAATCTGAGTCATTATAGAAATTAATCTGAGCCGCAAAAGATAATGTAATATACCTTCCTCTTCCCTGCAAAGATGTGGGGACCTACAAGGGCAGAATGTTGCATTTGTGTTCTGATTTTGTCCTTGTAAGGTTATTTTTGCTTAACTTTTTTTTTTTCTGTGTTTCAAAGGAAAGTTCAATGATGGAAGAAGTGGGAGCAGCAGGGTAGTACCCTGAAATGGCTGTGATATAAAAGCAAAAAATGAATATTTTTTAAGTATTTTAAAAATTAAGAAGTTATCAGTCTCCATTAATAATCTTGGGAATTTTTCTATAGGAAAGCAAAGGACATGTTTCACCTGCCACTAAACTCCCAGGAGGGTTTTGCCCCGAGTTGGCTACTGGATATTAAAATTTGCAATTTTCCTAGCTAAATTGAATTCATGACCTTCAGCCAAGTCAAAAATAGGAAAATGGGTTTTTAATTAAAAACTTTTTTTCTCAAGTATTTTTTTTTCGCCCTATGCCAAGGCAACAGAAACTGGCTAACCCTCTGACCTTCCATGGAGTTCTATGAGTTTCTTAGAGAGGCTTGAAGATAAACAAAAGCTAAACCAGAGAAATCTAGGTGATGCAGGAATAAAGCCACTATTCTGAATAAGACAGTCCCAGTTCAAGCCCTTGGCTTGTCTCAAAGAAACAAACAGAAGGCTGAGAGTTCTCCATCTTCCATGGAACTTGGAGTGCTTAATATGCAACTGACGTCCTGCAGGAGGGACAATGGAAAAGAGAACCCCTGCAAGGGCACACTTTCTCATTGCCAAGGCCTAGAAAGTTTGAAGCAGCTGGCCTTTCAGATAGCAGACTGGGAGCAGGGGAGCTGCTAAAGCCCAGGCAGGAAAGAATGACAAGCTGGATTCCACATGTATAAGCCCAGGAGGGAGACTGACAAGTTAGATTCCATGAGATGTGTAAACCCAGGAGAGAAAGACTGATCAGTTTAGAGTTCATGAAATGTACAAGCCCAAGGAGGAGAGGCTGACTAGTTAAGATTCCATGAAATTGTACATGAAATGCACAAACCCCAGGTGGAGAGACTGACAAGTGATTGTTTCTGAAATGTACAAACCCCAGGTGGAGAGACTGACAAGTGATTGTTTCTGAAATGTACAAGCCCAGGTGTTAGACTGACTAATTTTTGAGTCCAAGTAGCGAAACTGACTAGATTCCTTGAAAGGTACAAGCCCAGGTGGAGAAACTGAGTGCTGCAGTTAAGATTCCACGGAATGTACAACAAGCCCCGGTGGAGAGAGTGACAAGTTGGTTTCCACGATATGTACCCGTACTTTAGAACTTTGGGGCAAGCCTGGTTCTCCTTCCCAGCAGCAGCAGAATCAGGGAGTACGGGCCCCAAAGCTTTCTCTCTCTCCTTTCTCCTTAGCTGGAAGAGGACACTGATCTCAGAGACAATCTACCTTCCTCAATGCACCGCTTCAGGAAGAGCCTGTCTTCTCGGGTAGGAGGGGTGTGTGTGTGTGATTATAATAGGCAGCATTTCCTTGTCCCAAGGTAAGGCAAAGGTAGCTTCAGAACCCCGCCGAGAACAGTCCAAACCGCCCTCCCCCCACCCTAACCCCAGCCCAACCCGGGAACCTCAACCTTTCTGTTCAGTGCGCTGCGCTGGGGCGCTGCTAAAGTACCTTCAAGGCGCGAAATTGACCCGTTCCACAGCAAGGGGTGGGAGTGGGAGAGAAAGAAGCAAAGCCGGGAAAGGCAGCCCCAAGGTACAGTTCCCAGTCGCGGTCTCCGTGGCAGTGTTTCATGCCCGGCTAATGCAAAGAGCCTCCCTCCCCCAAGCCAAGGCTAGCGCGCACAGACCTGGTTCCAGCTCCTCTAGGCGCCCCGATTGATTGCCCATCTCCGGTCAACTCCAGCTGCTGCTCCTGAAGAGATCGGTTAGGGCACCCACACCCTGCTCATGGTCGGGCTTCCCAGGCAGCCAGCCCCACAGGCCGGCTGGCTCCTTCCTTTCTGCCGCTGGGTGTTTATGCTCCAGTCCAATAAAAGAGTCGGCTGCTTCCTAGTTCCTGGCACCGGGCGCGGGGGCTGCCCCTCATGCTGGGGCAGCTGGGCTGAGCCCTCCTACCTCATTACAATATTATGCACCGGCCCAGGCCCGGCCTAGGCAGCGCTTAATTAGCCGGCGGAGTGTTGGAATGAGACGGGGAGAGGGAGAGAGAGGTGTGTGCGTGTGTGTGTGTGTGTGTGTGTGTGTGTGTGTGTGACTCCAGCCGGGCTGTGGGCCACGCAGAGGCAGCCCGTGCAAACTGCAACCCTGGGAGAGAGGGAGAGACAGGAAGAGGGGAGAGTATGAAAGAAAGCAGGAGACAAAGAGCAGGCAGCGAGGGATGGCTCTGAAGGGAAGGGATGTGTGTGTATGTGTGCGCGCGCGTGTCAGTATGTGCGCGAGCGAGCTTTTGAGAAAGCTGGGGAGGCCCGGAGGAGAAGGGGACTGGGGAACGGACAAAAGTGGGGGCCAAGTTAAAGGGGACAAGTGGAGAGAGCCCTGGCTGCTAAGGAGTCACATCCTGGCTATAAATATTGATGAAGCGCCCCCTCTGTGCCACGCACCAGGGGCACAAAGGCAAAAAACATCGATTCCGTTCCAAAGGCGCTAACCGACTGGGGGGGAATATGAGAGAAGATAAACTGATCCCAGATTCTTTCTTAGGTATATAAGGCTTAAAACTGGAAGGGGCCTTCAGAGCCAAAAGCTCAACTCCCTCGTTTTACAGATGAGGAAAGTGAGGCAAACGAGGATAAATGACTTACCCAAGGTCTCACAGCTAGGAAGTGGGCCAGCTCCCACTCTTGGCTCCCAAGTCCCACCTAGCTACTTCAAAGTATTTACTGGTTTCAAACTGCAGTTTGGGGCAGATGACTTCAGGAACTTGGACACAGGTTTCCTCATCTGTCAAACGACATCGATCTATTCTAGATGGTCTCTGAGGACCTTTCCAGGCACTATCAGGGGTTGAGAAGAAAAAGACCAAAAAAAAAAAAAAAAAAAAAAAAAAGAAAAGAAAAGAAAAATCCCCTGAAGGCTGTCAGGATTGTCACAGGCAACTGTTTCTGATATTTCCTACCTGTATGATCTGCCTTGCCCTGGGCCTCAGTTCCCTCATCTGTCGAATAAAGGAGGTTCATCTAGACATCGTCTGTGCCAGTAATAAAGGCTCCAAACCCTGTGTGCCTGCAGTTTTGTTTCCAAAACTGAAGCTGCTGATCTTTGGAGGTGATCCTATTTACCGGCTGAGGTTTGACAGTAAATTGTCCAGCAGTTTTATGGCAGAATTGCTCAGCTACACAATGAGAATCCTTGGCAGAGCAAAGAGAACTGAAGCCGGGACCACTGGGTACCATTCAGAGTTTAATGGCAGGATGCCTTGGTCTCGGCTCCTCAGCTAGATCATAAACACCCAAAGGCTAGATCGGGAAGCCAGGTGAAATGCTGGAGATCTTTTATGATCTCTCCCACCCCCTGGGCGCACAGAGAAGGAAACTGGAGCCCAAACAGGGGAAGGAACCAGCTCAAGGTAAGATAGGTGGTGAGCAAACAGAGCTGGGATTCAAACCAAGTTCTCATTCCACCGTCTCTGACTCTGCCTTTCAAAGAGCCTTTTCTTAGCCTCCTTTACTGCTCTGCAGCACTGCAGCTTCCAAAGCT
The DNA here is from genome assembly GCF_016433145.1 of Gracilinanus agilis. NCBI lineage: Eukaryota > Metazoa > Chordata > Mammalia > Didelphimorphia > Didelphidae > Gracilinanus > Gracilinanus agilis. Next base: position 492,809,943 of record NC_058133.1, on the reverse strand, counting down.
GCTGACCACCCCCACCCCCACCTCCTTCTCAAAGTTCTCTCTTTCCTAGCTCAGATCTGTGACACTGATTTTCTTATCTTTATGACTGAGCGCTCTCCTCTCTCTCTCTCTCTCTCTCTCTCTCTCTCTCTCTCTGTCCTTCTCCCTCTCCCTCTCTGTCTCTCTGTCTCTTACTGTCTGTATCCTTCCCTTCCCCATCTCTTTGTTCTTTTCATATTTGAAATCCAACTTTTGTCGTCTTTGGAAAAATCAGAGTGATGTGGAAAAAAGCAGTGGCTCTAGAGTCAGAAACCCAGGTTTAAATCATGGGTATGCTACTATTAGGCAAGTCATTTAAATATTTTGGGTCTCAGTTTCCTAATGTGCAAAATGATTTAATTGAACTACATATTCTAAGTAGCTATTTCCATTCTAAATCATGATGCTATGGAAATACCTCCCATTTGTCAATTGTTCCTCTGGCAGTGACTACCACTTTTGAAGTTGTTTCATAGAAAGTTATGTTTTTGTGTATCATGAAATAACAATATTATTTGGAGCATGACTAGTCAAGGAATTAGTTTGAGATATTGCCAGTTATGTCCAAATGGTACAACAATATTATGAGAAAAGACCAAAAAAAAGAAAAGGGATCAATTTGCCAAATGCTTTTACTTCAGTAGTCTTTAACCCTGTGGAGACATTAACTAGTATACTTTATATACTATTTCTGGAGAGTTTCAAGGTTATTCAACATTTCAATATGTCAAACAACTATCAGATTTATTTTAATTTTTTAGATATTTATAGAAAAATTAGTTTATTTTTTGTGTCAATATTATTTCCATGTCTTTGTTTAATTGGATATTTACTTCTTTGGTCTATTTTAGATGATGTTGCACCATATTTCAAGACTGAACCGGGTTTACCTCAGATTCATCTGGAAGGAAATCGCCTTGTCCTCACTTGCCTTGCTGAAGGGAGTTGGCCATTGGAATTCAAGTGGATATGCAACGACAATGAGATCACCACCTACACCAGCGAATATAAGTAATTGATAACTTAAAAATAAAATTTTGTTAGAGTTTCTTCATTAAGAATATTTAGCTTGTATTATAATAATACAAAAGGTATAAAATTGCATTGAACTAATGAACTAAAGGAGGAAAATGTGCAATTAGAATGTGACTAATTTTTCTGTTTGCATTTATATTAGGGAAACATGTCATTATTTTTGGACAGTGTGAATCTGTTAGTGATTCTTTCGTAAATGGTTCCATGAAAAAATTGACATTAGCTATGGAGAAATGCAAAGGCAACCTCTTTTATGACAAACTTGGTTACTGTGGCAATAGATACTAAACAAAGTAACCCTGAAACATTGTAAGACTTCAATAAATATGAATGCTTAATCAGGATACTTTATTATTGATAAATAAGTCATCAGCTTTAGGTTCCTGCAGTTGCCAATAAGTATAATTTTCTTATTTTCAAATTTCTGGATAAAAAGAAATATAATAAAGGGCAGGGGGGTGGGGACGGACAATGTATCAGTTCTTAACAACAACAGCAAAAATCAGTCCCTGCTCTCAAGGAGTTCACAGTCTAATTGGAGAGACTAATGGGTCCAGGCTGAAGGAAACATATGTTATATGGATATTAACTGAAGAGAATATAGGTCCTTTCTTCTGAGCCAATTTTCAAGATACGCCATCAATGGTATGATGAAATGTGTAGAAATAATATTTGATTGGTCCAGTTGTGGGCCCCAGTATCTTCTGCAGGAAGAAAAGAGAAGGCTTGGTTATAACTGTTCTCAAAATGCGGACATGTGTTGTATTGTGGGTAAATGAACTCCATATTAAGTACATAAGTTGACATTTATTTTTAATATAGCTTTAAATATGAACATAGCTTTTAGTATAACTTTAAATATTATAAAATATATTTTAATATAGCTGACTATTTCATCAAGCATTTTGTTTGGTTTTGAGGTCTGTTGTTTAGAAGGGGCATAACGAAATTGCACTTTAAAAAAGGGTAATACAATTGATTAGATGATTATGAAAATAGTACCCAGGAGGAAAGGAATTGAAATGCAGAAAATTCTTGACAACTTCATTGAATGAAAGGGACCAGTGGTGTGAATAATCTATAATGGCGGAATAATCCAAAATTAATTTGACTTTAGAATTTTTTTCTTCAAGGAATTAATCTTCCTAATTATGTTTTATTTATACTTAAAATTATAAACCTCTCTGAGGTTTTGAATTTTCTGTGAATAATCCACAAATGAATCAAATTTCTTTTTTTTTTGTAATAGAGGCTTAGGCTATATATGTACATATTTTATTGGTATATTATAGATGTATATATATATATATATATATACACATTTGATAGGGGACAAGTCATATTACCTATCAGTCTCACTTTGCTTATCTATAAAATGAGATTAATAGTACCTATATCAAAGGATTTTTGTGTGGATCAAATAAGGTAATTTATGTATAGAGGTTTGTAAAACAAATATCTATGTAACTGTCTATCAGTAAAAAGCACTGTGACTATATCATTTCCCAGGTG
>NC_058133.1:492792044-492803383 GCF_016433145.1 Gracilinanus agilis | reverse complement strand
AGGGCAGAGGCATATTTAAAAAATACCTCTAAGATTTGAAAAAAAAATTCATTCAAAACACTTTTGTGAAAGTATTTTTTTTTTTAAACCCTCACCTTCCATCTTGGAATCACTACTGTGTATTGGGTTCCAAGACAGAAGAGCGATAAGGGCCAGGCAATGCGGGGTTAAGTGACTTGACCAGGATCACACAGCTGGGAAGTGTCTTGAGGCCAAATTTGAACCCAGGACCTCCCATCTCTAGACCTGGCTCTCTATCCAGCTGCCCCTGAAAGTACTTCTTAGTTAAACATTTTCTGAAAGTTTCCCAAGGAATGAATGATTCCTCCAGTTACAGCAGCAACGTGAGCTCCCCGAGAGCCAGGGCTGCTTCTCCAGTTTGGTTTTCTGGCTCCAGGTCTACTTCTCTAGCTAACATGGAACATGAGCTTAATAACTTGAATGAGACCAGATCGAATGGGTCAGGAGGAAACCATTTCCACTACCCGAAAAGCAGCTGGTAGGTCACACTCCAAGGATGGAAAAGCTAGTGAGGGATAAAGATAGGAATAATAAGTAGTGTCTAGATAAAAGGTAAAAAGGTAAAAAAAAAAAAAAAAAAAAAAAAAAAAAAGCAAGTATCATCTGCAATGGTTAAAAGTTAGAAGCCTTTCCAGGAAGGATGCCCATTCTCTATTTTCTTTTTAAATTTAATTTTGGGAGCTATTTGTTTAATATTGTACTAGAAACTCTTATTTAGCAATAAGAGAAGAAAAAGGTATTAAAGAAAGGAATGCTGAACAGGATGATTTCAGAAGAAAACTGGAAAGACCTCCATGAACTGATGCAAAGTGCAATAAGCAGAAACAGGAGATCATCATATAAAGTAACAGCAATATTGTGGGATGATCAACTATGAAAGACTTGGCTACTCCCAGAAATACGATGAACCAAGACAATTCTGAGGGACTTAGAACAAAGAATGCTCTGCAGTTCCAGAGAAAGAACTGTCAGAATGAAGATCAAAACATACCATTTTTCACTTGTTTATTTGGGTTTATGTTTTGGTTTTATAAGATTATTCACTTATGAAAAAAACGACCAATATGGAAACATATTTTACATGATGATATAGGTATAACCCAGATGGAATTGCTTGCCAACTCCAGGAGGAGGGAAAGAAGGAAGGAGACAATTTGGATCGTATAACTTCAGACAACATGCAGAAATGTGTAATTACATGTCATTGGCAATAATAAGTAGATAAAAGTATGTCATGGGTACATTTCACTTTGGGAGGTCAATGGTGAAGCATTTACCAGCATATCACTGCATATCCATGTTAATAAATAAGGCTTTTAGTTAGAATCAGTCAGCAAGAATTTATTAAGTCCCTACTACGTGCCAGGCTTTGTGCTTGGCTCTGAGGACACAGGTACAAAGAATGAAACAATCTCTTCTCACAAGAAGTTTACATTCTGATGGAAAAGACAAGGAAGTGTGTGTGGTGTGTGTGTGTGTGTGTGTGTGTGTGTGTAGACCAGAGTTCAAATCCAGCTTTACACGTTTACTATCTGTATGACCCTGGACAAGTCACTTAACCCTGTTTGCCTCAGTTTCCTTATTTGAAGGAATTTATTTATTTATTTCCTTATTTATTTCCTTATTTCCTCTTTTAGTATCTTTGCCAAGAAAATCCCAAATGGGGTCACAAAGAATCAGACACAACTGAAAACAAGTGAAGAACAGTAACAAATATGGATATGGATATAGACACAATACATATATACTTGTGTGCTTATATACATACAGAAAATGTGCATTCTATATAGAACAATGTGAAGGGAATAAATACAAATACAAAGTAGATACACACAAGGTAAGTTCAGGGGATCCAGAATGGTTTAGTGTATTAGAAGTTTATTCTCGACACCCCCCCAGTGGGCTATGGGTGGCACAGAGGATTTCCAGGGGGGAAAAAGAGAGTACAAATAACTTAAGGCCATTTCTCCCTCATTTAAGAGAAGCCTCTAGGATCATTTATGAGATAGAATGTTCTGGGTGAACTGAAGCACTCAAAGAGGAATCCTGTAAGCATTCGCTGACATCCTATTTCTTTGCCTTTACTAGCCACAAGAGCATCCCTCTTTCCCCCAATAATAACCACATAAATAAAGGGTCTATCTGGCATCAGAGATCAAAGCCGCTATTTCTTCCTGTAAGCCAATCTTGAGTCAATCAGGAAAACTTTTGCTCTTCTATTCTCAATTCTCCCTCGACCAATTTTTTTCCTCCAAGATCCCCATCTCCCATCTCCCAGTCTGGCTCTTTATCCACTGAGGTACCAAACTGCCTCCAAGGTACATTTTAAAAACAGAAAGCCCATTTTTGTTTGTTTGTTTGTTTGTTTTTAAACCCTGACGGTCCCTCTCAGAATCAAAACTAAATATTGGTTTCAAGGCAGAAGAGTGGTAAGGGCTAGGCAATGGGGGTGAAGTGACTTGCCCAGGGTCACACAGCTGGAAAGTGGCTGAAGCCAGATTTGAACCCAAGACTTCCCATTTCTAGGCCTGACTCTCAAACCACTGACTGCCTAGCTGCTCCCTAGTTCGTTTATTTAATACAAGTAAACTGAGGCAAATTTGCTTGACCCACAAGCTTATACAACTAATTAGTCGGCAGATCCAGTTTTAATTCAGCTTACACTGCATTCATGGTTAGATCAGTGGACTTGGAGTCAACTTTGGCTTCAAAGCCTGTACGACACTAAGAAAATCACTGAATTCCCTCAGCCTCAGTTTCCTTGCTTGTAAGATGGCTTTTCTGTTGTTTTCTTCTCATGCTCCATTTTTCTCTCTCCAGTTATATGACGAGCTCCTCCGTACAGGACCTCCTTATTGGGGGCTCTCTAAGGAGCACCTCCAGAGCAGCTAATTGAATGCTCTCCCCACGCCCTCCCCACCCCCATCTACTATATGAGGTTGCTACAGGCTCAAGACTAAGAATTTCAAGTAACAAGCGCCCCATCTTGGCTCTAGCTGGCTATTCTCTTACAAAAATGAACAATCTGGAAATATGTTTTGTGTGATAATACAGGAATAACCCAGATCGAATTGCCTGCCAGCTCCGGGACGGGGGAAAGGAGGGAGGAAGGGAGACAATTTGGATCGGATAACTTTGGAAATTTGTTATTATGTGTAATTGGTAAAATACAGTATCTTCCTTTAATTAAAAATAATAACAACGAACCCACCAAACCAGCAACCTTGGGCAGAAATCAAAAAAGGCGTTGGAAGTGGATTCAGTTAGATGCCAGCTCTTCTCGCCTTCCCCTTCTTTACTGAAGAGAGTTCATGGGTCCAGAGTCCCAAGGGATCCCCCCTAGATGGAGAGCCTCTGCCGTTTCATTTAAATTGGGATTAACAGCCAATTCAGTTGAAGGCATATGTTGAATTTCACTGCAGGATTCCTTCCCAAAACCTCAATCCTCTGGTAGACTCCAAATCTGTTATTATGTTATGGTTTTATTATTCCCCCACCCTGGCTTCTCCATTTCTTTTAGTGTGAATTATATGATTTTACATGCTTTATTATATATATTTTTTTTATATTTATACATATTATATATAGTTTTTTAATTAAAAAAAAACTCTCACCTTCCATCTTGGAATCACTACTATGTATTGGTTTCAAGGCAGAAGAGTGCTAAGAGTTAGGCAATGGGGGTTAAGTGACTTGCCCAGGGTCACACAGTTGGGAAGTGTCTGAGGTCAGATTTGAACCCAGGACCTCCCATCTCTAGGCCTGGCTCTCCATCCGCTGGGCCACCCAGCTGCCTCCTACTTTACATATTTTTAGAAAAATTTGCTGTCACCTTCTGCTTTTTGTACTGTACTCATTTGCTCTTTAATTTGCCTCCCTTCCCCATTAAACCCAGCTTCGTAACAAAGGACACCTGGGTGGTGCTGTGCACAGTGTGCCTAGCTAGAAAAACTGAGTTCAAATCTGGCCTCAGATACTTACTGGCAGTGTAACCCGGGGCAAGCCACTTCAACCTGTTGGCCTCAGTTTCCTCATCTGTCAAATGAGCTGGCAAACCTCTCCAGGACATCTGCTAAGAAAACCCTATTTGTTTCAGCTTCCTCATTTGTAAAAGGATCTGGAGAAAGAAATGGCAAATCTCTCCAGGATCTCTGCTAAAAAAATCCTGTTTGCCTCAGTTTCCTCATCTGTCAAATGAACTGGAGAAAGAAATGGCAAATCACGCCAGTATTTCTGCTAAGAAAATCCTGTTTTCCTCAGTTTCCTCATCTGTCAAATGAGCTAGAGAAGGAAATGGCAAACCCCTCTGGTGTCTCTGCCAAGAAAACCCCAAATGGACTCCCAAAGAGTCAGACATGAACTGAGCAACAGTGTAATAGAGAACTTGGTTCAAATTCCAACTATGACACAAACTGGCTGTGTGTCCCTGGGCAAGAGACTCGGTCTCTCTGTATACTCTAGAAATACTCTTCGTAATGCAGAAGTAAAGATTTGTATTACTAGGCTCCAGGAATTCCTTATACCAATAAAAATCACAAGCCCAGCTCCTATCATTATCCAGTTTTGTTTTGTTTTTTAAAAGCCAGACCTGGAGACAGAGTTCAAATCTAGACTCAGACAATTCCCAGCTGGGTGACCCTGGGCAAGTCACTTGACCCCCATTGCCCACCCTTACCACTCTTCTGCCTTAGAGCCAATACACAGTATTGATTCTAAGATAAAAGGTAAAGATTTAAAAAAAAAAAAGCTAAATAGTTCCCTCATCAAAGAGTTGTCAATGAAAATCATAAACGTGGTCCCTTGTCCCTTGCAATAAAGACATACGTTTAAACAAAACCTATGCCACATTCTCCATCCATTGTCCCCCACCTCTCTCTCACCTGAGAAGTTTTTAACTCAATTATTTCCCAACCCTATTTCTTATCTGTAATATGCCAGGTTTCTGGGCTCCTGAATGGACCAGCCCAAAAGGCCTTTGGGGGGGGTTAAAAAAAAACAACAACACTAATTGCCAAATTTCCTGGGGATTTGTTGAAGTTCCTTTTCTAGCATCCTGGATAGTTTACAACCTATTGAACTTGTGAGCTACAAGACAATGGTTCCAGAAGCCAACTGAGCTTCACTAATTGGTTTATGGCCCATTTTCCAACTCTGCCCCTCCTCCATAGAAAGGGCCGCCATTTTGTTAACATTCCAAATCTTCCTTCTACCATTGGACTTGACATTGCCTCTCTCTTTCCCTAAGCAAAAATAAGTGAAACCCATATACTTGTCTATACAAACCTTAATGGATATCTAAAGAAGCCCACGTGAAGTCCCTAATGAGGACACAATTGGTTTGTAACATGATCCCCTCGAGGGTCCCAAGTCAGGCTTCAGAAAAAAAAAAAAAAAAGGAAATGTCCAAATAATTCATTCTCATCTGGGGGGGCCAGAGTGGGAGGAGATATTTGTTCTCTTTTAAAGCCTTTCTTTAAAGCCTTTTTCTGTGATCAATGTAGAATTTTTTTAAAAAATTCAATTCATCTCATTTTTATTGATTGGCGATGAGAGATACTGGAAGTGTCTGAGGTCAGATTTGAACCCAGAACCTCCCAACTCTAAGCCTGACTCTCAATCCACTGAGCCACCCAGTATTAGAAAGAGGGGGGATGGCAAAGAAAATTCCAATGCTTGTCTGGGCCTTCAAGGAAATTGGACTAGATTGTGTGTAAGGTCCCTTTGGGCCCCGAGTCTGCCTCATTCATAATGATGATTTAGAATCATCCAGAAAAGGTTCAATTATGTTCTGAGAAGGCCTGAGATGCCTCTGAGCATGGGGAGGTGTTTCCGAGTGTGAAATGGATTACATTTTAAAAATTTGATTCATTTTGTCTTGACTCAAGTGACCTCCACTAAACTCCTAAACGGATCTCCTTTACACAGTACATTTCTTGAAAAAGAGTTTATCCATCGTTACGTGGGAGGGAGAAATGGGCCCTTTTAACTAGGCAGCAAAGTACGGACACCTTGATTATTTTTTTTTTAAACCCTTAACTAGGCTCCTAGGTAGAAGAGTGGTAAGAGTGGGCAATGGGGGTCAAGTGACTTGCCCAGGGTCACACAGCTGGGAAGTGTCTGAGGCCAGACTGGAACCTAGGACCTCCCATGTCTCTAGGCCTGACTCTCAATCCACTGAGCTATACCTTGACTATTTTTTTTAAACCTTTCCCTTCTGTTCTGTCTTAGAACCATTACTAGGGTTAGGTGTTAAGTGACTAGTCCAGGGTCCTACAGCTAGGAAGTGACACTGACCACTGTAACTGACCAGAGAGTTGCTGCCTCATCCCTGGTGACTTTATTTACATTGTTTTTTGTTTGTTTGTTTTAAACCCTTACCTTCTTTCTTAGAATCAATACTGTGTATTGGTTCTAAGGCAGAAGAGCAGTAAAGGCTAGGCAATGGGAGCGAAGTGACTTGCCCAGGGTCACACAGCTAGGAGGTGTCTGAGGTCAAATTTGAACTCAGGACCTCCCATATCTAGGCCTGGCTCCCAATCCACTGAGCCACCCAGCTGCCCCCCATTTACATTGTTGAAAATTGCTCGGCAAGCAATTTAGAAAGATTTCTATCAAAGGTTATGAAAACAACGTTAAATAACATTAAAATGCTGTTTAAAGTGACAGGCTTCAGTTATATGGAGAATTTCAGTTCTGTGGAACACCTCGTTTCCCAGCAATATCAGATAAATCATGTGTGGGATTGTTCAAGGCATTTTCTTATAAATAACTCCGTTTAGAAGTCTCTTCTGACGCCCTTCTTTGCTACTGACCTCCTCCTCGCCCCCCTCAAACGTAACTTGTATATACACACTTATTTAGGTGCTTATTTTTCCCCACATAGAGTACAAGCTCACTTAGCACAGTCTAGTACAAGCAGGTGCCTAATAAATGCTTGTTGGGGTATTCACATAGAACCACGGAACCCAGCGGGGCTCCTTTGGGGAGCTGTCAAACTGCAGGACTGTCTCCATCAGGCAGCTCAGTGGTACAGGGCATGGAGGCACAGGACCTGGAGTCAGGCAAGACCTGAATTCAAATTCTGCCTCAGATACTTTCCAACGAGGTGGCCATGGGCAAGTCGCCTAATCTCTGTGAGCCTCAGCCACCTCATCTGCAAAATGGGCATAACAACTCTGAGGCCTGTATGGGGGGATCTACACAAAGTACACTGCCAACACTGGCTAGGACGAGTATGATGGGTGAGAAGGAGGATATAGGAAGGAGGGAGGGAGGAAGCACCGTGGTCCAGAGGAGTCAGAAACACTCGACTGTGTGGTACAGTGGACAGAGCAATCTGGATTTCGAATCAGAGGATCTGAGCTCAAATCCTACCTTGGACACATCCTGGGCTGTGGCGCTCTGGGCAAGTCCCTCGACCTGTGTGCCCTAGCCCAGGAGAGTGTGAGAGGAGGCCAGGACAGCTGCTGAGGTGTTGAAGGAGGGAGTTTCTTCACTGGGAACCACCATCTTCCCTCCCGAGTGCCCGGCCATCACTGCTCAAAGAGAAAAGCTCCTGTCTTAGGGATGTAGTCATGGCCCTTTGCATCACCATCATTCCTTCCCTTAAAAAAAAAAAATCCTTATCTGCTGCCTTAGAATCGATACTGTGTATTGGTTCCAAGGCAGAAGAGTCTGAAGGGCTAGGCTATGGGGGTCAAGTGACTTGCCCAGGGTCACACAGCTGGGAAGTGTCTGAGGCCAGATTTGAACCCAGGACCTCTTATTTCCAAGCCTGGCTCTCAATCCACTGAGCCGCCTCATTGCTCCCTTCTTCTCTTTTTAATGGATGATGATGACATGGAAGGAATGAATATGCACATAGAAATCTTATCCAGCCCAGCAGTGAACCCCAGAGACCTAGAGAATTCTCCGAGCAGTGAGGAGCCACACAATAGGCCAGTGTCTGCAGCCCACCAGGAAAAGCAGCTGAAAGAGCCAATTTGATAATGTTTTCCACAGAGGACTTGACCATCGCAGAAGGTCACAGACCTGAACTTCAATCTTCCATGAATTCATTGGATAGTCCTCCAGCTTCGCCCTTGCCTCTCTCATGCATAGTTTCTGTGAGCCAATATGCAGGGTGAGAACCGTATTCAGGGCTGGAGGCTTGGGGGATCCCCTTCTGCTGGGCCAACTTGTGGGGACCCCTGACATCATGGTTCTCTCAGCGTCCGTGCTGAAGCTGTGCCTCGGGGCCAAGCAGCCTTGGCTGGACCCCTGCCCAGCCTGAAGAAGGCCTCTCAAGGATCACATGTCTTAGAACTGGAGTCCAACCCGGCCTTCAGGTGACAAGACTGAGGTTCAGAGACTCTGCCCAGCCTCGTGCAGCCAGCAAGTATCTGAGATAGGATTTGAGCTCCACGTCAGCCACCCAGCTATTGGGACGTTCCCCTATTTAAAGGGCAGAGCCGGACCCTCCACAAGAACTCTAGGGAGGGTAAGAGGACCAGTAGATAGAATGCTGGACCTGGAGTCAGGAAGACCCGAGTTCAAATCAAGATACTAGCCGTGGGACTCTGGGTAAGTCACATAACCTCTGTTAGCCTTAATCCACTGGAGAAGGAAATGGCCAACCACTCCAGAATCTTGGCCAAGAAAACCCTATGAGCAGGACGGGCGTGATATGGTCCACTGGGCCATGAAGAGTCAGACGTGACTGAACAAGAGCAGCAAATGTGTCTACAGACCCACGATTCAGTATTTGTTTAAAAAAAAATTAAAAATACAACCACTAACCCATCCAGAAAAGGAAGTCTCGCTAGATGATGCCCTGAGATCATTCTCCTCAACCTCACATATGATTCATCAAATCCCCTCTCACAAGTCAATAGCTTATGTTTGCTGACTTAGGAAGTTGACATTTTTGTCTCTATAGAATTTAGGTGTTATATATTAATCAGAGAGTTGTCTTAGGTTCCCCCATTTAAAAAAAAAACCCTCTTATCTTCCATCTTGGAATCAATACTACTGTGTATTGGGGTTCCAAGGCAAAACAACAGTAAGGACTAGGCAATGGGGGTTAAATGACACAGGTAGGAAGTGTTTGAGGTCAAATTTGAACACAGGACCTCCCGTCTTTTAGCCACCTAGTTGCCCCTAGGACCCTGATTTTTAAAGCCATGGCATGAAGACTTTGGGGGACACCCTTTAGATTAGATCCAAATTAGATTAAGAGCTTGGAGGGGCCTCAAACATCATCTAGGTCCAACCCCCCTCTATTTATAATTGGGGAAACAGAGGCCCAGACAGGCTAATTACTTGAGTTATGCAGTTATGAGTTAATGTTTGTTTTTATTTGATAATGCTGCCATGTGAGGCTAATCCATCTTTGTGAAGGGGACAACTCTTTTATCAGCCGGACTTTTGTGGTGGACAATCCTCTATGGCAGATCAGAGGCTCAAAGATTTAGAGGGTCCTTCAGAAACAGCCTAGTTCAAAGTCACCCAGGTGCCGGGGGATTTTTAGCTACAAAAGTGGGTCCTGAACTCAAGTCCTTGGACTCTGGACCCAGTGCTTTCCTGCTGAGTCATACTCCTTCCTCACACTTTAAGCTAGTGCTTTTTGAGTCTATGTGGTAACCTAGTCCACACTATATAGACTTCTCCCTTCCCAGAGTCACAGAATTCCTGGGTCGTCTTGTCCAACCCAGACCCAAACAGGCACCCCCTGGGGAAGTATCGCCTCTAGTGAAGGGGAAGCCATTAGCTCCAGGGGAAGTCCAGTCCGCTTTTGGAGACTACCAAAGTTTTTCCCAATTTCTAGCCTAAATCTGTCCTTTTTGGGGGGATTCCCTCCTAGTTCTGCCATTCGAAGCCAAGCAGAATGAGACTTAGCCTTCTTCCACAGGCCTGCTCTTCGAATACCTGAAGACAACTATTCAAGTCTGGCCTCAGACTTCTCTAGACTCAGTTGTTTTGGTGGCTCCATATATAGACTTCTGCTCTGGGTCTATTCTCCTAAGGCTCTTCCTAAACGATGGCACCCAGAACAGAAGCATGAATCAAGTCTGGTGCTCTAAACAGCCTTCTGGGAAACCCTTTATCATTTATTTTTAGTCTTCTACTTAAGAAGTTAGAGAGTCTAGAGCGATCACCCCAGTGCAAATATCAATAGATTGGAATCAGGTCTCGATCAATGACACATGTAAAACCCAGTAGAATTGCACATCAGCTACAGGAGGGGGGTGAGAGGAGGGGGAGGGAAAGAACATGAATCATGGAACCATGGGAAAGTTTCCTTAATCAATAAAATAAAAAGAAATTTAAAAAGAAATTGGAGAGTCTAAAAATTCTAGATATGGCCAGACACAATTAGAAATCAATCCACCATGATCTACTGCATGCTTTCTTAAGCACTTGGGATACCAAGAAAAAGCAAAAGGAGTCCCTGCCTTCAAGGAGCTGACATTCGAATGGGAGAGCTGATGGATAGAAAGCACTGGAAGCTTGGAGTGGAAAGCCAGAGGAGCTGGCAAATGAATTGGGAAACCAGGGATTCTAAAATCGGGATGGTGGGAAGAAGAGCATTCTGGGTACGGCAAATAGGAAGCCCAAAGATGTAAGATGCTTAAAAAGGTTGTGAAAAGACAAAGGACTTGAGAGTTGATCCTGGAGATCAAAATCAACACATTTGGGTTGGAGTCTCAACCCAAGTGCGAATCTTAGAATCTCTACTTACTACCTGCTTTGTGACAGGGAAAATCACTTTCTGGACCTCATTTTGCCTATCTTTAAAATGAAGGGAATGGTTCTGGGAAGGGGGAGAAGAGGAGATGATTTAAACTTTGGAAAACTTAGGTGGAAATTTATTACATGTAATTAGTGAAAGGAAAAGAGGGGGCAGCTAGGTAGCTTAGTGGATTGAGAGATGGGAGGTCCTGGGTTCAAATCTGATCTCAAAGACACTTCCTAGCTGGGTGACCCTAGGCAAATCACTTAACCTTCATTGCCTAGCCCTTACCACCTAGCCTTGGAGCCAATACATGGTATTGATTCTAAGAAGGTATGGGTTTAAAAAAAAAAGAAAAAGGAAAGAGAAAAGAAAAGAAAAGGAGAGGGGAAGAGAGGAAATAGGAAAGGAAAGGAAAAGGAAAGGAAAGTGTGACCCTGGGCAAGTCACTTAATCCTCATTGCCTAATCCCTACCGCTCTTATGCCTTGGAACCAATACATGGTATTCTAAGACAGAAGGTATGGGTTTAAAGGGAAAAAAAGTTTAAAAAAAAGGAAAGGAAAGGGAAAGGAAAGGGAAAGGAAAGGAAAGGAAAGGAAAGGAAA
>NC_058133.1:492762442-492782169 GCF_016433145.1 Gracilinanus agilis | reverse complement strand
AGAAAGAAAGAAAGAAAGAAAGAAAGAAAGAAAGAAAGAAAGAAAGAAAGAAAGAAAGAAAGAAAGAAAGAAAGAAAGAAAGAAAGAATGGATGGATGGATGGATAGATAGCCTGACCTTTGCAGAGGAGAGGTATGATGAAGGATGGGGAAGGGATGGTCAGAATTAGTGATGGGAGCACCTTCTGTTTTTTCCTCCTATGCCAAAGCTTACTATAAATAGGATCTGGACACCTCCAAAACATTGAGTAAGACTGATACACAGCCCCAGCCTTTAGTGTATTTATTTGCTTTCCCCTGGCTCTTTCCCTTCTAACAAAGTCCCAGGACAGGCACTTCTACTGACAGTGAGTAAGAGTATTACTGCTTAGGGACTCACTATTCCTCATGGCTACAGATATGCTTATTTTCAGGTTTGTTAAATCATTTTTTCCTTTACATTAAATTCAGGGCCTCTGAAGGAAGATAGCCTCCCTCTCTCATCCAGACTAGAAGTGACCCACTGTCAACAGGCACAGCAGTTTTCCATCCTGGGCTGGTTCTATCCTAAATACTGAGACTGGCTAGTGGTCTTCTCCTCCATTCTATATTGGTACAAAATTTATTGTGGAAATCCAATCGGCTTTAGCGAAAACATGCAGCAAGCACTTAAATAAATGCTTTATTCAAATTGAACTCCCTTAACAGATTGTATTCATGAGCTAATTTAGTCAAAAAGGGAAAATAAAAAGATAATTTGGTGCATAACGTTCTAATGAACAAGAGTCATGGAGCTTGTGGCTGAGCCTACATCCAAAGCCTTTCCAGCTTAGTAGACCCTTAAAAATACCAACTAGTGCTTGTACTCCTCCTCTGGTAGATTCTTCCACAGCAGTGTCACCTCTACGCTGTAATGAGGCACAGGAGTAAGTTTTATGTAGGAGCTGTAAGCTCTTAGGTACATTTTGTACCCCAAGCATCTCTAGAACCAGTAACACGAACAAGTTCATGCATCCTCTTTTCTCCTATTTCCTTTCTGTTCCTATCAAAAAGAGAAACTCTAGGGGGGCAGGGAATATTTTATTTTTGTCTCTTTTTACCCAGAGATGGGAGAAGCTCTTCAGCAGAAAGACAGGCACTGGGTGATTAATTATTTTGGCTGCAACTCAAGAAACAATCTTCTAGTAAGGTAGCCTAGGTAGCATAGTGGATAGAGTGCTAGGCCTGGAGTTGGAAAGACCTGGGTTCAAATCTGGTATCAGATACTTCCTAGCTGTGTGACCCTGGGCAAGTCACTTAACCCTAACTGCCTAACCCTTACCACTCTTCTATCTTAGAATTACTACTAAGAAGAAGATATGGGTTTTTTTAATAGAAGGAATTATCTACTATTCACAGGGAATTTTTGTAGTCTACATAAGAGGAAAAGTTTATGACAAAATACAAATATTACGAATATTGGGGTACCGACTGTTCTCTGTTCCCCCCTTTCCAACACAGCCAGACTATCCACAACCATCCTTCCTTTCCTGGAGCACAGGAGTTGTTCCATTCATTGTCTTTGTATACCTGGCACATGGTAATAGATGTTTAATAAATACGTGCTGATTGATTGATTGTAAGCTCCCTGGAGGCAGGGACTGTTTCATTCATTGCCTTTACATTCTTAGCACCTAGCACAGTGTCTGATATATTGTTCAGTTGTTCAGTCACACCCAACTCTTTGTGATTCCATGGACCATAGCAGCCCAATACTGTTCATAGGGTTTCTTAGAAAGGATATTGGAGTGTTTTGTCATTTCCTTCTCCAGTGGATTAAGGCAGAAGTTAAGTGACTTGCCTAAGGTCACATAGCTAGTGAGTGTCTGAGGTTGGTTTTGAACTCAGGTCTTCCTGACTCCAGGCCCAGTACTCTATCTACTTAGCCAACCAGCTGCCTCCAGTTGGACATATGGTAGGTGCTTAATAAATGACAGTTATTCCCCTTCAGTCAGACATGCCTCCCTAAGCAATCACTGGCATTAACCCAGTAAAAGAATAGTTTTCCTTCTCCCTCATCTTAGGTAATACTCAAAATCAACACCAACTTGGCATGTGCTCTTAAAAGAACCAGTACCTTGCTGAGTCTGGATTCAAAGGAAAGTGATGTAGAAGACTTGGAAGTCTTCATTCCAGATGTAGTTGAAGGGAGGGGGCGTCCTCGCTCAACACCATGGGTCCCTTGCTTTATGGATGTGTTCCAGGGTTTGGCCACACTCTTCATGGTTCTAGAGAGTCTGATTTCCTAAAGGATGCTGGAACAGGAGAGAAAAAATGAAATTAAAAATTATGTTTTCATCATCTTGAACCCAAACGGTATCTTAAAGAGGGTATGTATGAGAACATCATCTATCTGCCATTACAAAACCTTCCTGGGGTTGTTAGCATCATGAAGACCCAGCCCTCAGATTTAGCTGGAAATAGAACATTCTTTCTCTATGATCAACAAGGTCTCTTGAGACCAAACTGGATATCCTTAGCAAGAGGTCACATTTTCTAAATTCCACCCAGAACTCTATCCTACAAGAAGTATCTCTCTTCTCTAAGCTATTAATTTTTGGACATGATTTTCCATTGGGATTGCAAGGGCTTCTGGGACAGGGTCACCTAAACACCACTTATGGCTCTTCTAGAGCAGGTTGGCTCAAGTCAAGACCGTAAGTGACAGAGGTGGAGATGGAGTGTCCATCTCCTCCATCTCCAGAGACAGAGCTTGGCTGTTTCACAGGAGATCAACTTAGTAAACAAAGAGCCAATCAGCCCAAAGTTGATTTTGTCACAAGGATAGCTTTTCCAGTCCTCTTTTTCAAGGGTTGTTTTGTTAGGTTTTTTTGGAGAACATATTTTTTCATAATGAAAAAAACACTCTCCAAGCTTAGAACAACAGCGCTACAATTTAATAAATTTATTTAAAGAAGCCCAAGCCAGCACAGTGGAAAAGAAAATCAGTATTGAAGAAAAAAGATGGAAGTGTCCATTGACTGGGCAATGGCTAAGCCAATTGTGGTACATGAATGTCATGTAATATTACTGCACTGCAGAGATGCCACTATGAAGAATTTAGAACATGAACAAAATAAAATAAAAAAATAAAATTTTCAAAAGTCTGCTTCAATCTGCATTTGGAGTTTTTCAGTTCTCTCTTTGGAGATGGATAGCATTTTTCATCATGAGTCCTTTGGAACTGTCATGGATTACTGTCATGATTGGAGTAGCCAAGTGTTTTGCAATTGACCGTTGTACAATATTGCTGTTTCTGTGTACAATGTTGTTCTGGTTCTGCTCACTTTTCATCAAAATTCATATAAGTCTTTCCAAGTTTTTCTGAAAGCATCCTGCTCATCATTTCTCATAGCCCAATAGTATTCCATCACAATCATATACCACAACTTGTTCAATCATATCCCTAATTGATGGGCATCTCTTCAATTTTTAATTCTTTGCCACCACAAAAAGGGCTTCTATAAATACTCGCATACACATAGGTCCTTTCCCCCTTTTCTTCATTCTCTTTGGGATACAGACCTAGTAGTGGTATGCATAGGCTATACATTTCCAAAATGTTCTCCAGAATAGTTAGACCAATTTACAACTACACCAACAATGCATTAGCATCCCAATTTTTCCACACCCATCTGACATTTGTCATTTCTCTTTTCTGTCATGTTTGGCCAATTTGATACATGTGAGATGAAGAAGCTTACATTCTAATAAAGGAAGTAATATGAACATGCCACATATACAAAGCCTGTAATAACAGCTAGCATTTATATAGCACTTGAAGATTTGCAAAGTACTATGCAAAAAAATATTCTCATTTGATCCTCACCACCCCCTGATGGTAAAATCAAAAACGTACAATAACAGAAAGCATTCAGCATTTTTGGTGATGGAGTTCAAATCCCATCCTGGCAGTTTCTTTAAATGTAAAATTATAGAGTTGAACTAGATGGTCTCTGAGATCTCTTTGAATAGAACCATCCTCACTGCTGATGGATGGATGTTTGCAGTGGCTACTCTCATGACCTAAATGGATCTTGAAGGCAGCCTATGCCAACTCTATTCTTCAACCTCACTTAGCTGCCGAGCACTAAATTCCCCTCCAGCCACTGCTGGGGGAAAAATAACCAGCCAGTTTCCTCTCATTCCATTTCAGATTGATTGTCCCGTCTATGTTAGCAGCTCACATTTGTCTCAAGTGCTCTGTGGTCTGCCTGACCATGGCACGAATGGAAGCAGCTGGATCTCCTGGGCAAGATAAATCCGGCTCAGATTCCTGTTTGGGCTTGACTTGTGTCTGCAAGCCAGTGGCCAGGCATTCCAGCAGACTCCAGCAGTTGGCAGAGCCTCTCGTCTAATGACCATATTGTCTGCCAGAGTATCCTGTTGGCTCTCAGGGCCAAGGATCCACCTGGGCCTCCCCCTAGAAGTGTTCCATTGAGCTCCCTGGACCAAAGGAAGATGGCAGCACTGGTAGCAGCGGTAGCAATTATGGTCCAATGTACTGGGGGAGCAGGGAGAGAGGGTAGCTTTCTGTGTTTTTTCCAAAGGACTGTCCTCAGTGGACTACAACTAAGAGGAGAGCTGATTCCTCTAAGGTTTATGGAGGAAATATGAAGTGGAGAAATGAAAACTGCCTCTGGAGTCAGAGGACCTGCAGCTCATTACCTGTATCTCACTGGGCAAGTCACTTGCCTGGGCCTCAGTTTCCTCATCTTTTTTTAACCCTTATTTTCTGTCTTAGAATCATATTGTGTATTGGGGTTTCAAGGCAGAAGAGTGGTAAGGGCTAAATAATGTGGGTAAAGTGATGTATCCAGGGTCACACAGCTAGGAAGTATCTGAGGTCAAATTTGAATCCAGGACCTCTCATCTCTAGACATGACTCCTAATCCACTGAGCTACCTACACCTAGCTGCCCCCTTCCTCTATAACTTTCTGAGAATATAAGTTACAGACAAGTTTCTAGAATTCCTGAACTGATTACTGTTTGTTCCCTAAAATCACAGAAACAGACTCAAAGCAAAGAAGAAATACCACCATCCCTTTACAAATATCCTCCTAGAAAAGGCAACCCATTCAGGACTTAGAGGGCACATATCTTAGTGTCAATGATTTTATTAGATCCTTCTCTGAAAATACATTTTTTTAAAAATGTTTTCCTGCTACCTTCTGCTTTTGACACCCCCCCCATCCTCATCACTCCCAAACATGTCAATCAACAAGCAATTAATTATTAAACCTCTTCTATGTGCTAGATGCCCAGGGCCACAGAAATATAAGTGGGAAAAAGTCCCTGTCCTGGAGAAGGTTAGATCCTACCTTCAAGATGAAGATGAGTATGACTTACCCGAAATAAACACAAACCAACTAAAGGTAGGGGAGTACTAACAATGGAGGAGGGAATCTGGGAAGGTACCTGAAAGAGGTGACATTTTAACTGAGCTTTGAAGGTAAAGGTTCCAAAAAGAAGACATGAGGAGCAAAAGCATTCCTGGTTATGGGGATATTTAACATAGACTGGGAGGCACCAGATAACACGGACCACCGATTTATGGAGGAGAGGTATGTAAATGGGATAACTTTTTAACTGAGAGACAGTTTTACTGACCATTTAATAACCAGTGTTACTAGGGACAGTAGAGGGTGGCCTCAGATACTTACTAGCTATGTGACTCTGGGCAAGTAGGCACAACTGGCCTCAGTTTCTTCATCTATAAAATTGGGCTAATAATAGCACCACGGTTATTGTGAGGATCAAATGAGATCTTTGTAAAGCACTTAGCACAGTGCTTGGCACATAGTAAGCACTAGGTCAATATTATTATGAAATTATTATATTTCTTTTAATTTTTAATTTTAATTTCATTTAAAATTTTCTGAGTTATAATTATCATGCAAAACATACTTCTATATTGTTCATTTTTGTAAGTGAATAACCTTATAAAACCCCAAAACATATAAGTGAATAATCATAGGTTTTCATCTACATTCCGATGACAACAATTCTTTCTCTGGAAGTGGTTAGCAAATGATCATATTTCTTTTCTTTTTTTTTTGTATTTTTTTTAAACCCTTGTACTTCAGTGTATTGTCTCATAGGTGGAAGGTTGGTAAGGGTAGGCAATGGGGGTCAAGTGACTTGCCCAGGGTCACACAGCTGGGAAGTGGCTTATCATATTTCTTAGCCTCATTCAATCTCTAATTTATTTTCACAGTCTCTATCACAAAATCTCTAACCCACAATCCAGTCCACCTTAATTAGGAAGCCAACCATCACCACCTACAGCACACACTGAGTGAATGGTACATAGTAGGTGCTCAGTAAATGCCTGATGACTATGTATTGACCCGACAACCTTTCTGGGTCTCATATTCCACTTCTGTAAGATGAGGAGGTTGGATTAGATGCCCTCCGAGGTCTTTTTGAGCTCTTACTCTATGCTCTGATGACCATCATCATTCCTCCCATTGGTGTTGTGTTTTATGGTTTGCCAGATGCTTTCCCACAACAATGCAGGGGGGGCATGAGTAGTCCCTGTCAGGAACTAACAGCCTCAGGACAGAGTCAACTGTAGGTCTTCTCCCTCCAAGCTCAGTGGTCTTTCCACTACAAAGGATTGGCATTCATCTTCGCTGCCTTGTTCAACTCCATAAAGTGGGGGCTTATCTAGGAAGAGTTATTGACTTGATCTGAGAAAGGTTTTTGTTGTTGCTGTTGTCATTTGTCAAACCTGTGATTTCAACAATGTTGGGAATTCCCTCACTTCTCTACTGAGGATGACAAGGTGATTCATCACCCATGCTGAGAATCGACACTGGTCATTAAAATTAAGAGTTTGTTATCTTATCCTATTGTCTTTGTTGACATTATTGCAGTCACTGTGTTTTGTGTAATTAGAAAAAAAATCTTGAAACCCTTGGACTCCATCTCCCAGAATCCTTTCCTTGTCCCCAAATTCCTTTTCCCTTTTCGTTTATGTGCGTCTTTACATTATTGTTTATATAGTTCTATAACTCCTCCCTTGTTCTCTTTTCCCCCCACGTGTGTGGCTGGGAAAGCTAGCTTTTTACTCTTGCTTATTTAGGTTAGTTATTATTAAAAATCTTCTTAAATATATTACTTAGAATATTGGATATTAATAAGCTTATAGTCTATTGTTCTCCCGATTCTGCACACATTATTCTGCCTCGGTTCCTATAAGTTTTTCTGTGCACCTCTTTTCTCTTGGTTATTTCTTATGATGTAATGATAATCCATTATATTCATTTGCCAGGATCTGTTTAGTCCCGTCACTGAATACCCACGTTTCCTACTCCCACAAAAAGGGCCACTATGAATGAATGAATGAATGAATGAATGAATGAAAAAGGATTTGTTACTTATTATGTACCAAGCATTGTGCTATGTGCTGGGGACACACAGTAGTATCTCTAATAGATAGAAAACAAAATTAGCTTCTGCTCTTATTGGGAGAAACAAAACCCAAAGGAAAATGGTGGCCAGGGAAGGGCACTTTGACTCAGAGACTGGTCTGCCATATACCAAAAACATGTTTAGATGGACAAGAAGGAAATTGTGAGCATACAGACTACCAGAAACATATCTTAAGGGGAAACCATAGAGGTGATTGCTAGTGTCCCTTTGGGATGGGGATTATAAATTGTCACCTGCTAATCAAACTTACTGATAGGTGGTGCAGTGGATAGTGTGATGGGTCTGGAGTCAAGAAGATCTGAGTGCAAATTTGGCTTTATATACATACTAGCTGTTTAACCCTAGGTAAATCACTGAACTTTGCCTCAGTTTCCTCATATGTCAAATGAGTCACAGAAGGAAATGGCAAACCACTCCAGTCTCTCTGCCAAGAAAACCTCAAATGGGTCATGAAGAGTTGGACATAACTGAAAACCACTGAACAACAACAAAAACCAACTTTCAGCCGCCTACAGAACCCAGAGCAGAAAAGAATCCCAAATCTTGCCAGACTCCAACTCTGTAGGTAGCTATGTGGGCTGGCAGAAGATGCCTAAAAATCTCAGGCATGCCTTTTCAACTGTCTATCATTTCCAGCTGGGTGCCAGGATGGAGATAATGTCAAATACCCCAGTGGGTCTGTGTGATCTCATCGACTTAGGCATTCCTTCCCACAATGCAGAATCTAGCCTATAACCGGACATGTTTCATGAAAATCATCCAAGGTGTAAGTAAATGCCAGCTTTTAATATCTACCACATTTTAATGAGGAAGAAGTAATAATAGCTCCTATTTATAGAGTACTTTAAGGCTTATAAAGGAATTTACATACATTATCTCATCGGATCCTCATGCCGCAAGATCATATAGATATTAAAATATTTATTGGCCCCATCTTGCAGGAGGGGCAACTGAGGCTTGGAGAGATAAAGTGACTTGTCTATACTCTGATGGCTAGTCATTGTCAAAGAAGGGATTGGATTCCTGAATTTCTGTTTCGGATTCCAGCATTTGGTCTCCATCACCTCTCAGAAAAGGAAGTTGATATCTTATTGGGAAGCTACATGACACAGTAGACAAAGTACCAAGCCTGAAGTCAAAAAGACTGATATTCTCGAGTTCAAATCCAGAGTTAGACACTTATAAAATGAGCCGGAGAAGGAAATGACAAACTACTCCAGTATCTGCCCCCAAAGGAGTTCATGAAGAGTCAGACACAACTGAAACGACTGAACAACAAAATCATGTGGGGAGTCTCAGAGCGGGGGGACTAGACTGGGTTCTACCATAAACTAGCAGTGAAAACCTTGGCAAATCATTCTCTCTGGACATCAGTTTCCCTACATATGATGTGTTTTTTTCATTCTGGAATGCAATTATTAGAAGAAAGTAACTAAAAATGTCCATACCATCTGACTCTTTAGACTGTGAGTTCCTTGAGAAGAGGGGCTGGTTTTTGCCTTTCTTTGAAACCCTAACCCTTAGCTCAGTGCCTGTCACATAGTAGGCATTTAATAAATGTTTGTTGACTGACCCAGAAATAGCACTACTAAGCCCACATCCCCAAAAGATCAATGATAGAACCAAAGACCCAATATAAAATAATGTATTTTAATTACATTTAATGTAATTTATATGTAATGTAAATATAAATTAAAATTAATGTAAATTAATATTAAAATTAAAAATGTAAATTAAATTTTTAATTAAAAAAAACAGCAGTTTTGTAGTGTAAAAAATCTAGAAACAAATTGGATGCCCATCACTACCCATTTTAAAGTACTCTCAAAAACTGAGGGACAGGGGGCAGCTGGATAGCTCAGTGGATTGAGAGCCAGGCCTAGAGACGGGAGGTCCTAGGTTCAAATCTGGCCTCAGACACTTCCCAGCTGTGTGACCTTGGGCAAGTCACTTGACCCCCATTGCCTACCCTTACCACTCTTCCACCAAGGAACTAATAATACACAGAAGTTAAGGGTTTAAAAATATAAAGACAAAAAAAATTGAGGGACAAAAAATATACCAGATTCCTTTTATGAGACAAAAATAGTCCTAATAGCTCAACCAGGGAAAGGATTATACAGAGTAGGATTATAGAGCTATGTCATAAATGGATATCAATCTAAAATTTTTAAACAAAATCTTGTCAAGCAGACTATAGAAATCATTCATTGTAATCATTTTGGATATAAGAACAGTTCAACATTAGGAAACCAATCATATTAAAAATAAAAACCACATCATTATCTCAAAAGGTGCAGAAAAAGTCTCTGACAAAGTACAACACTCATTTATGCTAAAAACTCTACAAAATATAAGCATTGCAGTACCTTTTTAATATCATAGCAAATATCTATTTGAAACCAAAAAAACATCGTAACCATGAACTTTTCTCAATAAATACCAAGTGAAAAAAGAATACCACTTTCCTCATTATTATTTAGGTATGGCTATGGAAATGCTAGTAAAAAGCAATAAGTCAAGAGAGAGAAATTCAAGGAATAAACAGAAGTAAAAAGAAGTTAAAACTATCCATCTGAAGATTTGATGATTTGCTTGGAAAATCCTAGAGAATCAGCAAAAATACTAATTGAAACAATTAAGAACCTGAGCAAAGTTGCAGGTTACAAAGAAACTCTCAAAAGTCAACAGTATTCCAACATATCTCTTAACAGAAAGGGAAATCTCATTTCAAAGAACTTAAAAAGTATAAAGTGCAGGGGAACAATCTATCAAAACAAACAAAAGACTTGTAAATATTCCATTAATAAAATGTTTCTTAAAAAAGAGTTGGAGGACTACTCAGTGCTCATGGCTAGGCTGGGCTATCATCTGGGGAATGGCTTAATAAGTGATACATGAGTGTAATGAAATACTACATTAGCATAAGAAATAGTAGATATAATTAATAAAAAGAAGCATGGAGGGCGCAGCTGGGTGGCTCAGTAGATTGAGAGCTAGGTCCAGGGATGGGAGGTCCTGGGTTCAAATCTGGCCTCAGACATGTCCTACCAGTGTGTCACTTAACCCCCATTGTCCAGCCCTTACCACTCTTCTGCCCTGATTCTAAGTATTGATTCTAAGACAGAAAGTAAGGGTTTAAAGAAAAAAAAAAGCAGCAGCAGCAGCATGGGAAGACACCTAATACTGATCAAAAATGAAGAGATTCAGGAAATGATGTAATAATGACCACAACAATGTAAAATGATGAAACACCTGAAACTGGCAGCTATGAAATGATCATGACCCAGTATGACCCCCAAAGAAGCTAAGAGAAGGCTCCCTTCTCTGAGGGAGTGGGATGCTATGAATGTGGAACAGGACACAAATTGTCAGGTTTTTTCCAATGTGAGGGTTATTTTTTTAACTTTTCCCCCTTTTTTATTCTTTGTTATACCAAAAATGATATAAACAAAATGTTTTATAAAAAGAAAATCGAATCTGTTAGTCTAATCCAGTGGTTCCCAAATTTTTTGGCCTGCCGCCCCCTTTCCAGAAAAAAATATTACTTAGCTCTCTGGAAATTTTTTTAAAAATTTTAATAGCAATTAATAGGAAAGATAAATGCACCTGTGGCCATCACCACTCCCCTGGATCACTGCAGCACCCACCAGGGGGTGGTAGCGCCCACTTTGGGAATCACTGGTCTAATTTATTTACAAAGAGAAATTAATTGTTTTGCAAAATTATATTGTTCTGCTTTGTTACAGAGGAGGGAATTGGAATTGTTGAGAGATGACAAAAGTTTTTCAAATGATTCTCTGTAGAACTGTCCAAGTTTTCCCATTTGGGGTCACCTATGCCAATGAAGTCACAGATAAGGACCAAAAACAATTTTAAAAATAATTTTTAAAAAGTGGAAATTGAGGCAACTAGGTGGCACAGTGAGTGGTCAGAGCTCTAGGCCTGGAGTTGGGAACACTTGAATTCAAATCTGGCCTAAGACCCTTCCTAGCAATGTGACCCTGAGCAAGTCACTTAACCTCCATTGTGTAGCCTTTACTGCTCTTTTGCCTTGGAATTAATACCTAATACCAGAAGGTTGAGGGCTTAAAAAAAATTCAAGGCAGGATTGGCACTGGTGCACTCAGATGAAGTCACAACTCCATGAAGAGCAGTGGCAGGTGGGAGAACATTCCTTCAGAGGAGGCCAAAAAGATCGGAGGCCCCCACACACACATACATACATTAAAAAAAGGAAAGTAGAAATCTGTATCAAGCTATCATTAAGTGTAGCAAACAGGCACAGCAGGGAAAGCCATGGAACAAAAGTAAAGCTCATTGTACTTTCAGAAGATTAAGGAACATTGTACTTGGCAGCAGGAATTAAGATGAAAACTCCCTGCTCTTTTATAGAATGAACAAAAAGAGAAGCCTGTCCATGTTGGCAGGGCTGTGGGAAGGCAGGCACATTCATATACTGTGGATGGAGCTTGGAACTGGTCTAACCTGGAAAATAACTTGGCATGAAGTGAGAAGACTCACAGTGAGGGTTGGAAGGGGCCTTAGAGACCATCTAGTTTAACCCCCTCACTTTAGGCTTAGAGAAATAAACCAAATCAATATTCTTGCCGCTACCACCTTTTTTAGAGCCTAAGAACTCCCGAAAGTCAAAAACTTCCCTATTTTCATCTTTGTATCCTCAGCACCCAACAGTCCCCCGCATGTAACAGGAACTCGGCAGGCATTAACAAATGCTTCTACCCTAGCACAGCAGGCACTTGGTCGACACTATTAATAAATGCTTGCCGACTGATTGACAGATTGATCCAGGAATCCCACCTTCTTGGACACAAATTCCAAGGAGATCAATGGCATAAAGAAAGGTTCTCTATTCTGGGCTTCAGCTTCCTCATTTACAAAATGAAAGGCTTGGATTCTAGGTCTCTTTCAGCATTAAATCAATGGTCCTAGAAGTAACAAAATATTTATAGCAGCGCTCAAATGAGAGTCGAAACCAAACAAACAAATCTGGAAACGTTACGTCTGTCATTTGGGGAATGACTAAGTGAACTGAGGCATGTGCACCCAAAGAAATATTACTGTAAGCTAAGAGAAAACATTAAACGGAGGCAAAGGAACAAAGCATACCCTGGCCACCACGATGGGAAAGATCTCAACATAACGGGGAGAAGAACGACGGTAAGCTCCAGTGAATAGTCTGTCCCCCAGAGTAATGGCTAGCTGCTTCCTCAAAATTCAGCAGATGCTATCAGATACAGTTATTTCAAGTTTAAGTGTCTCTCTTTGTTATAAGAAATGAGTCGACGAGTTGGGGGAGAGGGACATAAGTGCAAAAATAAAAGACTGGCATAATAAACATTTTGTTTAAAACCCTTACCTTCTGCCTTAGAGTTAATACTATGTATTGGTTCCAAGGCAGAAACTGGTATGGGCTAGGCAATGGGGGTCAAGTGACAGCTGGGAGGTGTCTGAGGCCAGATTTGAACCCAGGACCTCCTGTGTTTAGGTCTGGCTCTCAATTCACTAAGCTACCCAGCTGCCCCAATAAACATTTTTTTTTAAAGTGGATGGGAAGCAACTAAATGGCTCACTGGATTGAGAACCAGGCCTAGAAATGGGAAGGTCCTGGGTTCAAATCTGGCCTCAGACATGTCCTAGCCAAGTGACCCTGGGCAAGTCACATAACCCCCATTGCTTAGTTCTTACTATTCTCTCTTAGAACCGGGTCAGGAAAAAAAGATAGATTTTTTTCTTTTAATAGATTTATATTGATATATTTAGTATTTACATCATCTATATCCTCCCCTTTCCTTCCCTCAGAAGGCCATTCCTTATAACAAAGCAATAAGTAGACTGACTTGCTTTGCGGGCAATGGCTAACCTCCAAAACCGAAGGATTCTTTCAATGTAAAGTAGAAATCTGGAATAGGTCAAGGCCATAGAAGAATAGTCATTAAGCAGTTCGGCTAGTTCATCCATGAAAGAAAACCCTAAAAGTCTTACAATGCCAGGGAGGCCGAGCCTGTTTGGCCTCCTTGTTTTAGAGGCCGTAGCTGAGCTAACTGGGGAAGTGGAGTTTCATCACTCTTTAGGCCATTAAAAGGGTAGAGTGTTGTGACAAAAGCTGCTCGCTTCTGCTTACATCCGACAGCTGGCCTGGTTATTAAGTTAACAGGCTTCATTCTTGGGCCAATTAAGTTAAAGTCCAGCAGCAGTGACCAGACAGAGCCTCAGCAGGGTTGACCAAGGGACTCCAAGCGGTCTGTTCTGATTCGGGAAGGTTAAGGATGAAAAATAAAAAGGCACCAAGGACAGACGGTGGAATCCAACTACCATGAGAATTAGGGAGAAGATAAAAATCCCCAACTCTAGAAGTTAAATGCAGCAGTGAATGTTGGGAGTTTGGTTTTGTAAGAGCTTTTCTGTTACAATGGAGAACATGCTGGAGGACCTACGTTCCAATTCCACCTCTGATGGTGGTTGTTCAGTCATTATTCAGTCGTGACCCCAATTTTGGGTTTTCTTGGCAAAGATGCCGAAGTGGTTTGCCACTTCTTTCTCCCACTTGGGAAACCGAGGCAAACAGGGTGAAGTGACTTGCTCAGGGTCACACAGCTAGTTAAGTGTCTGAGGCTATATTCTGAATTCAGGAAGATGAATGAGTCTTTCTAATTCCTGGCCGGGTGCTCTATGAACTCCTGCACCCCCTAGCTGCTCTCCACCTCGGAAGGGTTTGGACTAGACCTGTGTAATTGGAAATCTTGTACCTTTGAACTACATTACCCAGGAGCCCACTGACTTCCTGCCATTATGTGCTGATGTAGACAGGAGATAAATTTGGTGGATTTCCATGTCTAGACTTTTTTCCTTCCTGGGCCACAACTTTGATGGAGTGGGCTGTTTGAACAGGTAGATTAGCCATGGGAGGGGGCAGCTGGGTGGCTCAGTGGATTGAGAGCCAGGCCTAGAGACAGGAGGTCCTGAGTTAAAATCTAGCCTCAGATACATCCTAGCTGTGTGACCCTGGGCAAGTCATTTCACCCCCATTGCCAAGCCCATTGTTTCCCAAACTTTTTTGGCCTACCGCCCCCTTTCTAGAAAAAATGTTACTCAGCCCCCTAGAAATTAATTTTTTTTAATTTTAATAGCAATTAATAGAAAATATAAATGCCCCTGTGGCCATCACCACCTCCCTGGATCTCTGCAGCACCCACCAGGGGACGGAAGCGCCCACTTTAGGAATCACTGGCCTAGCCCTTACCAATATATAGTATTGACTCCAGGATGGAAGGTAAGGGTTAAAAAAAAAAATTGGCCATGGGCACATGGTTTTATTTTGTTACCTTTTTATTCCTTTACTTCTAGTGATTATTTAAAAATCTTATAAAAATGTAATAAATTGAAATTATTGTATATTAATTTTAATCTTTACAGACCTTCCAATTTCCTTCTATCTTTCCTTCCTTCTAAATCAAGAATCCTAAATTACAAACCCTGGCTTGGCAATTTACTCCTTTTATGTGATCTTAGGCAGGTTCCCTTCACCTCTCTGGGCCTCTGATTTCTCAAGTGACAAATGAAAGGTTTGAAGAAGATGACTTCAGAGGTCCCCTCCTCCACCCCTCCATCTGGTAGCCTATAATTTTATTATGATGCTGCCTGGCTGTGTAAAGACAGCCGACTTTTCTAGGTGGAGAATTTGCGACATAAAATGAAGCTCTTGCTTCATTGAACTCAATTGTCTTTTGGAAAGGGACTTTCTTGTTAGAATAATGGCTACAAAACAAAAGATGGGAATGAAAATTATAAATGTCAATAGGGCTGAGGACAGACAAACAAAGTCATATGCTATTGGTAAAGTGATGAACTGATCTAACCATTCTGGAAGAGCATTTGGAATTATGTTTTTAAAAGAATGACTAAGAGGTTCCTCTTTAAAAGAAAAAGAAGTTTCTATGTCCATCCAAATATTCATAGCAGCACTTTTTATTGGGAGAAAGAATTGGGAAAATGATATGTGCCCATTAATGGGGGAATGACTAAACAATGGAGGATTACTGCACTGGAACAAAAGATGAAGAAGAACAAAAGATGAAAAAGAAGAGAAACATGGATGAACAGATGCAAAATGAAGTGAGCAGAACCAGCAAAACAACATGGACAACGGCTAACTGTCAATAGTAAACAGATGTTTAGTTCAGGAAATTGATAACCAGTCTAGACCCGACCCAGTGCAACTCTCAGTTCTCACTCTTCCTGACTTTACTGTTCATTCACCACCACCACAAAGCTGACCTTTACTGCTGATTTTCTAACCCCACCTAACCCTCGGATACTCTCTTCTTCCCTGGATTTCTATGATACTATTCTCTCCTGGCTCTCCTCCTCTTACCTGGCTACTCCATCTTCTTCACAGGTTCATTATCCTTGAAAGTAAGACCCTCAGTCCAGGGACCTATGCTCCTCTCTCTCTCTCTCAATGATGTCATTCATTCCCATGGTTTCAATTATCACCTCTATGCAGATGAATAGATTTGGGAGTCTCCTAGTCTCACATCTCTGCCTCTGGACATCTCCACTGGAATAGCCTGCATGTTAACATCTCAGGTGGGACAGGAAGGACGGGTCCAAAGGGAACCCACCGCCTTTCCCCTACACCTACTGTTCCAACTCAACTTCCCTATTTCTGTTCATGGCATTACTGCCTCCAAGTCATCCAGTCTTAAAATTAAAGAATCATCTCTGGCTCTCCCACTTCCTCACTCTTCCAAAGCACCCACATGCAGTAAGGCACCAAATCTGCCAAGTCTACCTCCAAAACATCTCTCAGATCCATTCCATCCCTTCTCCTGATTCACACTTCTGGGATCCTAATTCAGACAATCATTCACCCAATGCCCTTCCCTGGACCCTATAACATCTTCTTATCTAGTGTCTCCCCTTTGTAACACATCAGCATCTAACCCATGACCACTAAAATAATACAAAGTTCTCCCATGTCCCCTTACTTCCATTGTGAGCAGGATAAAATAGAAACTGCCTAACCTGACATTTAAGGCCACCCACAATCTATCTGCCTCCAGCATCTCTTTATAGTCTTGTTGTTTAGCAGTTTTTCAGGCATGCCCAACTCTTTGAGACCCCCATGGGGGTTTTTCTTGGCAAAGACACTGGAGTGGTCTGCCCTTTCCTTCTCGAGATCATTTGATAGATGAGGAAACTGAGGCAAATAGAGCAAATGACAGGGTCACACCGCTAGTAAGTGTCTGAGGCTGGATTTGAACTCAGGCCTTCCTGACTCTCTAGGCTCCACTGTGCCACCTGGCTACCCCCTTTATAGTCTTACTTTACCACATTTCTCCCAATTTTACACACTCTATGTCCTAGCCATATCAGAGTACTCTGCTGTATCCTTAAAATGCCTTTTTCCTTATTTTGTGCCTTTGGGCAAACTATCTCTTATGCCTTAAGCGTATTCTTTTTCTTTCAGATTCTCTTTTTTTACAGGGTTTAGCTGAGGTGCCACCTTTTCCATGAAGCCTTCCTTAATGTCCATACTCCAAATACAAGTGTTCCCCCACCCCCTTCACTTTGTCTAGTAACAAAATGACTGGATGTCTAATTACAAAGGACACAATTCAAATATGTCTTATTCTGTGATTACAGGAAGGTAAACTGAGACATTAAAGGCTATGAAAGGAGCGATATAAAAATACTCCCTCCCTACTCCATAAAAGGAAAAGATGCAAAAAAAGAATAATCTTTTTTCAATCAATAGGCTTCCATTTTTCTTTCCCTCCTACCTCCCCATCATTGGTAAAAAAAACCAAGTTTTTATACAAATATGCACAGTCAAACAAAACAACCCCCCATATATTGGTTGTTCATGTTCAAAAAATGTATCTAATATTCTATATCCCAAGTCCACCACCTCCATGTCAGGAGTGAGTAGCACAGATAATCATCAAACTTCTGGAGTCACAGTCGTCACTGATCAGAGAAGCCCAAGTGTTTTACTTCTATCAAGTGCAGCTAGGTTGCTCAGAGGATAGAGAGTCAGGGCTAGAGATGGGAGGTCCTAGGTTCAAATCTGGCTTCAGATACTTCTAGCTATGTGACCCTGGGCAAGTCACTTAACCCCCATTGTCTAGCCCTTACTGCTCTTCTGCCTTGGAACCAACACACAGCATTGATTCTAAGATTGAAGGTAAGAGTTTTTTTTTAATTCCCATCCTCAGCTGTGTGACCTTGGGTAAGTCACTTCACTCCCATTACCCAGCTCTTTCCACACTTCTGACTTGGAAAATGCACACAGTATTAATTCTAAAAAAAAAAAATTATATGCACCATTGTCTCTGGGACAACTCCAGTAACAGGAGTGAATTTCTCTGGTTCCCACATAGCCTTGGTTTCTTCTTCTAGAACCCCACAGTCTGAAAACTTTTCATTTTACCAAGCTTAGTGATTATGAATATACAGTATGACAGCATCTATTAAAAATGCCCTGGTCTCCTTGGATCAATGGAATGTCTGAGCAACTGGGAGCAAGAGTTTCGTCTGCAATTATACTCCAGGACTATCTGGCACAGTTTAAGTCAATATTCTCAAGGATATCTCAAGGTCTATTTTGTGTAGACGGTGCTTGATAAGGAGGCAATCAGGAAGACCCGAGTTCAAATCCAGCTTCAAATAATTTAACTTATTTGTCTTAATCCACCAGAGAAGGAAATGGCAAACCACTCCAATATCTTTGCTAGGAATATCCCCCCCATGGACAGCATAGTGCATGAGGTCACAAGGAGGGGGCCTGACTGAACAACAATGAATGTTTGACGACGACGATGATGGGTGAAACCAGGCAGGGATAAGAGCAGAAAATGCCACAGTAGGCTGCTACACATATTGGAGATTGTGAAAAATCGACAGATTGGGAGTAAGGCAGGGCACTCCCAGCCAGAACAGAATCCCAAGCTCTGGGGGCTCAAAGGGAAAGCCTTCCTTCCAGTCACTGGCTCTCAGTGTCCATCTTCCCTGCCCAACATCATTTGACTTGTTCCTCTTAGGGGGCACCAGGAGGCAAGTGTGCACACCAGAAAGAGACATATATTGGGAGTTGTCAGAATTCCAGGGAAATCATTGTATTCTGGGTTCACACTTCGTCTTTCCCAAGTGGAAGAAGAGGAAGAGACTTAGCTCAGATCTTTTTTAAGCCAAACCACAACAGGTCTAGTCACTTTTTAAAGTACAACCAGCTTTGACTAAATGCTCCGTTAAGACTGGAGAGGTATTGTGGGGTGGGGGGAGGGCGATTTAAACCCATATCTTCTGTCTTAAAATCAACACTAACTATAGGTTCTCTAAGCAGAAGAGTAGAAAGGGCTAGGCAACAGGGTCACACAGCTAGGAAGTGTCCGATACCGAATTTGAACCCAGGACCTCTCACCTCCTGAACCACCCCCTGAGCCACCTAGCTGCTCCATGGAGAAGCAGTTTTTGTACAAAGTAGAGGCTCCTAGCTTTCCGCTGATGGCCACAGTGAAGGCTTAAAATGGATCCCCCTTCTCTTTAGTCTTTATTAAGCACCTACTGCATGCCAGGCACTGTACTAAGCACAGATAAGGATACAGAGAAAGGAGGAATTAAGCCCCCGTCTACAGGTAGCTCCTAATCTAAGGAAGGAGGTAGATTACACAAAGGGGTTGTTTTTACCAAGAAGGTACCTCTATAGGTAGCCCTTCTCCCCTCTCCTCACAATCACACACACACCCCCATTATCTAAACTCAGGACCACAGACTTGGACATGTGAGTTAAGGAATAGCAAAAGAGAAGAGCGCCAGCTTCGAGGCAGAGTTCTCTAAAGGATGAGGAGTAACCAGAGATGCTGTGATGCCATCCAGCACCGATTGTAAAGAGCTGACATGAGAGGGATCGCCTCCCACTGCACTGCACTGCACTGCACTGCGCTGTTATGCTTTATTATCTTATATATGTAATATCCTATTATAACATACTCTTCTGTACCCGACTATATCGTACCCTTTGTAGTATACTATACGGTGTTAAACTAAATCACACTGTTCAAAATCATCGTGCTATTAGATATTATCCTCTACTATACTGCATTTATACTGTTTAGTTATATATCTTATACTATACTATATTATACTGTTATATTATGTATTATATTATACTAAACTACATATTATACTGTTTAGATTCTTCATCTTATACTATACTATATTATACTGTTATATTATGTATTATATTA
>NC_058133.1:492742979-492762063 GCF_016433145.1 Gracilinanus agilis | reverse complement strand
ACTATACTATATTATAGTTATATTATGTATTATATTATACTAAACTACATATTATACTGTTTAGATTCCTCATCTTATACTATACTATATTATACTGTTATATTATGTATTATATTATACTAAACTACATATTATACTGTTTAGATTCCTCATCTTATACTATACTATATTATACTGTTTTATATTATACTGTTTATATTCTCATCTTATACTATACTATATTATACTGTTTATATATCATACTAAACTACATATTATACTATTTATATTGCCTCATCTTATACTATACTGTATTATACTGTTTATATATTATATCATATTAAACTACATATTATACTATTTATATTGCCTCATCTTTTACTATACTGTATTATACTGTTTATATATTATATCATACTAAAACAATATATTATACTGTTTATATTGCCTCATCTTATACTATATTATACTGATATATAGCATATATCATAATATTGTATTGTTATACTATATCCTATATTGTTATAGTGTATAGTATGCTATACAATATAAATATATATAAATACTATACAAAAAAGTGTATATAAATTACACTATGTTCTATTCTATTATACTATACTATATTGTTATGTAGTATATCAAATCATCATAGACAGTCTAGTCTCCTTCAGGAAACTGAGAGGGGCTTGGCGATGGCCAGAATCCAGAGTTAGTTCCAGGGCTTGGGTCTTGCTTTATATGTCAGTTTGGGATTTTCACCAACATCCAGGAGGGCACAGGGTCCAGGGCTGATCTTAATCTAACTCCTTCACATGCTGAAGAGGGTCTCAGGAATGAGAAGGCTTCATTGCAATCCCCTCCAAAAAGCACAGTGGAGGTTTGGGGAAGGAAATAAGTTCTGGGACCATCAGCTCTTCTACCAGCAGCCAAATGGCCTGCTTTGTGTACCTTGCATTTCATCCAGGGTCAAACCACACTGTTTTACTAACCCTAATACATTTATGAGCCATATGGGAGAGGAAAGTGAAGAGGGGCAGGAGAAAGAGAAAGGCACCAAAATGCTCAGCCATGTAAAATTTTAGAAAACCACATACAGAAGAATAAAGTATATACAGAATAAGATATCTATATCTAGTGGCTAGTGGCTAGAGCACTGGACTTGGAATCAGAAGATCAGGGCAGGCATCCCACCTCAGGCACATTCTAACTGTGACCCTGGACAAGTCATTTAGCTTTTCTGGACCTTGATTTCCTCCTCTATAAAATGGGAATAATTGTAACACTGATCTCTCAGAGTTGTTATGAAGTTGATATGTATAAATGTTAGCTATATATCCAGTATATAAACTTTTTTTCAGTCATGTCCAATTTAGGATTTTCCTGGCCAAGATACTGGAATGGTTTGCCATTTCCTTTTCCATCTCATTTGACAGATGAGGGAACTGAAACAAACAGGGTGAAGTAACTGGTACACAACTAGTGTCTGAGGCCACATTTGAACTCAGGAAGATGAGTCTTCCTAACTCCAAGGCTCAGTACTCTATTCACTGTGCCATCTAATATAATTGTCATATAATGTATATATTATAGATATATTGGCCTGCATGTACACACACACACACACACACACACAACACACACACAAACACACACAGAAACTACTTCCAGGTGGTGGTTCCATATGACTTCAATGAGAGCAAAAGTCTCTTTTTTAAATGATCAAGTTCTTCAAAAAAAGATTGCCAAGAGAGAACTTAGCTTGATCTCCCTGTCTAAGCAAGACTGAACACCCAGTTCCCTGGGAGTGTGCCTCTTAGTGTAACTTTAGGATGTTATAAAGTGGTAAGTCAAAGATTTTCTCTTTGGGATTTCCTCAAATGATGGCATTTTATTTCACTTTGTTTTTGTCCAGATGCAATTCCATTGTTCAGTCATTTTTCAGTTGTGTCTAACTTTTGTCAACCCCCCCCCCCCGAAGGTTTTCCTGGCAAAGATACTAGAGTAATTTGCTGTTTCCTTCTGTATAATTTTCACGATATCCAAGATTTAAAAATTTTTGAGGGAAATTTCAGGAAAAGAAGCTCATTAACTCCCTGAATCAAGAAAATGAACTGTTTAAGCGCCATAAAGAAACCTACACTGCATCAAAAGATCCAGAATGAACTCTGGGATATAATGAACTGAACCAAAGGGGGTTGAACATATATCATTTATTCTGAATGTAAACTCTTATGCCAAAGGGGACTGCCCCCCCCCAATTGGCTTTTTGTCAATGCACCTAGCAAACAATGGTTTTGCACTCTCTCTTCTATTTTCCTCTTATCTCCAACTATTATAATTTCCTCTTAGAAAGTGCAATATGGTATGCACATTTAGTTAGAAGATCTTTAGAGCAGAATAAGCTAGTTATGTTAAATGATTCATTGGGGAGACTAGTCTCCCAAAGAATCATAGGGGGGATTGTGAAAATAGGATTACTTCTCCCCTTATTTTTAGCTAATCAAATCAAGAACTTGAAGTACCTCTACTTAACATTAAGTAAGAGAGTTCACAAGTCACTCACTAGAGTAAGCTCACACCTCCAAAGGTCACTGCCCCCACCCACCCACTTGGGCAGTGCTAGGCAAATTGAAAGGCTACATTTGGTTTCTGTGAAGAAGAGGAGAGACAGGAAGTGATTTGGAAAAAGGGGTATAAAAAGAGACCAACATGGTCTGGGGGACCATTTCTTTCCTGGTGTTAGGAGTGAGTGGCTGAGAGTCCTGCCTTGGCTTTGGAGGAGGCTGTGCACCATGGTGGACTTCTGGCAAAAGGCTTCATGGGGAGATTGGACTTGGGGAAGCCCCTGTCAGAGGCTGAGCCAGACCCTCACCAGAGAAGGGCTGGTAGGCAAGTTAAGACTCTTAAGAATCTGCTAAAACTCATTTTGACTTAAGCTATAATATTTTAAAATCGGCAACCACAATATTACTTTATAACTTTTATTTAGTATAAAAATCTAAATTTAAACCTTACATTTCTAAAGCTCATTTAACAGATGAGGAAACTGAGGCAAACAGGATTAAGTGACTTGCCCAAGGACACACAGGTAGTTAAGTGCCTGAGGCTGGACTTGAATTCAGAAAAATGAATATTACTAATTCCGAGCCCACTGCTCTATCCATTGTACTACCCAACTACTAAGCAATTAGCATAGTGGAAAAAACTATCAACACAAATCAACTTAGAATAGCTATTTGTAATGTATGTCTATATACTTCTGAGGGGCAGCTAGGTGGCTCAGTGGGTAGCCAATCTGTAGACAGAAGGTCCTGGGTTCAAATCTGAACTCAGACACTTCCTAGGTGGTGCTGGGCAAGTCACTTAACCCCAATTGCTTAGCCCTTGCCCTTCTGTCTTAGAATAGATACCAAAACAAAAGGTGAAAATTAAAAACAAAAAATAAAGAATTTCTGTATCTGAAGGAGCCTTTGTTCCTGTCAAGACCTGGGGCATCTAAAAACTCACTCCAACAAGGCTGCCTTTGCTCAGAACATCTTGGGACTCCTCACATTTGGAATGGCCTTCCAAGCCCACGGCACATTCTTTAAACTATTCTCCATGGAGGCAAACCTTCATCCTGTGAGGGCCTGAGTGTTGCTTCTGGCAACAGTCAGAAGTGATTTAGTGCCAAGTCTGGTGAATCAGGTGGGTAAATAAGCTGAGTTATACCATTTTTGGTTTTAAAAAGAAGGTATAGCTATTAAGAAAGAAGGCTGGTTTTCAGAATTGTATACCAAAAGGGCTCTGGCTCTGGAGTTGGGAGGTCTGGGTTCTAATCCTGTCTTTCATGTTGATTAGCTTGGAGAAGTTTTTTTTTTTGGAAGAAAACTTCCTAGCCTCAATGCTCACCTACAAAAGATGGTATCTAAGGCTACTTCCTGCTATAAACTGGCCTAGAAGGCAAATCCTAGGGAAGATCGTAGACTCAGAACTAGAACGTCCAACCTTTCATTTTACAGATGAGGGAAGTGAAGTCCAGGGAAGTCATGACTTTTCCAAGTTCACATAAATAGTAAGGAATGAAATCAAAATTTGAACCCAGGTCCCGAGATTCCAAATGCACAAATCTTCCCAAAATGCTTCTGAACAAAATCAGCATTGAATTGTGGGAACCACCACGTAGCCTCCCATGATACCTACTTAAATGGGTACCACTCATGTGGCAGTGTGAGTTTTGGGGTGTCCATTTCAAAACTTCCTTACTTTGTAAAGGCATTGCTAGAATATGGTATTGGTCCTAACCCTATCCATCATCAAACCTTCCGAATCAGGCATCTTTCCTCTGAAATTCCTGAAGTCACCCACTTTCTTCAAAGAAGCCCTTTCCTTACTGTCCACTCTTATTGCACAATCCCAACAAATGCCAGAATTCTGCCCTTTTCTGGTTAGAGGATTTCAGAATGCCTTCCAGAAAGTGTCCCAGCAGTAAAGGAATCTGTGTCAGCAGCAGGCTTTGAAATGGGGAAATGGATGGAAGCCACAGGCTGTTTAGACGCAGGTTTAACAAGCCTGGAATAAAAAAATATCAAAGCTAGCCAGCTGGCCGTCTGCTCTCCTTGTGTACTTCCTTCTTGTTTCCTTGACCTTCACTGTGGCACCTGAATGAGGTTGGGGCTGATTGCCCAAAGGATTGGCTCAAGCCTCCGGGAGGAACTTCCCAAGGCAAGAGCCTTAGGAAAGGTCCAATCTCACTTTCCTCCAGTCCTCTGAGGAGAAGCAGAGGAATGATAGTTTCTGCTGCCATCCAGTTGGCAAATGCCCAAGTGCCCTCTGGGAGAATCCCACACTATACACTAAATCTCCCACACATGTGTGTGCACGCGCATGTAAACACACACACACATACACACACACACACACACACACACACACACACACGGATGAGGCTAAGGCTCTCTCGGGTATTTTTACAGCTCTTCCAAACCCTCCAAAAAAGGAACATGAAATGGCGATGTCAGATTCTACTTCCCCAACGGTCCCAAAGCTGTAAATATGACAGGCGGCGGGTGGTGGGGGGTGGCAGGGAGAGTTCTAGCCTCTGGGAGGCTACACAGAATAATAAGCTAATTCTCAAAGGTCTTAGAAAAGAGAAGTCGTGGGTTAGGCATCCACCACCTCCTCTGCCAGGCGAGAAAGGGCAGATTTAAAGTTGGCAACCCCTCCAGGTATCCCTGGAGGCTGCTGAGGGAGGAAATCCCAGAAGGGATGGAATATTCCATAGTGGGACATCCCCACCACCAAACTGAAACAACTCTTGAATTTCCTTAGTCCGTTCTCCCCCCAAACTGCAGATCTCCTCTTTGGGGAAATGAAATCTGTGGTCATGGTGTGACCAAAGCACCAGCTGCTCCCTGGAGCTGGATTTTTCCCAGGGGTCTTGCTGGGTATTTTTTTAAGAAGCCAAGGTTATCCCCTTTGCTACCCATCAGCCACGGGACCATAGTATGATCAGAGCTGGAGGAGAAGGGACCTCTAGACCGGTTCCTCATTTTACAAATAAAGAAACTGTGGATCTAAGAGGATCAGAGAATCATAGATCTAGAGGCAGAAGGGACCCGAAGGATGCTAATATATATATTTTTAAATTTAAATACGAACCCTTACCTTCTGTCTTAGAATCAATATTATGTATTGGATCCAAGGCAGAAGAATGGTAAGGGCTAGGCAATGGGGGTTAAGTGACTTGCCCAGGATCACACAGTTTAGAAGCATTTGAGGCTAGATTTGAACACAGGATCTCCTGTCTCTAGGTCTGACTGAAACCTCTGAGCCACCTAGATGAACCCAAGGAACTTGCTCATTTTACAGAGAAGGACATTGAGACCCACAGACATTAAGGAACTTGTCTAACGTCACATAGGGAGAAGGCATCAGAAACAGAATTCAAATCCAGTTCTTCTGACACCAAAGCCACCTCACTTCCTCTTGTATTTCTGTTGCTGACTAGTAAGAACCTTTGTTTCTTGGAAATTTTATTAAAACATACAGCAAAAAGAAAAAAAAAAGACTATTCTTCTTTTAATTGCTGTAGAAATCTAAGCTCCCTGAGAGTAGAAGCTGTCTCTGTTTTTTCTCCATGTGCACAATGTTTAGCTGGATCCTTTTGACAAAGCAGGGGCTTAACATGACTACTGAATTAAATTAAGTTGTATTCAAAGTCCAAGATTTCATAACCACGACATTGAACCCTAAATATTTTATTACTTAAATATTTATTACTAAAAATATCATAGTTAATTATTATGAAAAGAAATATTTGTCAAGCATTAATATTTATTATTAAAATATTAAACATACCATATTATATTGATATGAAATATATTATGTTAATATGATTATTACAATAGTATCAAAATTATACTCACATAATTACTAAGTTAACTATGATTATTATATAGTTATTAAAATATCCAACATTAAAAATGTTAAATTCTAAGTCTTTTTTTTTTAAACCCTCACCTTCCCTCTTGGAGTCAATACTGTGTATATTGGCTCCAAGGCAGAAGAGTGGTAAGGGTAGGCAATGGGGGTCAAGTGACTTGCCCAGGGTCACCCCGCTGTGAAGTGTCTGAGGCCAGATTTGAACCCAGGACCTCCCATCTCTAAATCCACTGAGCTACTCAGCTGCCCCTAAATTCTAACTCTTTAAAGAGCCCTTGATTCAGAATCAAAGAACATGAATTCAAAACCTGTCTCATACTTAAGATCATACATGTGATCTTGAGCAAACCACACGAGTTTCTTTCCTTCCTCTCTTAACAGTTGGCACAAGGCCCGGCATACGGTAGGCACTTAATGAATAAATATGAGTACGCAAGTTGAGAGTTGGGGGGACAGCAGCGGCCATCCTGTTTAACCCATACCTGAAACGGAAATCCTACACGACAATTCCTCACTTACTAGATGGTCTCGAGACTGAGGCTCCTTCCAATTGTCAACCTAGGATCTTGTCATCCCTAGTTAGTAACCGTATTAATATTATAATATAATAGTAACCGTATAATATTAACCAGATGCTACTTTAACAGGAAAAAAATTGAGTTCTCCAAAAAAAGCAAGAAAAATCTGAAAAGCGACTTGCCTGTCTTAGAGAAGAACTCAGCAAAGCAGAGGAGGAGAGGAGCGTTTCCCAGCTCTGATTCTACGGCCGGCCTCCTCTGCTCATTTAATAAGACAACACCCCAGGAGTCAGAGGAGCCTAGCAAGGAGCCTTAACCACATGAAGGAGGCTTTAATGAGCACTGTGCTATCTCTGCAACCACTGAAACACCTCCTCCTCCTCCTCCTCCTCTCTTCTCTGGGCTCCCCAGGAGAGCAAAGTTCAAACAGATCTCCCTCCGAGGTTTCATCAGAAAGCTCAAGAGGACACACCTTCGGAGTCCCAGCTTCGCCCCATCCTCCCCCCAACTTTCCACCCATCGACTTCGAGTCCTTTTATATGACCAGTGTGTAAAGGCTTTATGAACAGGGAAAGTCTCCGCTCTGGTGAGTGCCGGGCCCTTCTGCCATGCTGGAGGAGTCGGATGGCGCCCTCCTAAAGCCCAGGGCTGTCACAGCCAATCCTGAAATGAAGCTCGGTGGAAAGATCCGAGTCCTGGCTCAGGATCTGGGCTCTTCCTACCTTAAACCCTGGACCTCAGTTTCAGCTTAGGTAGGATGGTATCATTCTCCATCCATCTCTAAAGACTATGATGTAAAAATAATCATAAAAATATTTTATAAATTCCCTTGAAAAAACTATTATCTTTTTTCACATAACATAAATACTTTACTAAGATACACATTGAGAATTTCCATTAATTGCACATTTCCCTAAAAAATTAAATAGGGAGGGCCAAGCTTGAGTGAAAGGATATGGGTTCAAATCCCACCTATTACCTACATGACAACAACTGGGCCTCAGTTTCCTCAAATGTAAAATGAGGGAGTTAGAATAGATGGTTTCTATAACTCCTTCTACCCATGGTCCCATGTCACTTAACCTTCCTAAGCTTAAATTTCCTCAACTGTAAAACGATCATGCTAAAATGCCTATAGGACCTACACAGGTGACTTCACCCCGTTTGGCTTCAGTTTCCTCAACTCTCAAATGAAAATATTGGAGGAGATGGCATCTGGGGTCCTTTCTATCTGTACATCTATGATCCTCCAATCTTAGAGTCCTTCTCCTTGAGCCCTCTACTTGCCCACATCTCTTAAGGTGCCCAACTATCTCCCCTTTCACTTCACCATGAAAATCTATGCAATGTTTGATGATAGAAGATCTGTTTTCAGTGTTAGCAGTGACACTTGAGATGCCATTGCCATTTTCTGTTTTAAACTATGTCCAAATCAACCACCATGGCCTCTCCTCTCCTAACCTGGGGCCAAGGACTATGGGCCAGTGCCAACACTCTCGTTCTAAAAGCTACCAATTTTCATCTACTCTAGTGTTTGAAAAAGGAAGTCGTTTCTTCCCATTTAAGTGACAGGATTTCAGTGGGGAAGTTGAAATATATTCTGACTTGAAAATATTTTAAATTGCCTTTTTCATTGTCTGTTAGATGCCATGAAGTCACTCATTTTCAAATCAATCAAAGAGCATTCATTAAACACCTAACAGTGTACTAGGTACTGTGCTAGGGTCTGAGGATACAAAACCAAAAATTAAACAGTTCATGTCTTCAAGAAGTGGCAGACAACATGTACACATATAAGAAAGAATTTTTGAAATATGGGGTATTTTTGAAAGGCAACAGCCTTGAGGAGAGGTGGAAAGAGGTTCAGATTAGCCTAATACAAAAGGTGTTAGTTAAGGTGTATTCCGAAGGAAACTGAGGATAAAGGGGATAGACATTCCAGGCCTAAGAGGCAGCATATAGAAAGGCTCAGAGAATGCCAAAGAAACAGTAAGAACAGTCAGTCGATAAGCATTTATTAAGCTCCTACCAAATGCTAGGCTACTACACATTAAAGGGACACAAAGAAAAACAAAAACAGACAGTATACAAGCAATTATGAAAATGCAAGATAATTTACAAGACAGGCAAGAAAGTAGTCTCAGGAGTTAGCAATGTAAGGAGCTAGAGTTATCTTAGAGGCAGCAAGAGAAGCAAAAAGGGAGATCATTCCAGGCACTTAGGACAGCCAGTGTAAAGGCTCCAAGGTGGGAGATGGAGGGTCCTATGAGAGGAGCAGTAAGAGTAATAAATAATTGGAAGGGCTTTAAATGCCAAACAGAGGACTTTATAATTATTGATTGGAAGAGTAAGAGGCAGTCAGTTTCCTGATTGGGGACAGTGATATGGTCAAACCTACAATTAGAAAAGTCATTTTGTCAGCTGAGTGGAGGATGATTGGGAGTATGGAGAGTCTTGAGGCAGAGTGACCAAGAGCAGAGTCTCTGGTTGTGGTTCGAAGGCAGAAAGGAACACTAGTATTTGGGGTGCAGGACAGCAAGGGTCTTCATCATTCCAGGGCCAAGTGGAGCACTAGCACTCATGGCTGTTAGGGACCAGGGGCCCTTCTTGGGCAAAGAATAGAGGACATGGATAGAGAGCTAGGTCTTGGGTTCAAATTTGACTTCAGAGATTTCCTATGAGTGTGACCCTGGGTAAGTCACTTAACCCAACTGCCTAGCATTTATGGCTCTTCTGACTTGGTACCAATACTTAGTAAACCATCCCAATATCTTAAATATAGAGGGTAAAATGGAAATGGAAAGAATCCATCAATCCCCTCTTAAAAGAGAACTGAAAATGAACATTCCCAAGAATATTACAGTCAAATCCCAGAGCTCCCAGGTTAAGGAAAAAAACACTACAAGCAATAAGAAAAAAAAAACAAAAAACCTACAATTCAAGTATCATGGACCCACAGCCAGGATCACACAAGATTTAGCAATATCCATGTTAAAGAAGTAGATGGCTTAGAAAATAATATTCTGAAAGGCAAAGAAGTTGAAGATTACATCCAAGAATAGTCTACCCAGCAAAAATGAGTATTATATGCCCAGTAAAATTGAGCATATAATGAAATAGAGAACTTTCAAGCATTCCTGATGGAAGGATGAGAGCTGAATAGAAAATCTGACATCCAAACAGAAGACTCAAGGGAAGTATAAAAAGATAAACATGAAAGAGTAATCATAAGGGACTCTATGGAGTTAAACTGTTTATACACCTATATGGGAACGTGACATATGACTTTGAAGAATTTTATCATTAGGACTGTTAGAAGGAATCTATATAGACAAGAGAGCATGAGTGTAAGTTGATTATTGTGACCAACCCTTAAAAAACAAAGAGGTGAATTTTTGTACAAACAAAACCAATGCAACCAAAATTAGAAGGGAAGCAACACATTGGGAAAAAATCTTTATAACAAAAACCTCTGACAAAACTCTAATCTCTTAAATTTATAAGAAGCTAAATCAATTGTACAAAAAAATCAAGCCATTCCCCAATTGATAAATGGGCAAGGGACATGAACAGGCAATTTTCAGATAAAAATATCAAAACTATCAATAAGCACATGAAAAAGTGTTCTAAATATCTTATAATTAGAGG
Organism: Gracilinanus agilis; assembly: GCF_016433145.1. Classification (NCBI taxonomy): domain Eukaryota; kingdom Metazoa; phylum Chordata; class Mammalia; order Didelphimorphia; family Didelphidae; genus Gracilinanus; species Gracilinanus agilis. The sequence continues at coordinate 492,751,495 of NC_058133.1, read as the reverse complement.
AATGCAAATCAAAACAACTCTGAGGTACCACCTCACACCTAGCAGATTGGCTAATATGACAGCAAAGGAAAGTAATAAATATTGGAGGGGATGTGGCAAAATTGGTGGAGTTGTAAATTGGTCCAATCATTCCAAAGGGCAATTTGGAATTATGCCTGAAGGGCTTTAAAGACTGCCTGCCCTTTGATCCAACCATTCCACTGCTGGGTTTGTACCCCAAAGAGATATAAGGAAAAAGACTTGTACAATAATATTTTTTTTGTACAAAAAAAAATGGAAAATGAGGGGATGCCGTTCGATTGGGGAATGGTTGAACAAATTGTGGTGTCTGTTGATGGTAGAATACTATTGTGCAAAAAGGAATAATGAACTGGAGGAATTCCATGTAAACTGGAATGATATCCAGGAACTGATGCAGAGTGAAAGGAGCAGAACCAGGAGAACCTTCTACACAGAGATGGACACACTGTGGTACAATTGAAAGTAACTGGCTTCTCTATCAGCAGCAATGCAATGATCCAGGACAATTCTGAGGGACTTGGGAGAAAGAATGCTACTCACTTTCAGAGAAAGAACTGTGGGAGCAGAAACACAGAAGAAAAACAACTGTTTGATCACATGGTTTGATGGGGATATGACTTGTGACAAAGACTCTAAACCATCACCCTAGTGCAAATATCAATAATATGGAAATAGGTCTTGATCAATGACACATGTAAAATCTAGTGGAATTGCTCATTGCCTATGGAGTAGGGTGGAAGGAGGGGAGGGAAAGAACATGTACCATGGAACCATGGAAAAATAGCCTAAATTAATTAAGAAAAAATCAATAATGGGCAGATTTTAGAATTCATCTAACCTAACTTTCTCATCATAATGACAAGAAAAGGACCCCAAAAGATAAATCAACTTCCCAAAGTCATATAGTGAATAAGTGGCAAATCCAAGAAGAAAATCTTTGTTTTTCTTTTTTTTTTAAACCCTTATCTTCTGCCTTAGAATCAATACTGTGTTTTGGTTCTAAGACCAAAGAGTGGTAAGGACTAGGCAATGGGGGTTAAGTGACTTGCCCAGGGTCACGCAGCTCGTTAGTGTCTGAGGCCAGATTTGAACGCAGGACCTCCCATCTCTAGCCCTGGCTCTCAATCTACTGAGTCACTTAGTTGCCCCTCAACAATATATTATTTACAAAAGTCACTCTTGAAACATAAAAACACATATATGATGAAAATAAAGGGCTAGAGCAGAATCTAACAATCTAACTGCTTCGGCTACAATAAAAAAGGCAAAGGTAGCAATTGTGATCTTAGAGAAAGCAAAAGCAAAAATAGACCTATTTAAAAGAGATCATCTGGGAAACTATATTTTGCTAAAAGGTACCACAGACAATGAATATCAAAATGATCAAATATCAAAAATTTTACATCAAGTTTCTCTGATAAAGGCCTCATTTTAAAAGTAGGCAGGGAACTGAGCCAAATTTACAAATTATAAGACCACTTAAAAAAATGCTCTAAATCACTACTGATTAGAGAAATACAAATTAAAACAACTCTGAAGACCACCTCCCACCTATAGGAAATGACAAATGCTGGAGGGGATGAGGGGAAAATAGGTACACTGATAAATTGTTAGTGGATTTGCAAACTGTTCTAGAGAACTATTTGCGACCATGCCCAAGAGACTATAAAACTGGGCATATCCCATGACCCAGTAATTTCACTCCTAGATCTGAATCCCAAAGAGATCAAAGAAAAAGGAAAGGTACGTATGCACAAAAATATTTATAGCAGCTTTTTTTAAGTTTATTTATTTATTTATTTGTTCATTTATTTATTCATTTATTCATTCATTCATTCATTTATTTATTTGTTTGTTTGTTTATTTAAGGCTATTTTTCCATGGCTACAGGATTCATATTCTTTCCCTCCCCTCCTGTAACTAAAGAGCAATTCCACTGGATTTTACATGTGTCACTGATCAAGACCTATTTCCACATTATTAGTATTTGCACTGGGGTGATCATTTATATCCCCAATCATATTCCCATTGAACTATGTGATCAAGCAGTTATAGCAGCTTTTTTGGTGATGGCAAAGAATTGGAAATTGAGGGGATGGGCATCTACTGTGCTGTGGAAAATAATGAGAGGGGTGGTTTCAGAAAATCATGGCAAGACCTGTATGAACGGATGCAAAATGAAGTGAGAAGAACCAGGAGATCGTTGTGCATAGTAATATCTATATTGTAATGATGATCAACTATGAAAGACTTGGCTACTCTGATGAATACAATGAACCAAGACAAATCTAAAGGATTCATGATGAAAAATGCTCTCCATCTCCAGAGAGAGACTGATGAATGGCAAATTCAAGTAGAATTTTCTCACTTTAGTTTTTATTTTTTTAATGTTTTTTTTTGCAATATGGTTAATATGGAAATATTGTGCATGATTTTACATGTATAGTAAATTAAGTCGTATTGCTCGTTTTCTCAGTGGGTGGGGAAAAGGGAGAGAATTTGGAGCTCAAAATTATAAAAGAGTGTTTAAATGGAACAAGTAATAATAATAACAAAAAAAAAAAAGAAGAGAGGAAGTCCATTGGCTTCACCAGTCTGCAACCAGGATACAAAAATGATTAAGAACCCCTGGACTAGTATCTCTGCTCATTACTCATAATTTATCTAACAAACTTCTCCAATTTACAAAAGGAGTTTTGTGCTTTCTCCTATTCCTTGGGAGCTGAGGAGAATTTAACACTGTACTTAAATGGTGAGCTCCTCAACAGGAATCTGGTGTTTCTGGCTGAACATAAGGAAACAAGGGCCAACTTATTAACTAAGATAAATCTCAACTATGGCAAAAGGCAGGATTCCATTATAGCAATGTACATGTGGTTAAAAAAAAAACAAAAAACCTAAGAAAGGATTATTACTCAAAGCTCCGGGGCTCCTCTACTGTGCCAGGAAAGGATTTTGTTCTCTCAGGATGGTAACCTCAGAGGCATCGTAATACAGTAAAAAAGAATGTTATATTGAGAGTCGGAGGGTCTCAGTTCAAATACTGGCTCTTTTAGGGCCTCAGTTTCCCCATCTGTGAACTGAAGAGGGATTGCTAAATGATTCTCAGTTCCCCTTAGCTCCAGATATGTGATCCTGGACTTTTGTTCCCACTAGTGATAATTCCACAGAAAGAAAAAAAAAAGCATACTACATACTGATTTTTTTTTTTTTTGGTAATGCTCAAATTATCAACAATTAGCAATGCTAAGCCATTCAGAACAATGGCTGATGTCTTCTAGACATGGAAGGTAAATAAATCATATGCAATGAGATTTCCCCACTTCTTAGCGATCAAAGGCCCTATGGAATTTCAGCCCCATTTATCTAATTGTTATTGGATTAAATTGAAAAGCTGAATGCAGATGATTATTTTTTGTTTTCACATTCCTGAAATTTTCTGGTGTGTTTTTTTTTAAAACCCACAGGCTTTAGGTATTTTTCCTATGACACCTGGCAGTTCATGAAAGCAAACCTCTGGATTTAGTGGGCACGGGGTATTTGGGACCAGCCATGGTCGGGCCTTCCCTTCTACTTACCCGATTCAGAGCTGGCAGGGATGATAGAGGCCATCTATTCATGCACAATATGATAGATTTAAAGCTGGAAGGGGCCTTCGAAAACCATCAAATCCAATCTGCTCATTTTACAGATAAGGAAACTGAGGCACGCTGAATTGACTTGTTTATTGGAATCATGCAAATAGTTGCTGCCAGAGGTAGGATTGGAGTCTAGATCCATGGACTCAGGAGAGAGCGGTGTATTTTAAATGCTAGCTGTAATCATTCCAGAGGGGAGGGAGGATTTCACAAGCTGGGCTCTGGCAATACCCTGTCATTACATGTCCCTGCACAGTCCTCGGGAGCCGTACTTAAAAGGTACAGAAAGTGCAGGGATTGCCACGTCACCTGCTTTCTGGTTGGAGAGACAAAAATAACCATGTCACTGCAGAATGGCTACCCAGATGATGTACCCGACTCCCCATGGAGACAGCCACGGTTCCCGCTCCTCTACCAGTACACTCCAGGTGAGAGAGTGACAGCTCTTTCCTCCCCTTCCAACCATGCTGGCTGGAATGATGCCATCCCATTCCAAGGGCATTCTACAAAAATGAAAGGGGAGGCAGGGATGTCCATTTAGAACTCCAGCCAATGATAATTAAACTTAAGACAAGAAGGGGCATGGGGTCATGTTTACTTCCAATTCTAACCCCTTCTGAAAAACAATAAACCTTTAAAAAATGTTTTTTAATCTTAAAAAAAAAAAAAGAACACGGTCCCAAGGAAGAAATATGAAAAGAACTACTCCTTTGCGAAAGTGAGAGGTCCAGAAATATAGTGCATTGCATATATTTTCAGATATTTTTCAACATCGTTTATCAATTTTTTTCATAGGGGATGGGATGAGGAGGGGGGAAAACCCCAGGAGAAATTCTGGTGATGTTTTAAAAAAAAGCATAAATAAACAAATAAACATAAATAGATGAATGAGTGAATGAATGAATTAATTAATTAATTAAATAAATTTAAAACTAACTAAATAAATAAAAAGGAAGGAAGGTTGTTGGCCATTAATTGTGGGGTTTTTTTTCTTCCATTATCAGAGTGGCAGCCACTTAAATGCAAAATCTGTCCGGGTATGTGGCACAGAATGCTTATCCCGTCCCTCCCTTTTGGTAGGTCCTCTGACTTAGGCAGCATAAAGACACAGCAGAGTAGAGTGGAAGGGACCTTTGGAATTGAGGTTGGAGAATCTGGGTTCTAATTCTGCTTCACCACTTGCTATCTGTGTGACTCTGGTCAAGTCACTTTTCCCCTGAGTCTCAGTTTCCTCTTCTGTCAAAAAGATTAGGATGTTCCTAAAAAACAAGTCTAGTTAGGAGGAAGAGTGCTCTCTAAGCCAGACTCCACATTGGTGCTATCTTAGACTCTCTTGACTTATCTTCTGCCCTATAACTACTCTGAAAGTGCTAAACTCTTCTCTATCAATAACACCCTCCAATAAAACCCATACTATGCTGGGGCACATCTGGCCTCAGAGTTGTTGGGGGATAAATCTGTGTCTGAAAGAAAGTAAAGAGAGCCTCCTGGTGACAATCTGCTGGGGCTTCATCCCTTTTATGCCTGGGTTCATCCAGTCTACACAACAAAATATCATTTTACAAACAGCAAATATGGCTTTTTTATTCATTAAGGATGAGAGATGTAATGGTCCAGGAGCTTAAGCAGAGAAAAAAAAAGATAAGAATGGAAGGCATTTGGGGATTAGAAAACAAAAAAAAAATCAACTATGATAAACTCAATAAATGAGGAGTGGTAATAAATGCATTCCTTTTTGCAGCTGTTTGCTAGCTGTGAAAGCTGTTAAACTTGCTGAATGGACCATAAGCATCCAATCAATCAATCAATTCAACAAATATTAGGCATCAGCTATATGACAGATATTGTGCTGAGGATACAAAGACAAAAAAAGAAACAATTTTGTAATCTTTTGTGGGAAGTAATATATATACACATAGATGTATTTAGGAAACAGATAAAAGGATAATTTTGGAAGAAGGTATAAGCAGTGGGGGAAGGATCATAGAATCATATATTTAGAACTGGAAGAGACGTCTAAGGTCATTGAGTCTAATTTCCTCATTTTATTGAGGTAGACACTGATGTCCACAGAGATCACATAATTTGCCCGAAGTCCCCCATTTATTTATTTATTTATTGTTTATTTATTTATTAAAACCCTCACCTTCCACCTTGGAGTCAATACTGGGTATTGGTTCCAAGGCAGAAGAGTGGTAAGGAGTAGGCAATGGGGGTTAAGTGATTTGCCCAGGGTCACACAGCTCGTTAGTATCCGAGGCCAGATTTGAACCCAGGACCTCCTGTTGCTGAGCCTGGCTCTCAATCTACTGAGCCACCAAGCTGCTCCCCAAAGTCCCCCATTTATTACACAAAGGTAATAAGCGATGGTGGGATTGGAACTCAGGCCCTCTGATTCCAAATCTGATACCTTGTACTGTGACCAGGCCTCTCACAGAAAGGACTTGATAATATCAGCTCCTTGAACCATGGTAATAAATTAGTGACCAAGACATTTCAGTCTATAAAATAAGCCATTTGAAATGGAAAAGGAAGTGTGAAGGGCATCTTTGGAGAAAGAATGGAGATTATTATTACATGTCCCTACTTAATTTTTTTTTAATTTTGTTTAATTTTTAACCCTTACCTTCCATCTTGGAGTCAATATTGTGTATTGGCTCCAAGGCAGAAGAGCAGTAAGGGTAGGCAATGGGAGTCAAGTGACTTGCCCAGGGTCACCCAGCTGGGGAGTGTCTGAGGCCAGATTTGAACCTAGGACCTCCCGTCTCTAGGCCTGGCTCTCAATCCACTGAGCTACCCAGCTGCCCCCCCCCATGTCCCCACTTTAAACTGCCTTGATTAAGAACTAGAAGTATTTTGAGATCTGCAAAAAAGGGAGTGATCTCCCATATATATATATATATATATATATATGTATATATATACACACAACACAAACACATACACATATATATTCGCAATGCTCTTACAACCTATTTATAAGGTAATATTCCTAATCATACCTGTAATTATTTCCACTAGAAATAATAACAATAATCATCAGTTTTGAAAAACAAAACAAAATAAAACAAAAAGCCTTTTTCTTACCCCCTTTTTTTTTTTTTTATCCTGGGACTCCATTCTAGGAGCATAGGGCCACAACCAGTAGGCAATGGGACACACAGTCGCTCAGGGTCACCCAGCTGGGAAGTGTCTGAGGCCGGATTTGAACCCAGGACCTCTCATCTCTAGGCCTGGCTCTCTATCCACTGAGCTACCCAGCTGCCCCTACTTTAGGTTGCAGTTTCTTTAGCAGATGTAGTTTTTACAGGGTGGGGTAAAATTTCTTACCCTACTGGTTTGAAATTCTGTTCCCACACTTTCAAAGTATAGGACTTTATAAGTGAAATGTCTGCATTTTCTGAATCAATCCACGGGCATTTATTAAGTGCCTATGGGCCAAGCACTGTGCTAGGTGCTTATGACAGGGAATTTTCTTTTTCTTCCCTCACCTACCTTCCTTCTTTTTCTTCCCTTTCTTTCTTTTCCTTCCTTCCTTCCTCTTATTCCTTCTTTCCTTCCCTCCCTCTCTCTCTCCTTCCTTAACTAGGAATAGAACCAAATATCCAAAATCAGGATCATCCCTGAAAACCTGGCCCATAGGGTCACCATGCTCATGGCAGGTTTCGGGTTCCCAGCCCAGACACTTCTGATATGATCCTTGCTTGACTCAGCCTCAACTTAGAAGGCGGGAGAGAGGGCACAGCGCAGCCTGACTCAAGCCCGGGTTTTCTGAGCAGCTGCAGGACCTTTCCGTCGTCCCAGCAGCCCACTCCATTCCTTTCTCCCATAGATTTTTGCTGCTTCTAAGCCTCATGGCCAAGGCTGCAGGAAGTGCCCCTGGTTCTCTCTAGCGGGAGAAAACAGTTCTCTGCGCTGTGTTCCAGGGCATCCTTTTCATCTTTAGAGTCTTCATGTCTCACCGTTAAAGATTCTATTTCTCTGGACAAATTCTATTGCTCCTGATTTGGTTAACTGCCAAACCAGATCCAAATTCTCCAAATCAGCGCGTATCCCAAAGAAAGCACTGCCTTTCCTAGGGCGCCGGGCATCTGCTCCTGAGCGTGGCTGCCCTTAAGTCACTCTCAGTCTCACAGAAAAAAAAAAAAAAAAAAAAAAAAAAAAAGAAAGAAAGAGAAAAGGGAAAAAACCCAACATAACCAGTCAAAAGAGCGCATTGCTTTTCTAAAGCAACAGAAAAGAGACCCAAGACCCCGTCACCAGAGGGAAAACGGAGGTCTTCACCGCGGCATCTTAACCGGCCCCGATTCCCCACCCAAACAACAGAAACTGATCTCTGCTGCTGAGAACAACCAACCTGGGTGATATGTGGACATCAACCAGCCGCTAGAAACTGTTACCCGCAATAAAACCACCAACCGGACCGCCCCCCTTTCCCAGGATGGCCTCGGGATGCTCAGGGCTCCAGCTGTTGGTTTTTTCAAATAAATGATCAGTTACTTACTGGCTCGCTCTCGCTCTCGCTCGCTCTCTCTTCTCTTCTGTCTCAAAACGAGAACTCCTCTTCTCTAACTTCTGACATGGGCAAGCCAGGCTGTCTGTCTATTCCGGGCTTTGGTGCTTGCCTGGGAGGAAAACCACACAGAGCAGTGAGACGGGGAGTTTCTTGAGCAATGATTCACATACGGAAGCGAGTTGGCTTCAGCAGCACTCTGACATTCAGAACACACACACACACTCACTCTGCACCCCGCTCCCTCCCCCCATACAACACATACTCAACACACTCTGCCCCCCCCCCCGCTCCGTCCAGTCACACAACACACACACACACACACACACACACATTCTCTCTCT
>NC_058133.1:492726253-492738051 GCF_016433145.1 Gracilinanus agilis | reverse complement strand
CCCCCCCACCGTTTCAGCACCAGCTCTCCTCTTCACCGTTTTTAAATTTTTTTAAACTTTTTTCTTCTGTCTTAGAACGAATACTAAAGGGGGGCAACTGGGTGTCTCAGGTGGACGGAGAGCCAGGAGCCAAGGCTTAATTCTGAGATGGAAGTTAAGTGTTTGTAAAGGTATCAATACTGAGTCTGGATTCCAAGGCAGTTGGGGTTAAATGACTAGCTCAGGGTCACACAGCTAGGAAGTGTTTGAAGGCTGTCTCCGGGCCAGGCTCTCTATCCACTGAGTCACCCCGTTGTCCCTCCCCTTCTCTACTTGAAAACAAGAAAATGATGAGCAGAAGTGGGAGCTGCCTTCCCCTTCTGAATGACCATAATAAAGTATACTGTTACATACCTAGCCATATGCCTGGTCTATAAGATCATAAGCTCCCTGAGGGCTGGCATTTTTGCCTTCTCTATCCCCAGTGCCTAGCACGGTGCCAGCTTAATAAATAATACTAGTAGATTATTCTTGCTCTCTGCCTTGCTCCTATAGAAGACTTCAGCTGTCACCATGGCAGCTAGTCTCAGAAATGAGCCCTCAGCAGCTAGTGTAAAGGACCCAACAGAAAGGAAAGACAGAAACCACAGCAGCCCATCCCAGGGCAAAGGACTCGAAGATAAGGTGGTAGCAACTGAAAGGAACTGGGGTGGATCCCCGCCTCTCCTCTTCACACACCCCAAGCTGGAAAGGCTTTACCCTCCTTAGCACTTTGTAATCTTATCTCCCTAGCCCAGTGATGGAGTGCCAGCCTCATCCTTACTCCACACAGGGGAGAGAGAAAGCTCTCCCATTAGGCTGCTGGGCAAAGGGACAGGTGAAGTGAGGAATGCTCTCAGTGTAAGAGTAGAGAGGGGGAGGGGAGTGGCATGAGCTCTCTGCTCCCCTCCAGCTCTGCCGCCTGTAAGCCACCCACCTTACCTCCTGTGTACTCCCATTGGGCTGCTGGGCAGAGGGGCAGGGGATGTGAAAAAATGCCATCAGGCATGGTAGAGAGGGGGAGGGGAGCAACTCTGCCAGAGTCCCTCTGCCTTTCTAGTAAGGAACTTTGGGGGAAAGGGAGGCAGCTGTGTGCCCCCAGAGAGTGCTCTGTCTGCTACCTTTGGCACCCGTGCCATAGGTTCACCATCACTGACCTAGCCTAATGAACTGAGAATCAGGAAGACTCAGGTTCAAATTCTATCTCAGATACTAGCTGTGTGACCCTAGGTATGCCACTTACCCCATCTTTGTCTCAGTTTCTCATCTTTTAAAGAATAGCACCTGCCTCCCAGGGTTTTTATAAGGATCAAAGGACATAATTAATCAATCAACAAGGATTTATTTAGCACTTTCTACATGCCAGGCACTATGCTGGGCACTAGGAATTTCAAAGATAAAAATGATCCCTCCGTTGGCACTTGCTAGCTTTGGGACCTTTGGACAAGTGACTCGAGCCTCTAGCAACCTCAGCTCTTCATCACTGAAGATGGTTTCTGAGGCTCCCTCCAGGTTGTCAGTCCCATGAAATAGTCCCTGCCCTCAAGGAGCTTACATTCCTTAGAGAATATTAAAGCGTTTAGCAACATACTTGGCACATAGCAAGTGCCATATAAATATTAGCTATTGTGTATTGATTTACTGTCATCCCCTTTAGAATATAAGCTCCTTGGGGCAGGGAGATGGCTTAGTGAATGAAGAGCCACGCTTCAAGATGGGAGATTCTTGATTCAAATCGGGCCACACACTTCCTAGCTAGGTGGCCCTGGGCAAGTCACTTAACCCCCATTGCCTAGTCCTTACTGTTCTTCTGATACTTTTTATCAATTCCGATTTCAAGACAAAAGGTAAGAGTTAAAAAAAATTTTTTTGTTTTAAAGAATGCTCCCTTCAGGGCACGGACTGTTTTAGCATTTTCCTTATATCCTCAGTCTTTGGTTAAAAATACTTAATTGACTGGAGAATCGGAGCTCGGTTTTATTCATCTTGTTATCCTTAGCACCCAGCTGTATCTTACTTATAAGTAGGGTGTTTGTGTATTTCCTAATCAATGACATCATCTACCTCCCCAGCAATGGCTTATTCCTCCTGAGGAGAAGTCCATATGGGACACTCCATCCACTCCCAAGTCCCCAGAGTCCTCAGATTTATGCCACTGAATAGATATTAAATGATAATCCCCTTCCCCACATCCAGGAGACACTTTTCCACCACTGTGAAAAATGGGACTCCTCCCAGTGGCTCCAGGAAGTCTCTCAAAGGACAAAGGAGGAGATAACAGTAATAACTTAATAATGACTTACATTGCCATAGCATTTACAAAGTACTTTCTCATCACTTTCTCATTTCATCTTCACACCATACCCATCAGATAGGTAGGGGAAGGGTTATGCCCATTTTGCAGATGAGGAAACTAAGGCTCAAAAGACTTCCCCAAGTTCATATTAACTAGTTATTAGCAAAACCAGGCAAAATCTTGCCTTTCTGACTCCAAGTCCAGGAGGCCACCAACCAGAAGGGCTTTCTTTCTCCTTAGACTCTTTTCTCCTAAGTGCAGTCCAGAGACCACTAGTGAATCTGATAGACTACATACCATTTCCCAAATACACCCCCATATTTTCCAGACTCCCAAATGTCCTGACACTCTTCCTTTAAAAAAAACTGGCTGTTTTTTAAGGCCCAGCTCATTCTCCAATATAGAAAGATGTTGCCCTCTTCTGACGTCCCAACAAGTATTCTGTCTGGATTTCTCTTTAGAGTCTTTATGACCTTTTTTATATATTAGTATTATTTGTCCAATTAGATAAACATCTATCAATATCTAAGCATCACTGTCACTTGGAAGGGTCAGTGACTCATAGATTGAGTGGTTCCCAAGCTGAGTATAGGGACAGCTAAGTGGCACAATGGATCAAGTACCAGGTTTAGAGGAAGGAAGACTCATCTTCCTGAGTTCAAATCTGGCCTCAGACACTTACTAGCAGTGTGACCATGGGCAAATAATTTCACCCTAGTAGCCTCAGTTTCCTCATCTGTAAAACAAGTCAGAGAAGGAAATGGTAAACCACTCCAGTATTTTTGTCAAGAAAACCCAAAAAGCATCACGAAGAGTCACACACAACCGAAACAGTGACAAGCTGAACCTAAAAGGAAGGAGAGAGGTAGCATGAATCTAGTTCAAGCATTGAAGAAGGCCTAAGCAGAAAGACAGAGATGGGTGAGGGCAGGATGGAAAGTAGCCCAGCACAGAATATATAAAGGGGAATAATATGAGCTAAGGAGGTCCTAGAATGCCAGGGTCAGGAGTCACACTTTATTTGGAAGCCACTCAGAGGTTTTGAGATTCGGTACATAAAGATTCCTTTGGCAGAGGGGAGGGAGGGAAGGCAGGAACATCAGAGGCTATTCTGGAAGCCTAGATGAGAAGAGATAAAGGCATTATGGCTTCTTGACATTTTGGCTAAGATCAAGTGAAGAAGAGAAAAAGTTACAATGTAGTGAGGCAGCCATGAGAGTGGAGGAGAAAGAATAATATTGTAGAAGTTGAAGAAACAATAGATTTTGCTAAGAAATGGAATCTGTAGCACCAGAGCCAGCGGAATCAAAGATGGCAGAAGACTGGGGTTAATGATATTGTTTTTAAAGGAAGAGAAAAGTTCAATGAGAAGAACAGATTTGGGAGGGAATGTTCAGTTTGGAGAATATTGAGTTGGAAGTGGCTTATTATGCAAGGGAAGACCAGCAGCCAGTTGGGAGGCACCATAATATAGTGAGAAGAGTCTGAAGTCTGGGTTTAAGTCTCACTTCTATGACTCCCTGCCTTGGTTTCCTCCTCTGCAAAATGAGGGGATTGGGCCTTTCTGCTCTAGATCCTATGACATATAAGACTAGCACTTGATGGATCAGCTAGGTGGCTCAGTAGATTGAGACCCAGGCCTAAAGAGCTCCTGGGGTCAAATCTGGCCTCAGATAGTTCTTAGCTGTAAGATCCTGGACAAGTCACTTAACTCCAATTACCTAAACTTTACTGTTCTCTGCCTTGGAACCAATACACAATACCATACACAATATAAGAGATTTCTTTTTTCCCACTGGGTTATACATATATTATCACTCAATACCTATTTCCATATTAATCATTTTTATAATAATCTTTGATTATTACAAAACCCCACATCCAACACTCATATAAACAAGTGAAAAATCAAACGTTTTCCTTCTGCATTTCTATTCCCATAGTTCTTTCTCTCGATGTGGATAGAGTTCCTTCTCATAAGTCAGAGGGTAAGAAATTAAATTAAAAAAAGACTAGAGCTTCAGAGAGAGATCAGGGCAGGATACACAGATCTGGGTATATCTGAGTCAAGATGATAATTAAACCCATAATATTTCATCCAGTGATATTGGATTAAAGTACCAAAAGTATCTGCCCTGTCAGTTAACGAACATTTATTAAATGCTTTTTGCCTGGCTGTGGGATGGCTGCTAGGGTTACAGAGACAAATAATAAAACAGCTTCTACTCTCTGGAGCCTATGGTCTGGTCAATTAATCAGCTTGCACTTCTTGCACCTAAATAGCACAGTGGAGGAAGTCAGGAGGATTTCTGTTTAAAACTGGTCTCAGACTTCCTAGTTGTATGACCCTGGACAAGTCACTTAACCGCCATTGCTCAGCCCTTATCATTCTTCTACCTTGGAACCAATATACAGTATTGATTCTAAGATGAAAGGTGAGGGTTTTTTTTTAAAGATATTCACTATATATGATATAAAATTCATATGATACATTACCTTTGGGAAGACTGTAGGTCTTTACCCAACTCTTAAGTTTGCTTATGGAAATAGGGTCAGAAAAGCTGTAGCATTAGAGTTTGTCAAGTTTTCTATATTCTCAAGGAAGAAATTACACATCAGCTAACTTGAAATTTGTATTAGGTTCAAAACATCCAAATTTATCGATCACATTGAAGCAAATTCATGTTTTCAAAACAAGAACTAACTCTATCTTGTCCATAGTATGCATTTGACAAAGATCTGAACCAATACAAGTACATGCTGGGGTCATGAAAGAACCAATTAATAAATACAGAAGCCAATAGAAATGTTTAATAACTCCCAAGAATAAGTATTAGTATGGAAGCCTGTTGGTCTGTTTATCCTCAGGGAGGAGAAAATGAAACCATAGGCCAAAAGAATTTCCAATGTAATGAATCTGTGGACGAAAAGAAGTTCCAACTTCTCCAACCACCGTGCAAAGTTAATAGAAAAGCATTATTAGCCAAAATTAATATTAAAAAACTTCAAAGTAACTGATTTCCCCAGCAAATGGGAGAAACTCCCATGATGAGATCTAATTTTTTATCAACTTCAACCTCACATCTCTTCTGGAATGAGGAATTTCTTTTTTTTAATTTTTTTAAAGTTTTTATTTTGAATATTCTCCCTTAGTTACATATTTCATGTTCTTTCCCTCTCCCCCAAACCCCTCTAGCCCCCCCCCCTTAGTTGACACACAATTCCACTGGGTTATCACATGTATCACTGATCAGGACCTAATTCCATATTACTGTTAGTTGGACTAGAGTTATCATTTAGTGTCTTCATCCCCGATCATATCCCCATCAGCCCGTGTGTTCAAGCAGTTGTTTTTCTTCTGTGTTTCTCCTCCCACAGTTCTTCCTCTGAGTGTGGCTGGTTTTCTTTCTCATAAGTCCCTCAGCCTTGCTCTGGATTCTTGCATTGCTGCTAGTAGAGAAGCCTGTTATGTTTGATTGTACCACAGTGTATCAGTCTCTGTATACAATGTTCTTCTGGATCTGCTCCTTTTCATTCTGCATTAATTCCTGGAGGTTGTTCCAGTTCACACGGAATTCCTCCAGGTCTTTATTCCTTTTAGCACAATAGTATTCCATCACCAGCAGATACCACAATTTGTTCAGCCATTCCCCAATTGAAGGGCATCCCCTCATTTTCCAATTTTTTGCCACCACAAAGAGCGTGGCTATAAGTATTTTTGTACAAGTCTTTTTCCTTATTATCTCTTTGGGGTATAAACCAAGCAGTGCTATAGCTGGATCAAAAGGCAGATAGTCTTTTAAAGCCCTTTGAGCATAGTTCCAAATTGCCATTCAGAATGGTTGGATCAATTGACAACTCCACCAGCAATGCATTAATGTCCCAATTTTGCCACATCCCTTTCAACATTCATTACTCTCCCCTGCTATCATTTTAGCCAATCTGCTGGGTGTGAGGTGATACCTCAGAGTTGTTTTGATTTGCATTTCTCTAATTATTAGAGATTTGGAACACTTTCTCATGTGCTTATTGATAGTTTTGATTTCTTTGTCTGAAAATTGCCTATTCATGTCCCTTGCCCATTTATCGATTGGGATATAGGAATTTCTTAAGAATCAATACAGAAAATACCTCCTCCTCTTCACCCAATAAAGATGGCCCCTTGCTCACTGGGTTTTTTGGCTGTCAGTATGGGGCCAACAGAACAATAGACAAGAAAAGTTGACGGGGGTGAGGGGTGTGGTTGAGGAAAATGATTGAAATCACTCCCCTTCTCCTATGAAAGAAGTTCATGTAATCAGAATGAAAAAGAATAATTTCTACCTGTGAACTAAAAGGGCACAGGCAGCCTGTGTCAGAGGCAGGTGTAGAACTTGGGTCTTCCTTACTCTAAGACCTGTTCTTTCTCCAACTATTCCATGCTGATTTATACACTATAGTAATAAGGTTAGGAACAAACCAAGAATAATCCAAACTTCCTGTGCCTCTCCCCTCCCCTTTTAGTTTAGTTGCTTGCTTCCTTGCTTCCTTCCTTCCTTTCCTCCCTCCTTCCTTCCTTCCCTCCTTCCTTCCTTGCTTCTTTTCTTCCTTCCTTCCTTCCTTCCTTCCTTCCTTCCTTCCTTCCTTCCTTCCTTCCTTCCTTCCTTCCTAGCACTCTATCAACTGTGCTACCTAGCTCGTCCTCCTGGCTACTTTCTAAGAGCATAAGAATTATAAACATATAAACATAGTAGAAGGAGTCTTCATTCTAGGATCACAGACTTAGAAGCAGCAATCTTCCATATCAATGAAATCATGTTGATACTTTAAAATAATAACACTATTCGTAATAATGACAATAACCCCTCAAAGTCCAATCCATCCAGGTCATGAGGGAGGGCATAATGGCAAAGTAAGGCAAGGTCACCAGAATGATGTACAGCAGTGGGTACTGTATACTCAGAGACCAAACCCAATAGCTCTGAAAGTCTGAAAATCTGACTTGGGAACCTCTGGCTACATCACTGACTGGGTAAGACACTTGGCCAATATAACATAGCTGTTTTTGTGAATTAAGAATCAGATGGGGCAGCATGGAGTTGTAGCCCGCCCCCCCCCCAACTCAGATTGATTGTGATAACCAGGATAAAGGCAAGTGGAATTCAGCCATGTTCTGGGATCACAAGAAATGTCGGGATGACCCAGACACACCAATAACCCCATCTCTAGGAAATGCTTGGGTGCAGATGGTACTGGTCAGTGAAGCGGGCAAGCCACAAGGGCACATGACATGGGCTGATATGAATACTTTTATTATGGGCCAGGATGACTTCATACCCACAATGGAAGCAGATCTTGCCAATAATGGTCAAGGGCTTCATATTGCCTTTTGTCAACAGTATTCTCAACACCAAATTATGTAGCCCTGTATTACAGAGTCATGCGGGGCAACTGCAAGAAGTAATTTCATTCCTAAGCCCAGAGGAGAAGGAATAAGGGCAGGAATTGAGGAATCTGGAGAGAAAGAAGCAGAAAGTTCAAAAATCTAATTTTAAAGCATGGAAAATACTGATACACTCCAATGGACTGAGACAGAAGGTTGAGCAGAATCAGGTAAACAATATTCATGGTGACCATAACTAGGTGAATGGCAAAAATTTTTTTAAAAAGTCAAACTTCAAAATTATAAATTCCAAGCTTGGGAGTAGGTAAAGGATAGCTAGACTAGCTAGCTAGCTAGATGATATAGCTGTTGGCTGACCAAGAGATGATATAGATGTCTGAACAAATATATGAAAGGTTGATAGATGGTGAGAAATGATATAGTTGGATAGGTAGAGAGGAATAGATAATAAATGGATAGATGATAAATGAGGAGACAGGTAGATGAAGAAGTAGATAAATTATATGAATGGACATATGTAGATGATAGATGGATAGGCCAATAAAGAGATGGATAAATTGTACAGATGGATAAATAGACAGTTGATAGATACGTCAGGCATTGTGCTAAATACTAGGGATACCAATATTCCTACCCTCATGGAACTTATAGTCTATAGAGAAAGATGTCACATAACAGAGAGTTGGACAAAAGAGAGAGGGAAAGGTACCCAATGGGGCTGAGAGAGAGAGAGAGAGAGAGAGAGAGAGAGAGAGAGAGAATAAATTTCATCTCACTTTTTTTTTGAGATGGAGGGTATGTGTGAAAAACACTGCATGTAATGTCAGACTTTTCTGAAATGTTGATTGATTTTGCCCAAAAGGTTTCTTCTTTCTTTCTCTTTCATTTTCTTTCTCTCTCTCTTTCTCTTTCTCTCTTTCTCCCTTCCTTCCTTCCTTCCTTCCTTCCTCTCTTCCTTTTTTCCTTTCTTATTTTATTCTTTATTGTAAGGAACGACTATAGGGGCCATGAGGGATGGGTTGCATTAGGAAATGTAGGTGATTTTTAAAAAGATATCAATAAAAATGTATTTAAAAAGAAAAAGAACATCTAAACAGAATAAATTCCAGACGCACTAGCACAAGACAGGAAATCACGTGGGAACAATACAAAGTACTTGTCATCCCTATAGTAGTTATCACATTTGCTGCTGGAATTGTCAGGAGAATGCTTTGATTAAAGGGCCTACAGAATAGAAGCCTACACCCCAACACTTTAATCCAATCACAAATGGCAGTCTCCTGGTGCACCTGCACTACAGTCTACAGAACATTAAATATAAAATAATAATAGCAGGAGGGCAACTTGCCCCAGGGGCCATTTCTATCTGAATTTATTGAAGAAAGCTGAGGAAAAATGCTCTGAGTAATAAGAATTGACTTTTTATGCCATTCTGTTTTGCAGAGAGTTTTCGATCCATTATCTTGATTCCCTGCAGATATGCTGAAAGGTAGCAATTGCAAGTATGATCATTTCCATTTTATGTATGAGAACCCTGACACTGAGAGAGGGGAGCCAGCCTTGCCACAGTCACAGAATTAATCAGTGGCAAGGCTCAGGCTCCCAATTCCCAGTCTTGGTTAATTAAAAAGTGGTGTTAAAAAGAAATGAGTGATTGATGATTTATAGCTCTATATATCTCTATCTCTGTCTCCTGGATCTTCTAGAGAATTAATTGTATATATGGATCTCAGAGATAGTATGGATGGAGGAGGGATTATGTGCACAGGCCTAGGTTGGCTATAGTTTGTGAGGGAAGAACACACACTCCTCTCACAATTGCTGCTGATATAATTTATGTCTCTCCTCCCTGACAGGCTTGATTGACTAAGCCTGTCAGTTGTTTCCTTCTAACAAACAGTTTGCCCAGGCTGGGAACTCCTGAGAGGTTGAGTGGATGGTTAACCTCTCTAGGTCCCAACCTGAGGTTGGATTAGATGTTGGTAAGGGCTATTGATTGGCTATTGGAAATGTTATCTGCCTGTGTATTGATCTCCCCTTCCCAAGGGCTTTGGTATAATAACCACTCAGGAGAGGTACTTCTTGGTAAAACACTATAATGAATCTATTGATGGGGTAAGGAAAACAAGGTAACAGGATTGAGGATCTAGGAACCCTATTTGCTAACTGATTGGCTATTAATCTAATTGTTGATCAAGTCTGGAGATTGCTAGGCTTGTAGAACTGGAGGCTCTTCACCCTCTCACTAACTCTGACCTGACTTGGCCACAGCCAAGCCAGAGATTAGGAAAGGTTATTGATGATGTTGACAGATGAATCAAAATACTCTCTCAGCTCTAATATCAATGGTGTTGATTGATCACTAGCTCTCTCAGTTGGATCACAGGTCACAGGTTTCAGGCCTACCCTTTCACCTTTCACCCTTCACCTCCCACTTCCCAAGTCCCTGCTCCAAAATGAGCCCCCTTGACTTGTCACTTGGGGGTATTTATAGGGCTGGGGCCAACTGAATTTTGCCCTTGGCTCACGGCACCTGGGGACATTCCGATGTTCTCAACTGCCAGACCTGTCATTCAAAGTGACATCCATCTGGTCCCAGATCATGATTTTAACAGTGGCGATAGAGATGCAACATTTTCTTTTAAAACCAATAATAAAGGGGCAGCTACTTGGCTCAGTGGACAGAGAGCCAGGCCTAAAGATGGGAGATCCTGGGTTCAAATCTGGCCTCATACTTCCTGTGTGACCCTGGGCAAGTCACTTAATCCCAACTGTCTACCCCTAACCATTCTTTTGTCTTGGAACCAATACTCAGATTCTAAGATGGAAAGTAAAGATTTAAAAAAAAAACACAACAATAATGAACACATTAAAGGAGCATTTAGTTTGGCTCTGTGTCCAAAGACACCCCCTTCCTTGCCAGATCTCTTCATTAACCTGGAATCTATTGTTTACAGTTAACACAGATTTATATTTCTTAATTATACTGTTTTCATCATCGTGGGGTGGGAGAGGGGAGGTTACTACAGGAGTAGACTTGCAAACAGGGTCAATTCTCCCCCCCTTAAACCTCTCATTTATTTAGACCAAGAACTTTGGGCTCTTCAGGGTGGTAAGCAATTGGGTCTGTGTAAGAGAAGGCCCCTTCCCTGTGGCCCACCTTCTGATCCTGTGGGAGGGAGACATCCAGCTACCTCCCAGTGGTGAATCTATATACTTTAAGCTCTTTTGGAGGCCATAAACATGCTCTTAAGGTGGACACTCTTCCTATCCCACCAAGTCCCAAGGTTCAAGCTTTGTTGGTGTGTTACTGCTTCCCCCTTTATAACATCTCCCAAGGAAGCTCCATAAGGGAAGGGACCATTCATATTTGTTTGCTATTCCTGGTGCGTGGCATACAGCACATGATTAATAAATGTTTCTTGAACTGATTCTGAGGAGAAGAGATGCTACTAGTCTCCACCCAGGGCTTCTCCACTGTCTGTAGAGTTCAAAATACTTTCACAACAGTCTCTCAAATAGCACGTCCAACTGGAAGTCAAGAATGTGGCCAAATAGAGCCCTTTGGCATTAGGGTCATTGAGGAGGACTCTTGTTCTTTTTAAAAAAAAAAACTCTTATTTTCCGTCTCAGTAACAACTCTAATAAAGAAGGGCAAGGACTAGGCAATGGGGACTAAGTGACTTGCTCAGGGTCACACAGCAAGAAAGTATCTGAGGCCATATTTGTACTCAGGTCCTCCTGACTTCAGCCATGGCTACTCTATCCACTATGCCATCTAGCTGCTCCTGGGATTCTTTGTTCTTAATGGTTAGTATGGTTATCAGAGGAGAGGAAATACACGTCCTCAAAAATAATTATTGGTTTTGGACTAGATGGCTTCTGAGGTCTCCCCGCAAACTCTCTTCTCTACCTCTGATTCTAGAAAGTGAAATGAATGAAATAAATGAAAAGCGCCAACCATCTTACCAGGTACTAAGGATGCAAATTCAAAATTCCATAAGGAAAATAGCCACAACTTAGGATCTCTCCTCTCTCTCTTTCCCTCTCCCCTCTTCCCCCTTTCTCTCACCCCTCTCTCTCTCTGTCCCCCCCTCTCTC
>NC_058133.1:492702396-492725868 GCF_016433145.1 Gracilinanus agilis | reverse complement strand
CTCTCTCTCTCTCTCTCTCTCTCTCTCTCTCTCTCTCTCTCTCTCTCTCTCTCCCTCTCTCCCTCTCTTTCTCTTACCCCCTTCTCTCTCCCCCCCACTCTATCTCTGTCTCTGCCTCTCTCCCCGCCTTTCTATCCCTCTCCTTCAGACAAAGATCCTGGGAACAGAGAAGGGTGGAATAATAGTTCACTCTCAGCCCTCCATATAGTAGCTATTTTGAATAGTTATCCTTATTGGAGGTAAACTCTGTAGTTTCCACTTTGCTGAATTGCTGCAGCTTAGTACCCTCCAAATTAAGCACTATGGGACAAAGCTCCAATCATCCCACCCTAGTTACACATAAAGATATATGACAACCTTTTTTTTTTTAAGATTCTAAACTTTCAAAATGTAGGAAGGGGACACAGCATGAATAGTGGGTACGTAGCAGAGGTCCAGAGCAAAATGAAAACCTTGGAGAGGTTTTTTTCAGGGTTATTTTAGCTGAAAAGTGAATCTGAAGGGTTCTTCAACCTCAAATCCACAAGACAAGATTTATAACCACGTTGCTTTATTTCGTGCAGTCCCGGTGATTTATGTGCAAATGCATTTTCTTATCCACTGGTGACTACTCATGTTATTCTGGGTGACACATACACAGACAATGAAATCATGCAGGTATTTGGGAGAGCCATTACTGGCCTAAACCTTCCCTCTGGTTGAACAATGGACTGGCTTTGTAATCACCAAGTTACAGGCAGCTCACTGCCAGAAACTTGCCTGTTTCAAATCAATCTCCTGGACACTGCACTAAACATCATGGTGACTAGTCAGTGGAATACACGTGTAGGAACACTGGAGTCTGTGAGATGACCGAGCCAGAGGAGGAGTGCTTAATAAACTGAAGAAAGAAAAGTCAATTCGATTTGGGGTATCCCCCTGGAAGAACAGAAGCCAGGAGCAGTTAGGTGGTTTAGTGGCCAGAGTGCCAGGCCTAGAGATGGAAGGTCCTGGGTTCAAGTCTAGCCTCAGACATATCTTAGCTGTGCCATCCTGGGCAAGTCACTTAACCCCCATTGCCCAGCCCTTACCACTCTTCTGCCTTGGAACTGATACACGGGATTAACTCCAAGACAGAAAATAAGGGTTTAAAAAGAAGACAAGTTCCTTGAAGGCAAGGTCGCTTTTTGTTTTGTCTCTCTCCAACCTTTAAGGAATGTTGGTTGAATTGGGACTACAGATTAAGGGAGGCAGACAAGATGAGGGCTGTGAATGTCAAATCCTTTAAAAATGGGACAGAAAGCCGTCTATCTGCGATGGAAGCTGACGGATGCATCCTTGGGCTTAGAGTAGAGTGAGCCAGCCAGAGGCCGTCCTCACAGGAAGAAGAGAGAGGAAGCATTGAAAGTCAGCCGATTCTAACTAAATCTGCAGAACTCTTCCAGGAAATAAGCCTCATCTTTTTCTCGCCAACAGCCCATGGCTTGGGAGCCCCCTTCAAGCTCTGTGACTGTGTCCTGTGTCTGTGACCTCAGGCCACTGTAAGCAGGTTGAAAGGAAGATTGTTCCTGTGGCTTACATTTTTGACATTACTGCGAAGTTCCTACATGGCTCGGTGGGAACCCAGCCACTTCTCAACTGAACAAAATTTCCTAACTCTTAGCCAAAAAAGAAAAAAAAGAGAGAGAGGAAAGGGGTGGGGGGTGGGGGGGGTGGCTAAAATGTTCTGTTTTATACTTGGAAACAAATTTATCATTGCTAAAAATAACGAACGCAGAGCCCAAGATGAAAGCGATTTTGCATGAGTTTCAAATTCAGATGTCGAACTAATTTTAGGAAAGACTGTCAGAGGAAGAGTCCCAGAGACGTGTGAGGGATTGGCGTCTCCAGAGTCAGCTTCGTGGCCACCTCTCCCACCATGCGGTGACAAAGGCCATACTCGTGGGGGGGATGGAAGAGAAGGGACTGAAGTGCGAGGCGTTCTAACTAAATCTACAGAACTCTTCCATGAAATAAATCCCATTTTTATCTTGCCAACAACACGTTCGGGGTGCCTTATCGTGTTTCTGGATCTAAAGGGCCTCTGTGAGATCGAATGTGGCTGGATGGCCATCAGGACGATCACAGAGAACAGAAAATCTGAAATTAGCCGTTCGAAACAATCAGCCTAGAAATAGAAAATTTTTCCATGATCTATAGAACTGTAAACATTCACGAGCCCTGATAAGAGGAACTGGAATGCCAAGTTAAAAAGCCTATAATTTCGGATGACCCTTTAATTCAGTTCTGAAGCACAAACTATCAGTGTAAGGAATTTCACAGAGGGAAGTAATTACAGGGGAAAAGTCGCGGCCCCGGGGAAAAGTAGGAGTTAGTAAAGTGAGTCTGGATTTTGGCAGTGAGGCAAAGTTAACTCTGCCCTTGCCCGAGAACAGGAAGGAAGTACATGTTAACTCAAAAGATTGAGTGGGCTGATTTTTAAAATTTGTGTGAAAAGGAAAAAAAGTAATGCTGATTTAACAAAATATATTTGTATGACTAAAAGTGGGAAAAGTGGCAGGATTGGAGCCATAAGTACTAGATTCCAACCCTGCCTCTATCCCTTTGTGAACTTGGGCAGTTTCTCTGGGCCTCAGTTTCCCCGTATGGAAAATGAAGAGGTTAGACTAGATGGCCTCTGAGGTTCCTTCCAAGCCTAATTTATCGTGCTAATGTAAATTCTTTTTCAGATTGCTTCCTGTCTTAGGGAAGAAGAAGGGAAGGAAGGTAGGGAGTAAGAAAAGTTCAGAACTCAAATTTTTAAAAATGAACATTAAAAGGGGGCAGCTGGGTAGCTCAGTGGATTGAGAGCCAGGCCTAAAGATGGGAGGTCCTAGGTTCAAATCCAGCCTCAGACACTTCCCAGTTGTGTGACCCTGGGCAAGTCACTTGACCCCCATTGCCCACCCTTACCACTCTTCTGCCTTGGAACCAATACACAGTATTGACTCTAAGACAGAAGGTGAGGGTTTAAAAAAAAAATGAACATTAAAAATCGTTTTACATGTAATTGGGGGGATTACAATATTAAAGAAATTACTAATTAATTACTAATTAGATATTAAAGAAGCTAAAAAGTCATGTTAAATTTGACCCTCCCAAAGTATTTATTAAGTACGTACTATATGCCAAGGCAGCTAGGTGCCCAGCCTGGAGTTCGAAACTCATCTTCCTGACTTCAAATCTGGCCTCAAGACACTTACTAGCTGTGTGAATCCAGGCAAGTCTCTTAACCTTTGCCTCAGCTTCCTCATCTGTAAAGTAACTATAATAATATCTCCCAGGGTTGTTAGGAGGATTAAATGAGAGAATAAGTATAAAGCACTTAGCAAAAAGTAAGCGCTACATAAAGTTATTATTATATTATATAAATAAAATATTATATTATTATATATGATATTATAATATTATAATAACGGCTCCTCACCTCCCAGGACTGGTGTGAGGATCAAATGAACAGATATTTGTTAGGCGCTTTGTAAACCTTAAAGCTTGTTAGAAACACGAGGCAGCCTTGCTGTCAGACTCAACTGATGTCTTGGCTTTGTTGTTCAATCACATCCAATTCCTCATGGCCCCATTTGGGGTTTTCTTGACAAAGATATTGGAGTGGTTGGCCATTTCCTTCTACAGCTCATTTCAAAGATGGGGAAACTGAGGTAGGCAGGGTTAAATGACTTGCCCAGGGTTACACAGCTGGTGTTTGAGACCACATTTGAACTCGGGTCTTTCTGACTCCAGCCCTGGTGCTCTCTCCGCTGTCCCACCTAGCTGCCCTGAGATCTTGGTTGGGTTTGGGGACTGCCTTTTTCCCCCTTCTCTTAACCTTTGTTTTAGGTGATCCCTCTCTGGGTAAGGGGAAGGAATATGTTTGGAAATGAAGAGAAAAGCAAGAGAAAAGTCTAAAAGAACAAAAAAGAGAGAGAGAGAAATAAAGCTCTGCAGGTTGATGCGAATCTATCCAGTTTGAAAATATCCTAGATGACATCTTATAGTCTTCTGAGGTCGCAGATAATAGCAGCCTGGAAACCAAGCCTGAACTCCATGTATTGCCAATAGATGACAGCCCTCGGGTGTTGGCTTCCCATTAAGCTCACTTCCCTCTGAGGGTAATGCCTCTTCCCCTGCAGGAGGAGGGTGTCTGTAAGGCCTTGATTCCAGGCAACATTCCCTCCAATAAAAGAAAGGTAATTTCTGGACCTCTCCTTTGTTAAGAAAAGGAAAAACAAACTACAACTTTTCCATTGTATTATTATGGAGTACAGAATTTGAATCCTCACCTCAAGACTTTCTCAGGAAGGTCTTCATCATCAAGAATAAATGAATGATGAATGAAAAATGAAGGACTTATTAAGCTATTAGTATGTGCCCAGGTGTTGGGCTAAGCCCTGGAGATACAAATACAAGGAACCAAGATGGCACCTGCCAGTGTCATGCTGGTAAACGTAGAGCAACTAGCTACAGAAAGGATGAGACATATTTAAATGTAATCTGCAATATTTACATCTTCATCACCCTTACCTTCTCTCTTAGTATTAGTTCTAAGACAGAAGAGCAGCAAGGGCTAGGCAACTGGGGTTAAGTGACTTGCCCAGGGTCATACCACTGTTTGAAGCCAGATTTCAATCTTCACTTTTTTTTAAGCCCTCACCTTCCATCTTGGAGTCAATACTGTGTATTGGTTCTAAGACAGAAGAATGGTAAGGGTTAGGCAAGGGGGTTAAGTGACCTGCCCAGGGGCACACCACTAGGAAATATTTGAGGCCAGATTTCATTCTTCCATCACTTTTTTTTTAAACCCTTACCTTCCACCTTAGAACCAATAGCCCGCAAGATTTAGCTAGATTCAAAGAAAATATGCCTAGTTTTGAAAAAGAACCATTCTTAGTTTTAAGAAAATTGGAGAATATATTCTGAACTTATGAATCCATTTGGCAGGATGTGGAAATATATTAGATGAGTTTTTGACAGTTGGTGAGAAAGATAGAATCATTTCTCAGGCCAGTCATAAGAAAGGTAAAGGAGGACCTAAATGGCCCCTCCAGGAATTGGTTCTAAGGCAGAAGAGTGGTTAAAAAAAAGAGAGAGAGAAAAAAGAAAAAAAAAAAAGAAGAGTGGCAATGGGGGTCAAGTGACTTGCCCAGGGGCACACAGCTTGGAAGTATTTGTGGCTAGATTTGAACCTAGAACCTCCCATCTCTAGGCCTGGTTCTCAATCTACTGAGCTACTTACCTTCCCTCTTTTGTCACTTTCTTAAGGCTAGACTATCAACAAAACAATAAATCAAACCCTGATTTATAATGGTCACCAGTTTCCCAGGGCATGAATGTTCACACTAAAAATTTAATAATCAGCTCCTGTCAGAATTTTCTCTATTACCTGCCTTCTAAGAGATGACATTCTAGTGGAGAAAAACAGGGTGAGTGAAGAGAATGTCAGGTGATTGTTGCTCTTCCACAGGGCAAGGAGATGGCCAGAAAATATCCTGGTGAGCCTGGGTCAGGCTAAGAAATGGAGAAAGCTCCTCAGAGAAAAACAATTAGCAAGGAAGAACAATTAGAAAATCCATTTTTTCAATTTGAGTTTTTATTGTAAAAACCCTGCAGTTTGGAGGGATGGAGAAGGGAACTGACAAGGACATTAAGTCTGACAGAGGTAAATTAAAATGTGTTAAAATTCCTAAGCATGTCGGGAATGTTACGACAGGACCCCAGGCTATGTCAACCCTTTCAAGGGCTGAACCAAAGCAACACCTTCCAGAGGTGCAGACAGAATTAAAATCCATGAGTTTGCTAATAGTTCTTCATCAGCATTTTGGGTTTTTTTTAAACATGTCTATGTAGATAAAGCCCCGCTCTAAGACATATGCCTATGCACATTCGTGTGCACTCAGGGTTGAAGATGCTGCTAACAGTACGGGCTGTTTTTGTACAAAGTAATGATTGTGGAGGCTGAGTTGCTGTGCATAAAGCCTGCTGTTTTTAATTGGCAGCTGTAGTTGGTGTTTACAGAGCCTGGCACTGTTTGCATCTCTGTTTCGGATTCACAGTTATCTCAAAAGCTCGAATTTTAAAAAAAAAAATGCTTTCCCAATTTTGTCTACCCCTGTGGCACATCTCTTATTGGTGTTTGCTGGCAGGTCTCAGCTAAGTCATTTTATCCTAAACTATGCTTTAGAAAGGGATTCTTTTGGTGCCTGCCTGCAGCTGCCTCATCTTTGCCCACCAGAGTGCCCATTCTTCCTCAACATGGGCCCATCTCAGGTGAAGGGATTGAGCAAATTGTGTCCCCTCTCGAGACTCTGTTTCCAGCAATAGTTACAAGAAGGGGAATGAAAAGCTCATCAAAAGGGGCAACTTGGGAGTCCCAAGGCTTGGAGTC
The DNA here is from genome assembly GCF_016433145.1 of Gracilinanus agilis. Lineage (NCBI taxonomy): Eukaryota > Metazoa > Chordata > Mammalia > Didelphimorphia > Didelphidae > Gracilinanus > Gracilinanus agilis. The sequence goes on along the minus strand of NC_058133.1, from coordinate 492,719,468 downwards.
AGGAAGATCCGGCTTCAGATTCTGCCTTGGACACTTAGCTGCATGGCCCTGAGCAAGTCATTTAGCCCTTCTGAGCCTCATCTTTTAATGTAGGGATAAGAATAAGACCCGCCTTACAGTTTTGCCCTGTTAGCATACGTAAAATGCTTTGCAAACCTCAAAGAGCTATATAACTGCTAGTGGTGATGATGATGAAATTGAACTCTGATTCACTGATCAATAGTGGTGCCAGTGATCAAATGTAATGGACGTCTCTATTAGCAGCATGCAATGATCCAGGACAGTTCTGAGGGACTTGTGAGAAAGATGCTATCCACATCCTGAGAAAGAACCGTGGGAGCAGAAACGCAGGAGAAAAACAACTACTAGATCACACGGGTCAGTAGGGATATGATTGGGGATGTTGATGTCAAATGATCACTCTATTGCAAATATGAATAATATGGAAACAGGTTTTGAACAATGATACCTGAAAAACCCAGTGGAATTGCTCGTCGGCTCTACAAGCAGGGAGAGAAAGAACATGAATCATGTAACCATGGAAAAATATTCTTAATTAATTAAAAAAAATAATGGTGCCAGAAGAGTGTTAATGAAAATCTCCTACTATGTAGAATAAATTAATTAACTCATAAGGAACTGATGGAGAAACGTAATCTGTACATTCCAGACAATGGTTATAATCAACCAATAAATATTCCTTAAGAGCCTACTATGTGCCAGACACTGTGTTCATTTAATTTAATTTTTACATTTATGTAAATGTATAATATATAAATATATAAAAATATACATTTATAATAATTTAATTTATAAAAATAAGGAAGTTAAAGACGTAACTAAAGTTAAAGCATCAGAGATAAGGCGTTGGATTGAGAAAGACCTGAATTAAATCCTACCTCGGATGTTTAGTAGCCATATGACCCAAGGCAGGGGATTTAAACTCTGAATCTGAGCCTTAGCTTCCCCTTCCGTGAAATGGAGACAATGTTAGCACGTACCGCACAGGGAGGTTGTGAGAATCAAATGATAATATCATCATTAGCCAGAGTGATTATTAGGCACTACTAAGTTCCAGGTGCCCTTGATAGGGCTGGAGAGACAAAGTCAAGGTATACATGATATATGTGGAAAGCCCTTTGCAAACTGTAACTGCTAACTATTGCTATTGTTACCAAATACTATTCAGAGCAACATTTTTCATGGTAAAGAACTGGGAACAAAGTGGATGCCCATCAAGCAGGGAATGGCTGGACGTGAACATAATGGAATATAACTGCGAAGTGAGAAATGATGACTGTGGAGAAGTCAAGAGAAACATGCTTAGACTCTTGGGAAACGGCAAAAGTCTGTAAGATCCAGATAAGGGTTACAATCAATGAATCAACATGTCTGAAGTACCTACTATGTGCTAGGTGCTGTGCTAAGTGCTAGGGATGCAACTAGGGAGGCAAAAATTCCCTTCAGGAGTCATCAAGCAAACAAATATCTACAAAGCAAGCTAGACACAGGATGAAGAGAGAAAAATTAAGCCAGGGAAGGCATTGGAATGAAGAGAGAAGGTTCCCTGTAGTAGGTGGGATTTTAGTTGAGACTTAAAGTCAAGGAAGTCAGTAGTTGGAAGGGGAAGAGTGTTCCAGACATGGGAGATAGCCAGAGAACTGCCCAAGGTGATCTCAGAGGGAAGGCACCAGTAGCTGGGGTGGAGGAACCTCTTTCAGAAGGTGGGAATTGTTGTAGTTGTTGTTCAGTCATGTCTGATTCTTAATGACCCTATTTGGAGATTTCTTGGCAAAGATAGTGGCGCAGTGTGCCATTTCCTTCTCTAGTTCATTTTACAGATGAGGAAACCGAGGCAAATAGGGTAAAGTGACTTGTGCAAGGTCACACAGTAAGTGTCTGAATCCAGATTTGAACTTGGGTCTTCCAGGATATTCAGTGGGGGCTGGTGGGGTAGAGATTGTAGATATGGGGTGAGGGGGGTGCAGTCCAGTCCTCATCTTTAAAATAAAGAGGTCAGAGGTCCCTGTTCAATCTAAATTTTATAATCCTATGATCTGAGTTCAAATCCTGCCTCTGCCACTTAATAATTTTGTGATCTTGAGTAAAATCTATAAATTTCTCTGGGCATCAGATTCCCAAGATTCAAAAAGGAAAAGGGCAGATTTCTAAGGCCCCTCCTGGCTCTGGAAAAAGGCTACTGGACAGCCCCTTTCTGCTTTGAACAGGGACATTGCTTGAGTGGCTGAAGGTGAGGGTGGTGGGGGAGAGAAGAAGGGCATAGAAGATATTGAAACTCGATGGCAGGTAAGGGAGAGCACAAGTTGCCTTCTGTACCAAAGGAGGAAGGACCCATATCAATGGGACAGCAAATCCATCGATTCCAGCCCTGAAATCTTCCCTGTAAATGAAGAAAATGGGACTCGTGATCAATGAGCTTTAGACACCATTGGGACCTCAAGGTAGCATTTCAGGCTTATGGGCACCAAGGGAATATTGGAGCATATATTGTACATAATGCAGGCTCTGAGATGCTTCCAGACTATTTCCAAGCTGCTGGTTGGGGATTTCTGTGATTGGTTCCAAAATATTCATAGCAACCATCATAGGAGCTTCAAAATACAATGAAGGCATAGAGATGGGAGGTCCTAGGTTCAAATCTGGACTCAGACACTTCCCAGCTGTGTGACCCTGGGCAAGTCACTTGACCCCCATTGCCCACCCTTACCACTCTTCCACCTAGGAGCCAATACACAGAAGTTAAAGGTTCAAAAAAAATACAGAGCATTCTCTGAGCTCCAAGTCAGCATTTTGCCCATCCCTAGGGTGCCCTGTTAAAGGAATCCCCATTTATTTCCACCTGCTACAGACCGGTATGAGGTCAGCTTCTCCCTGCTTCTCGGCCATCAATATCCTACTGGATTCTTCCAGACTATCGTTTTGACTTCTCTACAAAGAACAAGTGGAAAAAATTGACTTTAAGAGAGAATGACAAGGCCCTGGGTTCAAATCTGACCTCAGACACTTCCTAGCTGTCCTGACTCTGGACAAATCACTTAACCCATTGCTTAGCCCTTACTGCCTTTCTGCCTTGGAACTAACACACGGCATTGTTTCTAAGACGCAAAGTAAAGGTTTGTTTGTTTTTTTAAAGCAAGAGAGAGAGAGAGGATGACAAAGGGCCAGGAGAGTTCCAGCAGATGTTTTTGCTACTGGAGACATTCCAGATGTCAACTTCTATAGTCAAAAGGAGAAATTAAAAAGAAAAAAAGAAAAAAGAAAGTTTTATGGCCGACTCAAAGAAAGGAGTAGTTGGGCTCCCAGCCCTGGTCTGCCCACATCTGGAAAACTGTTGAGGTTTGGAGTTGAAATTTGGAAAGGACACTGACAAGCTGGAGAATATCCAGGAGAGGGTAAATGGGAGAGCGAATGAAGGGCCTTGAGTTTCTGCCGTATGAGGATTGGTTGAGGAGCTGGGGAGCTGCGGATGTTCAGCCTGGAAAAGAAGAAACTTGAGGGCTTGGGTGATAATATCTGTCTTCAATTATGCAAAGAGCTGGCATGTGGAAGAGAGATTAGATTTAGAGGGTCCTAGATTCAGAGCAGACCTTCTGCAAAGACCAGCGTAGCCAAAATCAGAAAGCAGCAAAAAGATAACTATTTTGGCCACAAAAATGTACCGAACGACTCCTCCCTAAGGTGTGGCAGGACTGTGGTCTGCCATCCGTGTAGGGAATGCCTCGATCGTTGTAATTTTTAAATCTCTTGAAAAGATTGAAAAGTGGAAGTGGAAGAGAAAAGAACAGCACCTTTTGAAAAATTAGTCAGAACACATGTTTTAGAGCGACAGAGATGTCAACAAGAAATGAATCGGGCAGGAAAGTTTTCGTGTTTCCTATGGAATTTCTGGGTTATTTCAAAAAAGAGAAAAATGACTTGGATGAATCAATCAAGAAGCATGGGGGCAGCCAGACTTAGAAACAGGAGATCCTGGGTTCAAATTTGGCCCCCGATACGTCCTAGCTGGGTGACCTTGGCCAAGTCACTCTACTCCCATTTGCCTACCCCTTACCACTCTTACTTTGGAACCAATACACAGTATTGATTCTAAGATGTAAAGGAAGGATTTAAAAAAAAAAAAAAAGACTTTGGGGATATCTGTATGTTAGTATTTACCGATCCGTGGCTACATGCATTCCTCCCTGTAGGATATAAACTCCTGGTGGGCAGAGAATGTCTCATTTTTTTTACTTTGAATCCTTAATGCTAGGGCAGCTAGGTGGCACAGTGAATAGAACACTGGGCTTGAAATCAGGAAGATTCATCTTCAGGCGTTCAAAGCTGGCCTCAGACACCAGCTATGTGACCCTACTTGATCCTGCTTGCCTCAGTTTCTCCCTCTGTAAAAATGGCCTGGAGAAAAAAAATGGCAAACTACTCCAGTATCTTTGCCAAGAAAACCCCGATGGGGTCACAAAGAGGTGGGCACAACGGCTATGACTGAACAACAAAATCCACGATTCCCACAGAGGCCAAACACATGGCAGCAGAGAACACTGAATCCAGACCCCCCTCGTTTTGTAGATGAGGAAGCCGAGGCCCCCAAAGGAAAGAGTGTTGCCCAAGGCCACAGGGAGGAGAAGCCCAGAAGCCGGTTGGCCACAAAGAGGGACGGATTCTGATCGGATTCTCAGAGGCCACGAAGCCCAGAGGATGGAGAGTTTAGCAAGGAGTGGCAGGACGAATATCTCCCAAAGGGTCATGACAAGCTGGAAGCCTGAGCCAAAAGCAACAGGATGGAAATGAATGGGGCTGCAGCTTAAGTACTGCCTGGAGGGCCAATCAACTGGGCAAGGACAGGCGAGGGAGGAGAAATTGGACTTTACAGTGGTTTTCGTGAAAAAAGATCTGAAGGTTTTCATTAACCCTGACCTTAACACAAGCCAACAGGGTGATGGGATGGCTCCATCGAGCTGCTGCAGTCGTCGGCTGTGCCAGTTGTAATCTGGTCTCCAGATGGCAAAAAGCAATAATTCTAACTGCGCTCTGCCCCTAATGGGTCTGGAAGCCAGGCAGCCCCACCTGACACCATTAAGTGACTCCACAGAACCTTGGCTTTAGGCGACGGCATCATGGAGGCAGTGGGGGGGGGGGGGTTCCATAGCAACAGTGTTATAAACAGAAGTTATGGGTAGATTCTTGAACAAACACGGTAGGTCCATAAAAGCTCTAAATCCACTTCCAGTATGACCTGAGATGAGGACAGGGCAGGGTTGCCTGGACACCAAGATGGAATAGAGGGGACGTGTGTTGGAGAGGCCACCCTGACTTCTTTCGGAAGATAAGAGATACGAAGAGAGAGACAGAGAGAGACAGACAGACAGACAGACAGACAGACAGAGACAGACAGAGACAGACAGAAAGAGAGAGACAGAGACAGAGAGACACAGAGAGAGACAGACAGAGCAACAGACAGAGAGAGACAGACAGAGAGAGAGTGAGAGGCAAAAAAAATCCATTAATATCTTGGAACGGGGATAGGAAGAAGAGCTTGTCTCTTCCCAAGAATTTCCTACTTAGACATCTTCTGGCTTCCCTGGCTTCCTTCAAGCCTCAGTTAAAATCTCACTTTCTATAAGGATAATTTCTTAGTCCTCCTTAACATTAGTGCCTTCCCTCTGAGACAAATCTCCAATTTATCCTGTATCTATCTTTTTATAGTCAGGAACCAAGTTCAATTCTGACCTCAGACACTTATTAGCTGTGTGACTCTGGTCAAGGCATTTAATCCTGTTTGCCTCAGTTTTCTTGTCTGTCAAATGGACTAGATAAGGAAATGGCAAATCACTCGTACTGAAAAGAAAACCCCAACTGTGGGGCAGGTGGGTGACTCAGTGGATAGTGAACCAGGTCTGGAGGGTTCAAATCTGAACTCAGACACTTCCTAGCTGTGTGACCCTGGGCAAGTCATTTAACACCCAACTGCCTAGCCCTTACTGCCTTTGAATCAGTACTTAGCATCCATTCTAAGGATTAAAAAAAAAAAAAAGTAAAACCCCAAATGGGGTCCCAAATAGTCAAGTAGGACTGAAAGGACTCCTCAAGCCCCCAAATTGTGAGTTCCTTAAGGATTAGGATGGTCTTTTAACTTTCTTTGTATCTCCAACATTTAATAAAGTACTTGGCATATAAAAGCTGATTGACTTAGCTTGGGATCTAGCTGGAGATGCCAACTTTCAAAGGAGCTGATGCCTGTGACTCTCTGACTCCCTGTGAACGGATCATGGCACAGTGACTAGACCTGGGAGCAAACTCCCAGACCACCCTTCTTGAAAGCCTAGAGCACAGGCAACACTTGAGACAGTGACACTAAAGGTGCAGAGGTGGACTGGAAGATATTAAGCCCTTGTGATTTTTCTTTCCTTCTTTTGTCTTCCTCTGTGGTCCAAAAGCAGCGAGGCTGATCCTGAAATGAGGCTGCTTCTCAGTGAACCGGCAGAGAATATGCTTCCCATCTGTCCATGGCAGTGATTCCCAAAGTGGGCGCCACCGCCCCCTGGTGGGTGCTGCAGTGATCCAGGGAGGCGGTGATGGCCACAGGTGCATTGATCTTTCCTATTAATTGCTATTAAAATTTTTTAAAAATTAATTTCCAGGGGGCTAAGTAATATTTTCTCTGGAAAGGGGGCGGGAGGCCAAAAAAGTTTGGGAACCACTGATCTATGGTAATTCACAACCCAAGGGAGGAAAGTAAAGGCTCACACGGGACACCCGGGCGAACCTGGGCGGGTCAACAGGACTGACCCGAAGGACCTTATAGGAAGTCTGCCTGAATGAAACCTGGCAATGATGCAGCACCTGCCGATTCATTTATTACTATGTGCCAGGCATTGGAGAGATTTGGACAAAAATGAACAGTTCCTGCCTTTAAGAGCATATTGTAAAGATGAAATTAATATCCTATAACTAAATATTATATTTTATAAATTTTTATTAATAATAAACTAACTAAAAAAGTACTAACCCAGCCTGCTTGTGAGAGTAAAAGGAGAAGAGGGAGGAGCTACAGAATTTATAAAACAATAACGTGACCAGCAAACGTGGAGGCGCAGGAGAGATTAAAGGGAATTTTGGGAAATACTGAGGGACTTCTGGGGAATGAAGTCCAAGGTTCAAAATCTCTATATAATATATTCCACTGAAAATGAATGATGAATCGAGCAGGATTGGGAGGAAGATGGGTAGAACCAATGACTCCATCCAATAATGACTGGCTTTGGGGCAGATGCTGCCAGGAAAGCACGTCAGCCTCCAAAATACACCTGAAGGATCCTGACAATTCACTGAACTGCCAGGTAGAGCAGCCAGGAAGGAGTCGGGCTGGCACAGATGCTGAATTCCAAATTGGCTGAATTACAGGGTCAGCGTCAGGCTTCCTGCCGAGATGGCATGTTTGTAGGGCCCCAGACGCTAGAGAAGATGGCAAAGCGGAGGGTGGGAGAGTGAAGGCCTCTGAATAACTGACCCTTATTCTTGGGCCAGATCTGTGATTTCACTGCCATAAGGAACTCCCACTTATAATCTTAAAATGTTGCTTGGAACACTGAGAGGTTAAATGACAAATTCAGCCAGTATGTGTCTTAGATGAGACTTGAACCTCGGTCTTCTGAGCTGAAAGGTCAGTGCTGAAAGTACCATATTGTAATATACCCAAAGGACCCGAGTTCAAATCCCATGTCTGATGCCTAATACTTACAACCCAGTTACTTAGGCAAATAGCTAACTTACTTCCTAGGTCTCAGTTTCCTCATCTGCAAAATGAAGAGGGTGGACTATATATGGCCCCTGAAGTCTCCTGTGCCTCAGTTCCCCTTTTATAAAAGGAAGCAAATGGACTAGATTCTGAGGCCCCCTTCCAGCTCCAGATCAATAATCTAATCAAATAGAACAATTGATAGATAGGTGACAGAGGATAGTTAGCTAGAAAATAGATAAACAGAAGGACAGAGAAAATGAGGATAGAGAAATAGATAGATGATAGATAAATAGATGGGAAGTAGATGATATCTATCTACATAGAGATAGACATCTACTAAAGCTATATTCCTATTAATGTCGGGAGATACCGATTGCCTCTTTAATCAAATCCTGACATCAGGAAGAGTAAGTCTCAGGAATTCTACAAGGTTACTATCTGAGAGCATTAAGCTCCTGATCACTCCCTCCTTTTATTTTATTTTTTTATTTTTTTAAACCCTCACCTTCCATCTTGGTGTCAATACTGGGTATTGGTTCCAAGGCAGAAGAGCAGAAAGGGCTAGGCAATGGAGGTCAAGTGACTTGCCCAGGATCACACAGCTGGGAAGTGTCTGAGGCCAGATTTGAACCCAGGATCTCCTATCTCTAGGCTTGGCTCTCCATCCACTGAACCACCCAGCTGCCCCCTCACTTCCTCCTTTTAGCAGGAAAACATTATTGATTGTAAATCAGCATGGTTTTCTCTGACCAAATCCTGGGAAAATATCCCGGTAGTTCCAAGAATAAGTGATGAAAGCTTCTTCATCTCACAGTACATTGTGGCTGTGCCTGTACACAGCCTAAATTTCTGTGATGTCAGGAGGAAAGAACGATGAAGAGTTTAGAAGCTTTAAGTCAGATTGAATGGAAGATAAAGATGTGAAGCCAAACCATCTTCTTTTGAGCTCCATGTGAAGTAAAACCTTGGCAGAAGGCAAGAGCCCTCCTGAGTTTCCTGGTTCCTAATATCCAACATACTGACTATCAGTTATACACTCGAGTAATAACAATAGATGGTAAATCAAGGCAATTACCCGTGTAATTGTGGCAGAACATAAGAAAGCTGTCCTCACAGGAGTCAACTCTGAGTGAACGATACGGCCACCACCATCACCACCACCCTCAGCATCATGCAAGAACAACTGCTAAAAAGGGTGGCATTTGGAGGAGGGCGAGATTTTTTAAAAAATAAGTTTCATGATTCTGCATATCTTTAAATCCATTATCATCTTTTAAAAATAGAACCAAGTATGGACTCCAGATCACAAAGGAAGTTATCCTATTAACGAGCTATACGGCTCTGCTAAAAACACATTAAACACCTCATTTATCTGGTGAAACCTTACTCCAATGTTATCAAAATGTCATTTGGCAATATAATCAGTGTAAAATGTCTAATGTACGCCAAGGGAAGATACAGACTGAAAGCCTGAAGCTGGCGGTTGCAGCGGGCCAATCTCCCCTGGGCAAGACACCTCAAGCAAAAAAAAAAAAAAAAAAAAAAAATTATCCAAAAACTAGGGCAATACAATTTAAAAAAACCTATGCAATACAATTTTAATGTACATACTTTTGAAACTATAACAGCCCATAACAGACTTAGGAGACATAGTCACCAGAACCTGTACAATATTCATAAAACGCAAGGTTTAGCCCCCCCAACACAAATATAGAAATTAATACTTCCTTACCAAAAGAAAGAAAGCAATCAATTGACAATTTTTTAAATAACCCTCACTTTCCATCTTAGAATCAATGCTAACTGTATTAGTTCTAAGGCAGAAGAGTGGCAAGGGCTGGGGAATAGAGGTTAAATGACTTGCCCAAGGTCACTAAATGTCTGAGGTCAGATTTGAACCCAGGACCCCTTCATCTTTAGGAACTGATAAAATTCTTAGGGTACGTGAAAAATGGGTCATTGACCCACAGAACTGCCTTTGGAACAAGCAGATCCTTTGAGGAGTCGTAGTGAAGGCTGAGAACAGTTATACATACACTCCCGGATTTCCCTAATGTAACTAGAAGAGCTTTATCCTCAGATGTGGCCTGTGGCTTTGCTAAGTTCCAAGAATAGAATCAAAGACTCTCCTTGGGTAACACCCTGTGAATTCAGCCAATAATGGGAGAACAGAGAAGGAGCCAACAAATACTCTGTCGCACAGATTTGCTCATGGAAGCGGAGGGAGGAGTTTATATTAAAGGTCATTCAAGACTGGGTCATCATCACCAGAAATTAAAGAAGCTGTAATCAACTTAAATTACGTAAGGAAAAAGCAGAAACTGTACAGAATCACCATAAGCTGTAAAAAGTTCGCATCTACTGAACACCTCGCAAGGCATGAGCTGGCGGTTAGAATGGCATAATAGAAATATACTATATTTGATAGAATGGAATCCTCCATGTAAGAGACCTCAGCCTACTGCGGAGAACTCAATGAATAAACCACTGGAATAGGCACTCTTTAAAAAATAATATATAATATTTTCTTTTCCCCCAATTACATCTAAAAACAATTTTAATATCTTTTTTTTAAAATTGAGCTCCAAATTCTTCCCTTCCTCCCACCCTGTATCTATTCCCGCCCCCCCTCCTCAAGACAGTAAGCAATCCAATACAGATTTTACATGTGCAACCATATAAAAAATGTTTCCAGGGGGCAGCTGGGTAGCTCAGTGGATTGAGAGCCAGGCCTAGAGACGGGAGGTCCTGGGTTCAAATCCAGCCTCAGACACTTCCCAGCTGTGTGACCCTGGGCAAGTCACTTGACCCCCATTGCCTAGCCCTTAACACTCTTCTGCCTCAGAGCCAATACACAGTATTGACTCCAAGACAGAAGGTGAGGGTTTAAAAAAAAAATGTTTCCATATTAGTCATTTTGTGGAAAAAAAAGGAAGAATAAGAACAAGAAAAAGAAGGAGGAGGAGGAGGAGGAGGAAAGAGAAATGTAGTCTGCATTCAGATTCCGTCAGTTCTTCCTCTAGAGGTGGACGGTATTTTTTATTCCCATGAACTTTTAGATTCAGTTGAAGTGTTAGTTCTGCTAGTTTGGGTTTCTTCTCTCTTTTTTATTAAGGACATAAGAGATATACATAGGCAAGCATACATGTACATGTAACATACAGGTATATGCATGTCCATGGAAATGAAAGTGAAGTAAAATAAGTTTTAAGATAATTTCTCCATTTAAATTGTGACTAGGGGGCAGCTGGGTAGCTCAGTGGATTGAGAGTCAGGCCTAGAGATGGGAGGTCCTGGGTTCAAATCCAGCCTCAGACACTTCCCAGCTGTGGGACCCTGGGCAAGTCACTTGACCCCCATTGCCCACCCTTACCACTCTTCTGCCTAGGAGCCAATACACAGAAGTTAAGGGTTTAAAAAATAAAATAAAAATGATATGAAAAAAAATTGTGACTAATATACCTTTTAGAAGATCAGAAGGATTCCTATTTAATTTTGAAATACAATTTCAATTTCTGATTTTAAAAAGGATTGAGAGATGCCAGAAGCAGCTCAGGTCAAAAGCTCCCAAGTTGATCAATATTTCAGCTTTTGACAGTTTCATCAATGATGTGGACACTCCCTCCACTGATGCCCGCTGCAGGACATCTTGTGTGATTCTCGACTATATTTTCTTACACACAAATCCTCTATCAAAAGGGTCATCCAGCATAGAGACATTCTTCTGACTAGGTTGGGCAGTGGATAAAGTGCTAGGCCTGGAGTCAGGAAGACCTGAGTTCAAATTTGACTTCAGTTACTTGCTAGCTCTGTGATCCTGGGCAAGTCACTTAATGTCTGCTTGCTTTGGTTTCCTCATCTGGAAAATGGGTATAATAATAACACCCACCTCCCAGAATTGTAAAGATCAAATGAGAGAATAATTATGAAGCAGTTAGCACAGGGCCTGGCATATACTAAGTTCTCTACACATTATTATTTTATTATTATTATTTATTATATTATTTTAAATAATATAAATTAAGTTATACAATAATAGTAGTAGTAATAGTATTACTATTATTACCTATTATTTAAAAATATTCCTAGAACTAATTTGGCTTAGCTGGGTCTCACACCAAACTTCCTGTATCAGTTTTTTCACCACTTTGAGTTATAATCTTTGCACCATTCTTTGTAATTTTTAAAAAACTCTTACCTTCTGTCTTAGAATCAGTACTAGTATTGGTTCCAAGGCAGAAGAGTGGTAAGGGCTAGGCAGTGGGGGTTAAGTGACTTGCCCAGGGTCACACAGCTGGGAAGTATCTGAGGTCACATTTGAACCCAGGACCTCCCATCTCTAGGCCTGGCTCTCAATCCACTGAGCCAGCTACTTCTCCATAATTTTTCTTTAAACCCTTATCTTCTATCTTAAAACCAATACTATGTATCGGTTCTAAGGCACAAGAGTGGTAAAGGCTGGGCAATTAGGGTTAAATGATTTGCCCAGAGTCAACTAGATTTGAACACTATAATGTTTGTCAAATGAACTTATCCTCTAAATCATTGCCTTTGGCTGCCATGTCTCTGGCCTGGGCAAGGGAGTCTTTTGTCTACTGGCTGACATGGTTTCTGGGCCCTTTTGGCCTCCTTGTTGTAGCAACAGTTTTATAAGTGTTGCCTTCATATCAGGCTTTCATAACATGAAGGCATGACGGGCCAGGAAAATCCAAAATAATCACTCTTAGACACGATCATTGAGGTCACAGCAATTCCCCTGGCAAGCAGAGAGTTCACAAAAGTAGCAAAGGAAAATTTCTTTGTAATGTAGAAGAGGATAAAAAATTGAACACAAAAGAGCTCTTAGAAAACAGATCCCTGAGGATTTTCAGTCCTCTCCCAAAGGCCAGTCTAGAGTTATCATACTAAGAAGGGCTATCATACAATACATCTATCATACAAGAACTATCATACAATCATACTAAGAAGGGCTCCCAATAGTTCCTTGGGGGCACCAGCAATCATGTTCTGGGGTTCCCAGGCCTGGGTCCTCCCAAAGGCCAGTATAGCTTCAGGGTCCCAAGCTTTCTCAAACAATAGGCAGTATGGCGCTCTCCTACCACAAATCACTCATTGCCATTGGATGCTGTCTTTCCCGCTATAAAGGGGAGGCCCCCCCCAATTCCTTCTCTACTCAAGAGGCAATTCTCCAAGTGTTCCAGCTCTAGTTATACAGGGCCGAACTAATTAATGAGGCTATATGGTGCTTTGCTACCACAAATCCCTCATTGCCATTGGGTGCTGTCTTTCCCGCTATAAAGGGGAGGCCCCCCCAATTCCTTCTCTACTCCAAGAGTCCCAGCTCTATTAATGCGTGGCCAAACTAATTAGTGAGGCTACATTTCTACCATTTCTACCACCAATCTCTGACCTCACAAAGGCCGGCCCAGGGAGCACAGCACCATTCCAACAGTCTCCAACATTATCACCAACAGAAGTCCAGACATCAGCACCAGGTTCAGAGAGTACAATGAGACTTAATGACCTTTCTGTCTCTTCTATTGGTAAGAAGTATCTTCCAAGTCTGGAGCCTGGAATAGTCTCCTGTTTTCCCTTTTTTAACAATTAAAGTTCTGCTACATGGGAGGGAAAGGGGTTTATTTAGAGATGAAGGCAATACAAAAAAGAAAAGATCAATAAAATAGAAATATTTTTAATTTAATTTTTTTTTATTTTTAATTTTTGGATGGAGAACCAAGCCTAGAGTTGGGAGGTCCTGGGGTCAAATCTGGCCTCAGATACTTTCTAGCTGTGTAACCCTGGGCACTTAACTCCCATTCCTCCATCTTGGAACCATTAAATAGATGGAAGGGAAAGGTTTTAAAAATGTATAATTCCTTGGGGGCAGCTGGGTAGCTCAGTGGATTGAGAGTCAGGTCTAGAGATGGGAAGTCCTAGGTTCAAATCTAACCTCAGACACTTCCCAGCTGGGTGACTCTGGGCAAGTCACTTGACCCCCATGGCCTACCCTTACCACTCTTCTGCCTTGGAACCAATACACAGTATTGACTCCAAGATGGAAGGTGAGGGTTTAAAAAAATATGTATAATTCCTCAAAATAAAATTGGGAAAACGTCATACTTCTGAGAATTATTTGCTAAGGTAGAAGATTCCATCCCTGTATAACCCAAGGTAAAGACTACCTGCCCCAGAATGCCACACACCAACCTTCTCCAAGTGTCTGCAATTCTTCCGTTCTTTGGATATAAATAAATCTCCTCTGTGGGAGATCTCTGGAATCCCTGGATTTATAGGATGGCCTATTGGGCTTAAATGCCAACCTGGATGGCCCTGAATAAATCACTCCACTTCTGGGTGTCAGTGCACAAGGAGGGATTGGGCAGGAGGACTGCTAAGGTCTCTCCCTTCTCTCAACCTCCATCTTCTACCCCACCCCAAGCTCATGTCTTGCTATCAGCTCTCTGTGCCTTCTGGTGAATCTATTTATTAGCTTTTCAATGTTTATAATTGCCGACTAACCAAACATAGCTCCTTCCTGAAGGGATTAGGGTCTAACTCCTAACGGTTAAGCTAAGCAAATTAGCTTTGCTAATTTGGAAAAGACTAAGTGAAAGGTTTAGGCCTTGGACACTTCCTGGAGACGGGAACAGCCATGGATGTGTTGCCTCAGGAGGCTAAATAGAGAATCTAAGGAAAACCATCAGACACAAAATTTACTTTAAAAAAAAGAATTTAAAAAATACATTAAACTCATTTTTTAAAAATATTTTTAAACCCTTAACTTCTGTGTATTAGTTCCTTGGTGGAAGAGTGGTAAGGGTGGGCAATGGGGGTCAAGTGACTTGCCCAAGGTCACACAGCTGGGAAGTGTCTGAGGCCGGATTTGAACCCAGGACCTCCCGTCTCTAGGCCTGGCTCTCAATCCACTGAGCTACCCAGCTGCCCCTAAACTCATTTTTTGGTCCAAATCATTTTTCAACATTTGAAACTTTCAAGAAAATATTCCTTTTTTCTCATTAATAATCAATGTTAATTAAGAGCTAGCTGGGAAGCTAGGTGACATGGTGGATAGAAGCATAGACCTGGAGACAGGAAATCCTGGGTTCAAATGTGACCTTAGACATTTCTTAGCTGTGTGACTCTGGGCAAGTGTACCTAACCTTGGCCCTTCTGTGTTGGAGTTGTTGCTAAGACCAAAAAGAAGGGTTTCAAAAATACTAACAGCTAGCTATAACTAGAATTTACATAGCACTTGAAGATAGGCAAAGTACTTGAAAAAAGTATCTCATTTTATACTCATAACAACTTTGGCAGGTAGGTGCTGGTACAATCTTCATTTTACAGATGAGGAAACTGAGGCAGGTATTGGCGAAATGACTTACTCAGGGTCATAAAGCTGTTCTATAAACTGCATTCTATCTACTGCTCTATCATCAACTCAAAAGCATTTACTGAGCTTCTAATGCTTAGAAAGCCTATTTTTTTTAAAACCCTTAACTTCTATGTATTAGCTCCTAGGTGGAAGAGTGGTAAGGGTGGGCAATGGGGGTCAAGTGACTTGCCCAGGGTCACACAGCTGGGAAGTGTCTGAGGCCAGCTTTGAACCCAGGACCTCCTATCTCTAGGCCTGACTATAAAGCCTATTATGATCTCATTTCATCCTCTCAACAGTTGAGGGAGGTAATTACAGTTGTTATCATTACAGTATCTACATTTTAGAGATGAGGATTCCGAGGGAGAGTGACTTGTCTCTCAGAAAGTATCAGACCAGAATTTGAACCCAATCTTACTAGTTCCAAATCCAGTTTCCACTTCAAGCTTCTGACAAAATCTTTATTTTGATGGTAAGAGCAGAAAGGGAAATAAGTATTTCTCGACATGATATGACAAATCACTCTAGAGCAGAATCTCAACTTGGTCTTAATCACCAATAGCTAGAAATAACTGCCACCCACTGAGTTTTGAATGGTTGATGAGAAATTATAATAATAATCACCAACATTTACATGGATCTACCATTAATGTCTTCTGAGTCTCCCATCCACCCTATGAAGTAGGTTCTGCAAGTATTATTATTCCCATTTTAGAGATGAGGAAACTGAGGCTCACAGAAGTTAGGAGTTAGAAGGATCCTCGCTCTGCCATTTACTACCTATATGACTTTGAGCCATCCCTTCCCTTCAGGTCTCAGTTTCTTCACCTGTAAAATGAAGGCTCTGAACAAAATGGCCCCCTAAGGTCACTCTGTATTCTAAATCTGTGATTTTCTGACTTGCTCACAATAAGAAACAGCTTAGTATAGTGAGCAAAGCACTAGACTTGGCATTAGGAAATCTTGAGTTCAAAGCCTACCTTAGACATTTTCTAGCTGTGTGATCCTGGGCAAGTCACTTAACCTCTTACAAGTTTTACCACTTGTAAAATGAGGTAAATAATAGCATCTTCCTCCAAGGGTTATTGTGAGGATAACTAATATGACATATGTAAGATGTTCTGCAAAGCTTAAAACACAACAAAAATGTTAGAAGCAGTCATGTGGGAGTCAAGATGAACTGGATCTAGGCTACCTCTAATCCATCCTGGTTGTATAATCAGGGACAAGTCACCTAACCTTTCTCTGCCTCAATTTCTTCACCTCTAAAACGGGGTTAGTAATAGCATCTGCCCCCATATCACAGGGTGGTATGAGGATCAAATGACAAATATATAAAGCATTAGGGAGATGACAGCTCTTATAATTATTGATCATGGTCACACCATTAGAAAAATATCCAGGAGCAGCTAAGTGACTCAATGAATAAAGAATCAGGTTTGGAGATGGGAGAACTTGGGTTCAAATCTGGTTTCAGACACTTCCTAGCTGTGTGACCCTGGTCAAGTCACTTAATCCCCACATTGCCTAGCCCTTACTTCTCTTTTGCCTTGGAATCAATATTAGTATTGATGGGGGTGGGTGGAGGGAGAGAGAGAGAGAGAGAGAGAGAGAGAGAGAGAGAGAGAGAGAGAGAGAGAGAGAGAAGGATGGAAGGAAGGAAGGAAAGGAAGGAAGGAAGGAAAAGAGAAAAAGAGAAAGAGAAAACAAAAGAGAGAGAAAAGGAAGGAAGGAAGGAGAAAAAGGAAGGAAGGAAAAGAGAAAGAAAACAAGAGAGAGAGAAAAGGAAGGAGAAAAAGAAAGGAAGGAAGGAAAAGAGAAAAAGAGAAAAAAAGAGAAAACAAAAGAGAGAAAAGGAATGAAGGAAGGAAAAGAGAAAAAGAGAAAAAAAGAGAAAACAAAAGAGAGAAAAGGAATGAAGGAAGGAAAAGAGAAAAAGAGAAA